>NC_061467.1:9891208-10501570 GCF_022581195.2 Helicoverpa zea
AAAAAAGTCTTCTTAGATTTCAACGAAATCTGACTAACTCATACACAGATACTTTCAAATTTGAAATCACATTGACAAACTTTTTATCTGTTGAGTCAGGTTCAATCACTTATATAAAAAGCCCTAGTGTCAGAATATTCTCAAATCAGCCTGACATGGAATCATAAGGATGATAAAACATTTATTCGAGATTAAAACCAGCCATATTGGATTCATAAGTTTTCCACTTAGCAACTGTTAATTTATCGAAGTGCGTTCAACCGTGAAGCTGTTGCCACAAAACTTTAGCAACACGTTATATCGGCAACTGCTGTAAGCCAACTTGAATTTAATTTATAAACGTTTAATATTAATGAAATGGGGGTCGCAGTATAAACAAAGGTAGATCAGCTGGTTAACCTGGGTGAGCCAGCTACGATCAGGATTTTGGGTAGATCATTAAAATAATGATGCTCGTAGAAGAATAGAGCCTTCAGAGGGAAAAATTAAAACTTAGAAGTATGAGACTAAAGGGAGAAGCAGTGCACCAGTGTCGGAACAAAAGTATACTATGTACCTATAAGACGTGTTAGTGCGTCAGTAATCTACTCTCCAAAATTGGCAGCCATGATCGAATTCGACATAGTAAACAATTTTACAATGTAAAAACACGAACAGAATAAATTGGAGCTAAAGAAGGAAAACGCATACAAAAACTAGTTTCCAAAAAAAAACAAACTTAGCATATTTACGCTAAAATAAAAAAGTAAATATTTCCATGTGATAAAAATATTATTGTTATTGCAAAACCTATTTTCGTAGGTTGTTTTCGATCTGCTCAAATTGTTACACTACGCAGTTATGTTGAAAATCCATCGCAATTTATTTTATCAACTGATAGTTGAGTAGTAGTGCGGGCTAGTATTGAAAAATATACGGAAGCAACTGAATTCAAATACGTAATCATCATGATAAGTTCTCAAGTAGTTAAAAATAGTAGTCCATTATATTGTCATGTATCAAAAAACTTAGGATTAAGTGCTACTGTCCTTGATCAATTCATTCTTGTAGAGACTTGTCTAATAGGAGACCAACGAAAGACTAAAACATTGAACTTAGTAGATATAGCCTGGGCGGCAACCACCACCAGTTGTTGAACTTATTGATAATGACAGTAAGAATCTTGTCAGTGATGCAGAGGATATGGCTGCCCCTCCTCATGACACTTATCCTCAAACGGAAACCACATATACGCAGAACGTCCAACACAAACTAACACTTGATGATTTAAACGGTATAATTTCGAATGCGTCTGTTTTCGTGCTAGCATGAAAGTCGGTCGTAAAGACTTTATTTAAAAGTTCTGATGCCTTTCTTGGGGAATCATAAAATATGTATTTAAGACTAAAAACAAACTTTACATTTTTAAATACATCTGCTGTCGCTTTGATTTTTTTTTCGTTTGGTTTTTAAGGCCAGCAGTATCATCTATGATTATATCGTAGAATGCAGCTGCTGTTATAATTAAAACAGATATTAGAATAGGTTTTGGAATATCTGCGATATCTCCACATGTTCATGTTCTAATGAAGCTATAATGGTTATCGTCGTTTGCAGCTTTCCATAGGTCAATGTTGGCGTGAAACATTTTGTAACGTGTGTCTTAATTAAACGCATTCTTGGCGCAAGCTACAGCCCTACGTTCATTGACATTTCGCGTGTGCATTATAAATATCTTTGTTTTTATTTCCGTGTCGGATCGGCGAAGAGAATCGGTTATTCTAAATAACGATCGATTCGTGCCTTCATGCTTTAGAGCGTTTAGTGCAACTCGCCTTCATATTTCCTATTCTGATCCATGATTTATATTCACATTTATTGCTTTTAAATTATTGTGACCGTTTTCATTTCACTTTCATTGTGGCACTGTGTTATTTGTAACTATAATGTTGCTAACATGCATGCTTGCAAGTCTGTAGCTTGATCATGTAGATTTGTCCTCATATACAAACTCTGCACCTAAAATATGGTAAAAGTAATAACTGTTCCCTTGTATATCACCGATACGCAAGCAAGAAAACGAAACAAATATAACGAACGCGGCATTAAACATGTATGGAAAGAGATTCGTAATATGTATGTTATGTTCCAAGCTTGTTTCTTCCAATTGTATCAATTCTCGGCACGATCGTATCTCCATTAATTTATTCTCAGTGTGGTCTCATTATAGTTGATGTCTCACTGCTTCCTAGTCGTGTGCCATCTCGGTGAGCGGTGCGAAAATATTTACGTTTTCACTGTGAGAAAATGTTTCTGATAAAGCTTAGGTGAGTGACCAGCCTCCTGTGTTTACTCGCTCCAGTTTATCCAATTTAACAACGGCACTGTCAATATCTGTTTTCACGAGTTCTGTTATGATTGTGGGAAATCTTGCAGTTTGTGGAAACACCGGAAAAAACACGTTCGCGATGTTTATTTTGTGATTTATTTTAAACAATTGTTTGCTCTTCAAACTTTGTTTTGGTGGAACGTAAACAAGATACGTCACTTTTCACGTAGCGGTAATATCGGCATTGATGCTTGTAGTGGTTTTGTTATTCCCCAGTTCACAGACGTGTGTGCTAAATGTTAAATGTCAGCCGTCATCATATACCTAATAATCAAGTAGAAACTCACTTATTGCCACGGAAGTTGTTTCTATATGTCGACTCTGCAACTGTTTGCTCGCGCTAATCAAAGGAAACATATGCCTTCACTGCATACAATACAAAGTGCACCCTATTGCTTTGTGCTTTGATTGAAAATTGATTACCAATAGTCCTCCCAGCCGGTTTCGCTTCGGCCAGATTATGTAAATGGCATACACATTACACAGCTGTGAGCCAGCGTGCTCTACTCTGTAAAAGTGTTTATCGTCGGTTCCAGCTGATTATGGGCTGTATTAATGAGAGTATAGGGCTCATAATAGTGTGTACTGAGGTAAATGCGCAGCCAACGTTATCTGGTTGCATAAGAGCGAGGACTATTGTCTTTATCAGTTGTTGTTCAGGCATGTTTATCTGACGCAATTGCGCTCTGAACCCGAGCCGATACGTTGTGCACGATTATGCGAATAACCGATCGTCAAAATAAAGGAGTTTAATCTGCGAAAATATGACCGAATTCGAACAAAGTTTCGTAGTAAATGTAGGGAGAAAAATATCGTTTCCGCCTTCGCGACTTTACCTGAGGTATTTTCGTTACATAACTATAAATCAAGTGGCTCCAGGTAAACAGTGGGTTCGCCGGTGGTTATTAATAGCCGAAGGGAAATTCAGGACATACTTGCGCGATATGCATGTTATCGTGACTTGTGAGAGATAAACATTTCAAACGACGGATGTTTTTAGCTCTGTCGCCCTTATCTTGGAGATTAGGAGAAAGTTCTATATCTGCGATAGCACTAAGTATTTTGCAAATAATCTTTATAGCTGTGAATCTTGTTTGTTTTTAGTAGTAGGTCGTAAAAATATATCGGATGAGACGACATAATTTTTAAGTGCGCCTCCATAAAAAATACTGTACTTTCTGAAAACAGTTTCAATTTTATAGATTGTAATCCAGAATCAATTACATAACCAAAGGTCGTAATCAAGAAACTAGATTAAAGTGAAAAGAGAGCTAACACTTGAGCTGATTACGACATTCCCCCGTCATAGGAAATGGTTCATAAACTTTTCTCTTTGTCCGTCGTCTAACGTAAAACGTTCGATTGCATCGGTTACGTTGCAGCCTGTGGCAGTTAACTTCTGATCTCAGTAAATGGCAAATTGTCATAATTACGATAAAGCGGAAAATACACGACATTTATGAGCATTTGAATCTTTAAGTAAACTGTAATAACTGATACATAGATGATGTTGTATCGTTCTTGATTTATGATAACGAAGTCAATTTTTTTTGTGTACTACTTGTTGAAAGAAAATTTGATGCAAAACGATGTTTTTCAAAAATAAATAATCGTATGACAAAATACCTATCTAATAAGGCAGAAAACTCTTCTATGTACAATTATTGGAAGCACACACAAAATGCTATTTTACATTAATTTTGTCGTGCAAAAAGCCATGTCTAAGAAGACTTCACGATGTAAAATGTAAAGTTCCACGTCTCTTGACAGACAGCAAGCTGAATCTCGGAGAAAAGATAACCTAATAAAATCCAGCAACTAATGCACTATCATAAATCATGTCTTTCTCTTGAAAAAATGTTTTGCAAAGCTTCGGGAACATCTATTTATCTAGTTGGTGCAAATTCGCCAACGCCTAGTCTAAATTAAGGCAGCTATAATTAGCCATGTAGATGATCTTCCCAAGCAACCTTGGCGCCAAATTAGCTTTCAAGATCAATACTTGTTTACGGTTTTATCATTCATTCATAGTTTGAGCTGCATTCTTGCTTATCTATTGTTGGTTTTTCAGCTTCTGGTTATCTATCTACTTCAGTGTGCTAATCAAAAACGGCTTCGTTTTTTTCAATACTTTGATACCGCCAGATCCATGATGGACTTGTCATATCGCGACCAAAATTGGTAACTCACTAACTCTGTGTCTTTCAAATAACTTCGTAGTGACCTGTATATTATAGTGATATTCTAAGCCACCATCAAGGACATAATCCTCATTTGAACAATTGGTTTCCATGCAGTATTTTCTCTGTAGGTAATCTTAAAGTCATAACTCTTTCAAAACGTCTCCTGTATCACAAACTATTAAAAGATTATTGAAAACGTATTGATGGTGAATAGCCTATAAAACAACAATGTTCTGTATCATCAAAGAAACAATGAGGCAAACGGAAGTAGTTTACACTTTCAAATTGCATAAATAAATAAACTTGTGTGTACACATTTGCATTTTGTTGTTCTTGCTCAGTTATTTTCCATGTGCTGTCCAGTTATTCATGGAATCGTGCTTTGTGGTCTATGTTATTGAAATCATTGACTGGATGGTGCATCATATTAGTATCATCGTCTTCGCTTTTGATGTCATCATCCTTTATATTACTATCCCTAAGCCTTGCACTATATTGATAAATGCTACTTCTAGTATTACATACATTTTAGTCTCTGTCTTTGTTACAATCAGTTTTGTCTACATTAATATATCCAGCCTTTATTTATTTCCCTATTAATTAAATAAATTTGCATGCACTAGTGGAAACAAATGAGTATCATGTAACAATACAATCATTACAATTTGCATGATCGGTCTTTCTATTTGTTTGACCTTCAGATAGCGCATAATGCAATCTAGTAATATCATTTATTATAACTTTATATTGTTATAAAATGATTAAGGAATATACTCATATGTATCAGGATAATTTAAATAATACAATGTTTAGTAAATTTTCCTATATTTGCTGTCTTGTTAGTCCTGTAAAATTTGATCAGTTAACATCATTCCACTTTAAAATCTAGGGAAGTAAATACGTATATGTAGAATGTTGGTACACATTGCTGTACCTACATATCTTTGTAGGCAAGAGATAATTTCCAGGCTTTTCTAAAAAAATATAGCCCTCCTTTTGGTGCTATTGGGTAAATATAAAATATCCTGCGCTTACATCTTCATCATCTCTTCTTCATATATATCCTTTTATATGGATGTTGTCCCTTATCAACGAAGTCAGTCCCCTTCAGAAACTCAAATGACGTAGCCATGGCAACAGAATCTATACGTCAAACAACTAATCTTAGCATTTGGCAAACAATCTCGAACCACCAGACTATATGTCGACGCTTGTCCCAGCACACATTATGTCACTGGCAACGCATAAAAAAATATTGAACTTTAGTACGGAACGTAGTAACTATTTAGTAATGTGTGGTAGATCTATCCTCAAAGAAGTTTTCTACTTCTCTAAAGTTAGCTTTACGGAACCGACATTTATGAACTAAGGAGAAGAATCAACAAGTGGTTTTAACATTAACTTTTTTCAAAGTACAGGTTTCCTCAAAAAGTTTTCCTTCACCTTTACTCAGTCATCGGTCCAAGATATTAAGAAGGGCTGCAGGATTGTTCGAAAGACTGTGGCCCCCGTACATAAAGGGTTTAAGAAGGAACATGTCGGAATTTAGTCACCCACAGTGGGAGGGGTTATTTGATGATTTCCAATAAAAAAGATATATTTAGAAAACTTCAACAATAATGTAAGCACGTTTTGTATCGATAATAAAAACTCTCTCAACACGAAAGCAGTGCACTAATGTGTTTTCCAACCATTCATTATCACCTACGTAATTGTTTATGTTGATGTTTCTTTAACCTATAACGATAAAATATCGATTACTTACGCGATAACGATTTGTTTGCGTTTCCTTTGTTTATTATTTTTGCTTCGATAGTTTGTTTGATAACTACACTTTAGAGGTCGTGAGACATGTTTTATGGTGCGCGCCAAACTTTATGATGTGTCGGAACATCGTATGAGTCGCTGCGCAGAACCATTTTTAGGGGTACAACTACATGCACGTAACTGCTGTGCTCGGAAGTTAGTTGCGAGACGCCATTAACTTTGACGTGACCTATGTGTAGGTATCTACCGAATAACTGATTAACAATTAAAATAATAATAACATTCTCTAATTAAAACTAGGCCAAATTATCTGCGTACTGTTTGACCGATATCACAAATGATAAACTATCGTCCGACCAAGGACTCCTTATCTTCTATTTGTGTTAGTTCCGTGTTGACATAATTTGATCATTATTTTGTGCGTAATAAGACACGTAATTGCTTATCGCGGGTCGTGTATTTCTTCCTGTAGGTCAGGGGTGAGGTTTCAGGATAAATTAAGGCTTCCTGGTAAAATATGGCTGACTTTTTCGTGCGGTATATAATATGGCAATAAGGTCAGTGTGTTGAAGGTACATGTATCATTGTTTTAATGGTATAATGGAAGCATTGTGCCCCCAGTTTTTCCCATTTCCCGAGGGTAGTACTCCACGCAATCGGGTGAAAATTAGCCTAAAGGGCTTATTAGACTTTACTAAATTTAGTAGCCTATTTACGTTTGTCTAATTAGGTTTCGAAATGATTAAATGAAACCTACCTTCCTAAATACGATTACATTTGTCTGAATCTAGTGACTGAATCATTTAGACGACTGAATTTAGTCAAGTGTAATTTAAGCCCTTTAAGCCTTCCTCCTTAAATTAAACTATCTAACCCGGAAAGAATTCTTCTGATCGGACCAGTAGTTCTACAGATAAGCACGTTCAAGCCAACAAAATTATTTGTAATAGGTGTTAGTAGATCTATAACCAAAATCCCCTGTCTGTCTGTCTATGTTGAAGACAGTAGGTAATAATAAAAACGTAAGGTTGTATGACTAATCAAACGGTTAGTTAGTCTAGAGTCTAGACGAACCTTCGTAACGTCTTAACGTGATGCCAAACAGTTACGTGACGAGAATTCAAGTTAACCTTCAGTTATCTTGCGAATAAACTGGAGTTTAAATTACTTCATTTTACACAAATCCACTTCGATACGTGACAAAGCTAGAAAAGCGAAAAAATATCTTATACTATACTCATAGTATCTATTTACAACTGTAAATATAATAAATAAGGTGTCATAAATACCATTAAATGTATGGAGAGACAAAAAAATATTTTTGTCGGTAATTCCAAGAAGTACCTATTTAATAGTTATAAGCATGCAAAATAGTAGCTACTTAAGTTCCAGAACTCAGAATCTACTTAAGATAAAAAGTAAGCGGATCTTCTTTGATTAATGTTTCTATAATTAACATAAAAAACCGTAAGCGCAGTATATTATTAAGTATATTATTAAGCAAAAAGTTTCTATTCAACACAAATTCACAGCATAAAAAATCAGTCTTCAAATAACAAATAAACTACATACAACATAGTACTTTCATTGAGTAAATATTAACTCGCCGAAGAAAAACAAGCGACTTTATTATGTTTGTCAAGCTTTATTTGTTAAACAGGGCAAAAACTTTTGTTTGCAATCTACGAACGAGTTTAAACAGTACAAATCTAATTAAATTGTTATTCATACTAACAAAGTGCAGCACTATGTACTCGTACTGATTCGTAAAAACAAAAGAAAATTAGATTTTAAAGTTGCGTTTTGGAAGCGAGCTGCTAACTGCAACTGTCGACCGCGCGTGCAGTGACTGCATGAAACATGTCGATATTTGAGAGCAACTGCACTTGCGATCGGCAGTGGCAGTCGGCAGCTGGCTTCTAAACCCTACCTTTAAAATCTCATTTTCTTCAGATGTTTTTTTAGTGTTTTAAATAAAACGTCCTTACTAAAAGTTCAATGACCTGAAATACGAGAATTTATTCTCTTGAACTTCAGACATTAAAGTGTTTAATAAAAACTTAATTGAAATCTAAACTGGATTGAAAATGAATAAACGAACTAATTGCTGTTTTAGAGCATTTTTCTTTCGACGGAGAACGGTCAGTGGCCCCTTTTAATTCAATTGTCTAAGCTTTTCAAATAACAAGGACCGTCTAGATGCTGCAGCTAACAACTGCTAGTGGTCTTAAGAGTATAAGTCTATTAATCTAGAGGTTAACTAACAGCTGCACGGTTTGATCGATGATAAGGTAAAGCTTAAGAAAGAGGCCAGTCCGAGGGTGGATGACCATCTTGTTATGAAGAGTTCCACCGTGTTTTGAAAGGCATGTTAAATGTTGCTCCCGGATTTCCCAGATACCTGGGTTGAGGAGATCAGGAAGCTCTTAAACCCGTGTTAGCGGTCCCTAACAGAACAGGTGGTGGATTAATGCATTATGAATGCAAGCACAACCACAATTCAAGACTTCCAAAACCTGAAAAACAAAACAACAATAAAAGCAACTTATCTAACATTAACTACTTAATCAATACCCGGTGTCGCAACGCAAGTATTTTCCCAAACGTAGTCAGTACACGAACAATATGCATTGTGGTGGTACACTGAAGCTGTTGCCCCAACTCCTGGGAACAATGAGCCTGGTTGTTGCGACACTGAAAGACAATCGGCAATACAATTGCTGGTGACTGGGGAAGGTTTCGAAGAAGGAGGTAACTTTCAAAGATTTGAAGAAGAACTAGTTTTTAGATTGAAGCAAAAACAGTAAGGCAACAAAATATGTGAGACGACAGAAATCTATGAACGTATGTGATTAGGAGTTTGAGATCTTCATCTGCCTAGCCTTTTCGTATTAATTTGAGATGAAGAACATATTAGAATCATAATGTATAAAGAAGCGACAAGGATCGAAAAAAACGAGCTATTCGAACTCAGAGACTTAAAGGACATTAGAGAAGAAAATTAAAATATTATCATCATCAATATCGCCTATTCTCAACTATGTCGGGGCGGCTTCTATCTTAAACTTTTGCAGCAGGGGCGACTTCTATCCCATGTCCTCAACCCAGTTACCAAAGCGATACTCCAACTTTAAATAATAATAACGCGTCCAAATAAACAAATGAATCCAATAAAACCGAACGCCATAAACCTGCACGGCAATATAACAAGCCTATTCAAACAAGCTATCGAGTCAATCGGACTATTTCCATAGTATTTGTAAGCTCAAAGCTAAAATGGCGGACAAACACTAAACAGACTATTGCAATATTTGCACGTGTGCTTAATTTCGCAACTGTTACTGCAATCTGCACCAATTTTATAATGGCTGGCTTGAATTATTGGCTTTATCAAGCAAATAAAGGACTGAATTTATTGAACGCATTTGTTCTAGCTAGTCTATGTTGATCGAGGGTTTACTTTTAATGAAGCTTTATTGTTTGCAAATGTTAAATGAACAGAAATGTTAGATTTATGAAACTGAAGAGTTCGGTTGGTTGAACGAGGTTGTCTCAAAATTCTTAAATATTTTTTTTAGTTTAGATGATCCATCGTTTGGCAATGGGTGACTTTTTATACAGGTGTGCGAAATATTTCCTAGATATGACAAGGTGTAAGTTCGAGTGGAATCTAGTTTTCTATATGTAATCAAACGCTAAGTTCTGTAACACATTAAAGTTTGAAATAGAGAGTTAATGCTCAGTGACCTTTGCAATCCTAAGAGGCTTAATTAAGAGTTTCTAACTATTACGTGAAGTATTTAGCTTAATATCTCGATATCTTAATATCATTGCCATGTAACTCGTCCTGTTTTACGTCCTGTGCAAACTACTTTACCAATCATCTATAAGATCATTCCATGCCCTCTACATGATTTATTCATTTATTTGTTTTACTTAAAAAGCCTTACTTACTGCGAATTTCAATAATCCATGTATTCGTTGTTTTGCGATTAGAGATGAATATTGACATACTCAATCTCTTACTTACTGCAAATTTATATTCCGCATTCAGTACCTACTAGTGCCATGATTATTTTCGCAGTCCTTAATTCGTGTACCAGCCTTATTAGCAAACAAAAAATATCTTTATTCATTCAGAACAATGAACTTGAGACGACTTTGAAAGTTTTTTATAGTAACCTAGCTGCTGCGGTGTCACTTACATCCTAGGATAAAAACTTTGTGCTAAATGTAGGTATAACAAAAAATAGGTACTTTACAGTGCTAAAATAAAGATCTAATTTTATTTTTGTTGCTAGTGCAATCGAAATCTGAAATAAGTGAGAAGTTCTAAATACATAATAAATAATATTTTTAGAATGAAAATGTACCAGAGTTTAGAATTCATAACGTACTAAAAACAATGGCACTGGTAATATTCTAAGTCCACGTGGACGAAGTCGTAGGCAGAAAGTAGTTCTTAAAACAGCAATTAAACCAATTTCAAACTTTTCTAATGACACATGCAATATTAGGACCTCTAACTTAACTAACTAATGACGTCATTCAGGATTATAGTGATGAAAGTAATAAGATTAAACTTGAGGTGAATGAACATTATTAAACGAGACGGAAATAAATTATGAGGTCAGCAAGTACTTGAGTTCCAAGAGCTTTTTGTTATATTGTAGTATAAATTATAGTTCGGCCATTCAGAGAATGCGTTCCTGACACGTCGCGATTGAACTGACGACGTAACTACATTCATTGATTATTGATATAATAATGTTGTTTTAATGCTCCTCAATTGTTAAAACGGTAAACAACCAGCAAAAATATTTTTATCGTAACTGCAACGCCATTGCAAAGTTACGTCATCAGTTCAATCGCGACGTGTCAGGAACGCATTCTCTGAATGGCCGAACTATAGTGTTAAGAACCTCCGTACGTGTAATGGATTTCGTACTTTAGAGTTAAATGATGATAAAGAAGAGATTAACAAAGAAAACAAGTAAGATTTTTTAAGTCAGCAAGTTAAGAAAAAAGATGTTAAATATGTTTTAATGGAATTCTAAGCTGCCCTTGATTCACCTAAAGATGAAGATGATTTGAATATTACGCCCGATGCTAATCAATAACTATAAGAAACAAAGTCCAGCCAAGAGCGAATCAAATCGTTATCAACTCCGATCGCATCTAAGTAACTTGTGTTCAAACCATGCAAAATGAATAAAATAATATTCGTACAAAATCCATTAAAACCCTATTTGTGGTGGATGACTGATTGATTTGTTATAAAGCCATTCTAGTTGGATCCATTTATAATCCAGGTGATTAGTAATGGAATCTAAGTCATGGTGGGAAAATGATTCTACTGATTGTCTGTGGTCAACACATGCTCTATTTGTTCCTTATATGTACGCAAATATTTTATTACTAAGAAACTCATTTTCTTGTTTATCTTAATGTATATCGTCTACGCCATTACTGAGCGCATCTTCCTGGTAAATAACAGTCTATGAAGTATCTTCTAATGTTTTTCCGTCATCTTTTTCATCAAAGCAAAAATGTGGATCTCTATTTAATAAACTTTCAGTAAAATCTACATTGGTTCCGAGAGTTATGAAATTTCTAGTTTTTTCTTTTTCAGTTTTATTGCATCGTAAAGATCTTAAACTAGTTTTTATATTTAATTCAATCTGTTTCTTTCTGACCGCTATGTATCATGTGGGCTACGCTTTATCTTACATATTTTTTTCTTTGCATTTGTAAAAATAAAATTCTTACACGTTTTCACTCTGTTTGCTTGCAATGAATCTAACGATATCAATTGGAACTTTTTAGTGCTTTTATGAACTCAATTTTTTCATATTTCACAAATTGGTATATCAGCTGTTGCTATTCCAAAACTGTATATTGCTATGGCTTTATTTCTTTTCGCAGTCAAAATCAAAGTATAAAAATATCGTAACTACTTAACAGTAAAGATGATAAGTCTATGATAAATTAAAATGATAGTTACAAATATAATACTCGAAACTTTCCACCTTTTAAAATCGGCCGACAGAACAAAAGCAGTCATTGTTTTCAAGTTATATCTGTATGCAACAACCCAGTTTCCGCAACCCACATTAATGTAGGGATATAGGTCAACTGGATTTATTCCAAAATTCCAGATAGTTAGGCTTAACGGCTAATCCGTACATTGAAACGGTGCTAGTCATTAGAGCAATGAGCCTTCATGTTTTTGCCCAAAAATAAATTTGGATGTTCGAGGTAAACATAATAATTGGGTTAACAGTTACCTCCACAGATAATAAATTGGTATGTTTATGGAAATAGCTTCGTTAATCCTATTGTGGGACTTACTTTCAATGGACGTTGATGAAAGGGCAATTTAAAATAAGAACATGATTATAAATATCGCGGTCTATTAATGATAATGTGTAGGAATCGTTGCTGATGAATATACTCTATGTCTTAACCTACTAAAAAATCCGAATAGAAACCTTAACAAAACAAGATACACAAAGTATTTTTTTATTCAGATAATCTTCTATTTTAAACAAGCCAGACTATAAAGAACCTCTTATGATAGAATAAAACCAGTAACTCAGTCACATTTAATTTTGTTCATACATTATTGCCATTACATGTATCATCTTTAATTGTACAAGCGTGGTTGAGATTCATAAAAGGATAATAAATTATGGAGATCATGTGGTTTGTATGAGTAATACTTCGCATTTTGCATCACGGATCAACAAACATTGGCGCCAATATTGCAACCAGCTGAAACAAAGAGGCGATTTATTGGCCGCATTTGAATTTGGAATTCCCATAGAACATTTTTGATTTTCAAATATATGTATACGTTTGTTTTTTATGCGAGCAAAGAGGTTTTATAGATATTTGAATGTGGAACACAATTTTTTTAACAGATAAAAAAATGAACAACAAACAACGCTCAATTAATTATTTCCAAAAAAGTAGGTGGCGTCAAAACGATGACCCAATCCTTGCCGTGAATTGTATTCAAAATAAACTTTTTATTATTGTAGCGATCGTGTCCACAGACAAGTGATAATAAAAGGCGCGTAAATAAAACGATTACTAACGGTTACTGCGCATGTGCTATGAAGTTTATATTGACATTGACACAAATCATTTTCAAAACAATATGGTTACTGTGCTGTTTTGACAAAGAACAACCATAATGTAATTTTATTCTAACATCGTAGTAGACACAAAAGTTTGTGGTCAGTTTATGACATAGGTAGATATTACTCTACCTACTAAACCGATATGCACTTAGTGCGGGTCACCCATATAATAACCCCATAAAATTATGGAAGTTTAAAATAACACTTTCATCGGTATTCTATGTTTAATAATACATAATATTTGTAAAAAAAAATTACTCAGTTTTTTATATTATAAAGTTTGTAGTTTGTTCATACAGACGTGACTCTCCCAAAATCCGTCACGGCCAAAATGTCAAAAAGATCTTAGGTCATTAACACATTTGTTTTATTGTGTACCTTGACATTGGCCGAATATCTGTCATTCATGAACAATAAAGAGCCATAAACTATATTGTCGATGAATTTAAATACAACGCAATAGTGTTTTAAAGTTAAAAAACATTTTCCGCAGAATTGATGTGATAATTATCACGACTTGAATTGTTTTTTTCTTTCAATGCTATTTAAGATGGTTCAAAAGGAAATAAATAAATCATACACCTAACTTAACCTTACATAATACCTCTCCGTAGTGTGAAATGAAAGAAATTAAATATAAAACCGACTTTAACCTTCTAAGTCTGAAAAATACTATGCTGAGAACCTACTTTTTTGAATCGTTTAAAAATAATATTTAAAACACTATAAACGTCTCGTGAATGAGTATTAACAGTAAACTACTTAGTAAAGAATTGACACAATGACATTGTTTTATAAAATATGCATGTTCAACTTTGTCTTCTCTTTAATACATTCGGTAATTCACGATAGATTCATCTATCTATTCTAATGTGCTCTGGTTAAAACCTTCTTGCGACTAAAATGTCTAAACCTCAAACATTTAGAACATAGACAATTAAAAAAAGGACAGCACCCCAAAACGCCCCCTCGCACCACTTCCTAGGGCTATGGCTGGAAAGAAGAAGCGGTGAAAAATAAATTTCCCAGCAACACAGCTGTCTCGTGATTAAGTACCTATATTACTTTTATTGGGAACACATCATTTTGCTTTTTAATTAATGCTTTACCAATTTCTTTTCAAAATGTATTGAATCTCCTTATCGCCTCACAATAATGGGAAGCAATCAGTTAACCTACTCTATTATAGTTCTGAAATATAAACAGTTATAATTTCCCATACTATACTACAATTATATTTCTTTAATAACTTCCTTTTGTTTTTCTTTGCCTGGGAATTGGCACAAACGGTACTATTTGAGACTTATGTATAACATTACTCGTACGGATTTACGAGCTATTGAAATTTTATACCGTAGAACACTTACGGCCGTTCCCAGTATACTATAGTTAGTTCCCAATATAGGAGTTTGACATTACTTGTATGGGGCTAATGTCAAAATTCTATCTCTCGTAAGTAAAACAATAGATAGATAGAATATTGAATACCGACCGTTAAGCTACAATGTACAAAACGCTGTAAATACTACAACGTTTGCATTTCAAGTTTTAAGTAGTCGATACTTATGAGGTTTCCGACTTATTTTCTTTGGGACTTAAAATTTTCCCAGTTTACAGAATTTTTTGTTTGTGTTTTTATTTCTGTATTCATATTAAGATAACTTCTATTCACAAAGAAATGGAAATGTTGAATTATTAACTGTTAACTAGAACTACATACTCCGCTGATTGCATTTTTTCAATTACATTTTTCACGTTCAAGTTTTTTCTAGATAATCATACCAGACTGGACAAGTAACTCATTGATTTGATATTATCTGTATATACATAGATAACACGTGAACTCAGAGTGGGCAGATATTATTTATACATGTAGAAGAATAGGCCTAAAACAAACAGTAGTTAAGTATGTATCAGGACATAAACGGTGATCATTATCCACCGTGACAACGCTGTTTCCGAACATTGTCAATATTATAGTTTGAATATAGAAATGGATTTTCCGATAACGGCTATATTTGGATCGAGAGTCGTGGTTGTGAAGTGGGTGAAAGAACTAACCTCTTAAGTAAGAGTGTGACTTCGATTACAGGCGAATAACAATGCAACCTTTCTAGGGTTTTATGTGCTTTCTAAGTATATATATCTTGGTTGGGCACCAATGATTGTGTTTCGGAGTTCATGCTAAACTGTAGGACCCGGCTGTCAATTCGCTTTCCAGTTGATAATTATCAAACGTTTTCATGTCATAAACTTAATATCGTAAAATATAATGTAATAAATAACGCTATAGTTTTCATATCCGCATTTCTCAGTGAAGTTTATAGTCTATGGTGAGCAGGGGGTATTACCCGATCAACAATGCGTTACTGATTGCCGCCATCTTTACGGCAGCCATTACAAGTCATTTCACATTTCACCGGACTTCAAATTGCATGGTATATACTTTAATAGCTCGAGTGTGGTCTAAATTGAGACCTAGATATCGGAAATGTTACAATCAGAGACAATGATCTGGAATAAAACCTATTTAGAGTTCAATGGACGGGTAGACCATAGAGTATCGAACAATTTAAAAAGCTGTCAATGTTAGAGGTGTTAATAGTGGCATGTAACACGTTTTAGTGTTGAATTTCATTTGATTTGAATCGAGATTTATATCACAAGGTTAAGAATGTGGTAACATTATAATTAGATCGTATTGTGACTAAGTATTCGTATTCTTTTAGTTTTGTTTGTTTATAAGATCAGAATTCTATCTATTATATTATATAAGAGACAAAAAATCAAATCAAATTTCCCTGTATGATAAGACAAAGCTATTTTGGATGGATTATGTACTACCCACAGTTGGTAACATAAAAATGCTTCTTGGCGGCTAACCCTATCAACACATTTTTGCTCAAAAACGAACAGATAAAAACCTCCGTAGCAACGAAGCAACCTCGGCATTGATCAGCATATGCATATATATTTTAAAACACTTCAATACTCTGATTCATCAATTACCAGTGACATAGACTAAAGAGTATCTAAAAAAACGTTATGTTCGTTCGCAGGCGTCGTACCGTCCCATGGACAAGTTGGGTTCTTAACCCGTTGGTCAATGCTCGGGCACTCAGACCGAAGCGGCCTTGTCGCTCCGGTGATCGAAACGTGCACCAAATGTACTATGTACGAATAGTGATGACATCTTTGGAGGTATTTTCCCCAAATTGAGGGAGCCATAATGTGTGAAGGGACTTAATGGGGATTTGAGTTTTCTAGGTGGTATCAATAAAAAAATTGTTAATTGATACTTCAGCCATGGATGGCTAATTTGATGTAAATTCGGTGGGTTTTTCATTGCTTTTGGGGGTAAAGTTTTTAAAAGTAAGTAATACTGATCACGAGGTCAATCTATCATTAAGGATTTGTATGCCCAAAGCATTCAAGCACGTGATTCTTTTTTACAATAAGACAGTTGATCGATTGGACCCTAATTGAAATCAGAGGAAGAAACTTTCTGGTATGAATGCTTGTAGTTAGTTGATAACTTATTTACTAAGCATTAATGCTTTTTATTTAAATAAAAGGAATTCGCTGAAAAGCTTTGTCTTCTTGCCAGGAGTTATGTTTTTAAGTATTAAGGAAATATAGGATATTTCATATTGTTTTTGGTCCGCGTTCTGTTCTTAATGCTTTTATTGCAATAGTTTTGATCGAAAGTAAAATCAACTTAATCCATTTCTAAATTAATATTTCTACCGACCTTAAGATCATCAATACGAATGCTAAATAGGTTATTTAAAAGGCTGCTAATAAAATTGAGTAACAAACTACTGTAAGTTTATTGGCTCATCGTAAAATGTCATACTTAACTAATGCGGTAAGCGCACCTCGAACGATGTTCAAGTCTCTTCCCTTGGGACCAGTGACCTGCTTTCTGTAAGCCTATGTTACACAAGCGATTCTTTGAGCGGCTTCCAGATACCAGTTGCTATAGACAGCACAATATGATGATCTACAACCACGTATTCTTATTATTCCTACACCTCTGGTATAGATCTAAAATGACATTTGGTTTTGGAAACTTTAGGGAAAACTTGATCAACCTACATAGTCCGGATTGCCTTCGCATCGGGCTATGAGAGAGTAGGAATCAAGACTGCACTTATGTTTGCTCAAATGCTTATGCACCATAATATGTCGTAGGCTGATGGCTGGTGGCTGATCTCCTTACGAGTGTTCCAAAATTCTTTTTAACTATTACGTTTTGCTTTACTAGAGATATGAATTTGCCATTACTATGACAGATGTCTAACTCTAGGAAACAACAGATTTTTAAATGGCATTTAAAGAACACGAGCATTTAGAGATCTACTCGCCATTGTTATAATAATTTATGCTATTCGTGAGGGTGGCGGGATCAACGCATTTAGAGTTTGTTAAATAAAATTAAATAATAAGGGTAAGATAAAAATACCTAGCTGCAGCCTATGTTACCTAGCATAGAAAAAATATCATTTTCAAGTCTAACATTAATCTCCCTTGTTCCAGAGGGTGGCGGGATCAAAGTGGTGGCGCGCGGCGCGGTGCGAGAGCGCGCGCGGCAGGTGACCAGCGGTCTCCGCGGCTCATGTGGGCGGCGAGTGCTTGCTGCTCGCGCCAGGCAGGTCTGTTCATGGCATTACATGATGACAAAGGTGGAATAATACGTTGGAAGGCTTTAGAAGACCTCCGAATATCAGTTATACCGTCAGTTGCAGAAAGATCCAGTCAAATTAAGGCTTGTTTAAGTCTATTGCTGACTCTTTTTTGTCAACAAGATGAAAAGTGAAGTCAATAGATTTATGGTAGCTTTAATTTTAATGGATCTTTCTGCAACTGACGGAGTTATACAGAAAATGTAAATTTTTGCGCGTCATGGCTGTCAAAATTCCAGTACTTGAAGGAGCTATGTAAAATGTGTATGACTCTTTCTTGAACTGGGTTATGGCAGCAAATATCTTACTAATGTGTTATTTCACCTTTACACTAATGACAATCTTTAAAAATCATACCTTTTTGATTTTGAGATTCTGGCTTATTCCTATACCGTACAGGTCAAAGTTGACGTAAGCTTTATCATCGAGGACGAACGAAATAAATAGGAATATTCTGATTGCGTTTAAAAAACCGGTTTATTATTTTGAATAACGATCACATTATTTTATTCGTAACCCCAAAAAGGAGGTTCTCAATTCGGATGATTGTATTTCTTTGGAGATCAAAATATATAAACTTCTGAGACCATACCTCTTAGTTACAATGTTTTTACTTCATCTTGAAATTCTTTTGAAAAATCACGCAGAAACGAGATGGACAGAAACAATCAAAGCTAGTCTTCGCAGCTCCATTAGACAGATAGTTAATTAAAGATAATTAATGACTTTACGTAATTAATCAGTTTTACGTCAGCCGTTCTAGATGGTATAGTTCACGTTTTCTATGGACCTAGTATTTTAATAACTGCTATGTTGTTCCACTTGTGTTTTTATTTCTAAAAGTCAAAAGATTTTATTTCAGGCCCATGTAGCATCCTGTAAAGTCGTACCTAAATTTAACTAGCATGTTTACTCAAAAATTTTGCACATTGGCTAGATACCCATTTATTTGCACATAAAATTGTCCGTAGTATGATCCTACTACCTATCTTCAAATCAATAGTTTAATACATGAACAACACAGGTGGAGCAAAATCATAATACAGTCTGGTAACGTCGGAATCTAATTAGAATTCTATGTAATAACTGTCCCATGAGTGCTGTTACTGTTCGCCCCACGTGCACTATAATCGTATGGCTGCCATTGAGGTTGTAATACATGCAACCTTCTTTGTAACCTACATTCTGAATAACCATAGCCAAAATACATCTGAAGCCAGTTTTTGAATTTAGAATGCATGCTGATTTGACAGAAGCATTCTTATTTTGAAATGACAAATGATATTTGAAAGTTTTTGAATTAAGAATTGATGTTCGTTTCATCGAATTGAATTCTTAATTCAGAAACTGTCTATTAATGTTAGGTTGGGTTGGATTTTCATAAAGAAAGCTAGATCTATTGCGGTTTTTGGTGCGACACTTAATTAAGTTATAGGTTTCTAGTTCGTATTAAGTTTCACCGTAAATCCGTTTGTGGTTACGGTTCTAATCCAAGAGAAATTCATTGTGAGGGAATAAAAAGTTCTTCGTTATTTACTCGAAGGGACTTAGGTACTGCTATCTTAGAATATAATAGTGATATTCTTGATAATGTGCAAGAAAATAAGCTCTTTCTGAAATAGCTTCTACATCCAAATTAGATCCAGCTACGTTGCACCTTTGTGAAACGAAAGGCATTGGATTATCTTTTATAATACAAGACAATGCGCATATATTTGGACTGAATCCAAAACTTGATGACAGAAAATATGGATACGTAGTTTGGCGCATACATTTTGCGAGTCTTAAAGAGCTTTTTATAAAGGAGAAGTTTATACTAGATTTGGTCACTTATCTTCCCATAATGAATCATCATTTATAATCAGGCTCCTCCACTAACATAAAGGTTGCAAGGAGGAGTTGGAGCAATTGGGGATAGATAACCACACTTAGTTTGCTTTTCGCTGCGCAAATGTCGAGTGCGATACGATTTTTGCTCTATAGCCACTAGGAACACAAAGGACATGCAACAATATCCAAACCGTTCAAGCTTGTAAGTGACTTTTATCAACGCGTTCGAAATCTGAATACAACTCCAATCGAAAACTGCAACAGACTCATCACAAATTCTACATTCAAAACTCCATACAAACCTCAACGGCAGCCAATCATAGTGCACTTAGGGCGTCCGCCAGCCAGTGCTGACGGCAGTGTGTTGGTAGCTAGCAGGCACTCATGCGTGACGTCACTAACCGAGCGGGGGTGGCAGGCGAGGGCGGCGCCAGTGCTGCGGCCGCGAGGACTCCCGTCAAGACCTTCCAGGCGTATCTGCCGCCGGCGCATCGCACCTACAGCTGCATACACTGCCGCGCGCACTTGGCCAGCCATGACGAGCTTATATCTAAGGTATGCATACTTTTTTGACTTCAAACTTCTTTGTTACTGGCCAGTCAGAATTCAGGCCTTGTTTTTTGACGAATCTTATGCAGGCTCTTTGAATGAAGTGAAAACTCCTTGGACTTAGTGATTTATTCGTCATTTGACATTGCCTAAACTAAATCTGGCTTTGCTACCTTCGTATAATCTTATTGTTTCTTTTATTATATTTAGTATATATTAAACTTCCTTATAAAATAATCCATTCCTTTCGTATCAATAGTATCAATATATTATTGATATTTCTTGATCTTCCGGCAAAGATAATTTGATCTGCAATGTTTGTAACATTAATAATCTCACTTTTATTTTCCAAGTCAATATTTTTTGCCAATGTGTCAAACTTTGCGCCTCATAATTAATTGACTGACTCTGATATTGACACCTTCCAAAACTGCTCTTGTAGCGGTCAAATTAATATCAACAACCATGTAATTAATCTTAGTTTTTATATAGAACTTTGTGGTTTACTTAAACAAAAAGTAATTAAGAGAGTTAACATATTTAGCCAGAAGCACATTTTTCATATTATATTGTTACGGTCAGAGTGACCTACCCTATGGTTATGGCACTTACCATTCGCGACAATTATTCCACTTCGCTTTTCTGAAGTCAGCCATTTGACAAATCACGTACCTATTACCTAATGTTTGGTATTTTTTTTGGCAATTATGAAAAACTTCTCCCAGGGCAAATGGCTCACTTCAGAAACGTAAAAGTATAAAAGTATATAAGTATATAGTATTAAGTATAAAAGTGTTTGACGACCTCTATGGCGCAATGGTCACCAAGCCGGACTGCCGAATCTGAGGTCCCGGGTTCGATTCCCGGTTCGGTCGACATTTGTGTGATGAGCATGCTTGTTGATCGTGGTCTGGGTGTTGCAATACGTATTTATAAATATGTATATGTGTAGCTATATGTATTTTACCAGTTGTGTTAGCACCCATAACACAAGTTAATTAATAACCTACCATGGGGCTAACCAACCGTGTGTGAAAAGGTGTCCCGACATTATTTATTTATTTATTTATATAGCGCGAAGGTACCTTCTCATTCTGAAACTGTAATGCATAATTTTAAATACAATTCAACACTAACAAAAATATGTTTGTGTTTCCAGTCGTTTCAAGGCAGCCAGGGGCGCGCATACCTCTTCAATTCAGTGTGAGTATAACATTATCAACGTCACTTACATATTCTGTATTCATGCATATTTCATGCCAGCGACCTGCCTAGCACACTAGGATTTCAACACAAGACATATTAGCATTATTTACGTAGTTAGTCCTTTTGCATCTTAGAGCATTCAACCAACCGTAGCCGCCATAAGTACAAATCTTCATACAAAAAAGTTTGCCGATGGATCACTCATGCGTTTTCGATCACATCGTTACAAGTGAGCTGAAACGAACTTGACATCTATAGGGTACTTTGGCATAGGGACGTAAAAGGCGTCTCCAGTTAGTAAATGCTCAAAGTACCACACCATGGACTTTAAAGCTAGTTTCGTAAACAAATAACTAAGCCGTTATCGAGATTATATTCGCTCTTGACGGCTTATTGCTAAATGATTGAAACTTGATGCGCGTCCTTCATTCACCTGCAATAGAACATTGGTGCAATTCAGCTGTTCCGTTCAAATATTCAATACGGTGTACCGTGGTCTCACTTTCAAAGGTACTGCAGTTTTATTTTTCTATTTCCTGACTCCGATGTCACGTGCTTTGTGAATGTCACGGTCAACGAGTCGAAATTCAACGTCTTTCATAATATTTTTGCCTAAAATCTTCGAAATAAGATAGTGTTTGTGTGAGCTTTCCTGACGTTGCGAACAGGCTTTTAGGGTAAACTTGATATTTTGAAAGCAAATTCGATGCTGGCAGACGTTGTAACATGCCAAATATTAACATCTAACAGCAATAGAAAACCACAGGCATGTTTTTTTTAACAAATGGCACAGATACAAATCGACATCAATCCAAAAAGTGTTTTTTACTGGAAGCTATTTCACCTAATCCGGGTCTTCAAAGTAGTTTTTTATAGCTGCTTTTTCTTATTTGTATAGATTTTCAATAGTTGTGTATTTTGTAATATTTCAGTGTAAACGTGGGCTGCGGGCCGGCAGAGGAGCGCGTGCTCCTGACGGGGTTGCACGCCGTCGCCGACATCTACTGCGAGTGCTGCAAGACCATGCTCGGATGGAAATATGTAAGTAACACTTACTTTTATATTAAATATAAATGCGAGAGTAACTCTGTCTGTTTGTGTGGTTTTCGTGACAAAACTGCTGAACCAACTAAATGAAAGGCTGGTAGGCTAGAGCCTGAGAAAGGATATAGGCTATTTACGCATTTATTTGTGGTTGCTGACCTGTATTTTTACATAACATCCAAATATAAACCTGGGTAGTTAAGTTCACCATTAGGTCTAAAGGACGTCCGCCGTTCAGCTGTTACAAAGGTAACAAGGCGATATCAATTAAAAGTTTACTTAGGTAGTCTTGTAGCAATTAACTAATTCACCAAACTAGATAGGTTAGTAATTAAAGGACCCTTTGTAAACTTCCCACAATCTTGTCTGAAACTAATTATTTTTCTACTACATAGTTACTCCTAATTATGAACCCAAGCCTAAGGGTCAATTCCCACTGAAAGAGCAGCGGCCGGCAGCGGCCGTAAGAGCACGGAAAATGTAAGAGCGCGGCGCGGTGCGGCGCCGCGCGGCGCCGCGCGGCCCGCCGCGCTCGCGCTCAATCCCTTGCAATTACGGCCGCTGCCGGCCGCTGCCGGCCGCTGCTCTTTCAGTGGGAATTGACCCTAAGGGTTAAAACTTAAAATTAGCTTGACCCCTATGTGTTTTCGTTTTAAAATAAATGCAGTACTTTTTACTTGTGATAAGCAAAAATTATAATTGTTGAGATAAACTTATTTTCTACCCTTAGTCGGGCAATTAAAGTGGGTTTTTTAATTAACTGATATTGATAAAACCTGAAGTGTAACACGCATTCCTAAGGAATTTGTGTACCAAAATAACACGCGAGACTCATGCGTGTTTACTACGTAAAAATCTGTGTTTTGTTTACTATTTACCTTAGAAGATTCCTGGAAAATCTTAGCTGATTGATATTTACTGTTTTCATGTAAAATGTGTATAGATATGAGATTCTTCTTCATCATTCTGGCCTGTACCCAAATTATTTGGCGTCGGCGAAATATTTATTCCGTTTCCATTCCTCTTAGGACAGTTATTAGTCAGTTCCCGGTATACCTTTCAACTTAGGCCTTCCTTGTCTGGAAATTCTGCTTCCTCTTATACCTCAGTAATCTCTATTGAATTGCATTTACTTGCAAATCCATTGGTTAGGTAGGGCACGTGCTAGATATCTCAAACTGAATTGCGAATACACCGCAAAACGGTAAGACGTGTTTATTATATCCCTTATTTAATATGATCCGTCTTTACAGGAGCACGCGTTCGAATCCAGTCAGAAATACAAAGAGGGCAAGTTCATAATAGAACTAGCTCACATGGTGAAGGAGAACGGGTGGGACTAGACCTCCGACCCTCCGACCGGCCGGACTCGAGGCCTACTGACTACAGTGCTGTTGTGATACGATTGGTGGCCAAGCGATGGAAGCCCACACCCCGGCGCGACTACAAAGACTTTCCAAAGCGTCAATTACCCACAAACATGTAATTCGCACCACGAGTGTTCCTTAACGAGGCCTCGGCAGCCATGTACTGCCGCCGCCAGCTACTGCCTTCGTGATGACGCGGCAGGCGAGTCACGTCACAGCTCGCCTCACTCGCGACATCCCCCACACTCCCGCAGCGTCACAGCTCCACTATACAGACTATGAAGCCCTTTGACGTTGAGGGTATATCTTAAAGCTGGATGCTCGCGCGGCGTAACTCGGTTGGACACGACTACATATTATTTTTGTCACAAGTAACTATTATTGGGAGGTGGTGTCCGACCGAGCTGTGCGGCGCCGGCTGTGACAGTGACGATATCGCCTTATGTGCTCTTTTACTTTAATCGGCTTCAGCGCTTTGGCACCGCCAGTCAACGTAATGTTATATTGTTATAAATGTAAGTAATCGATCTCAACCGCCCCACGTAAGGGGCTATGGGCTTAGAATTTATTATTATTTTTAAAAACGATTTCATCAGGCCGCCCCCCTCGGGCGGTCGCTAGTACATCGTAAGTTGTCTTAGTTTTTATATTATGTAGCTACGTATGTACTGTATTGAGAGAACACTAATACTTTCTCTTGTCCCTTTTAACCTGTGATAAGTATGTTAGTAATAGAAATTTTAAATTTCTTGAACGTATTCTTTCAAGAAGTTGCTCAGATAATGTCAGTTGTATGTTCCTAATGATTTCAGCTGTACAATTTGCTTTTTATTTTGTTTTATTTTATTTTTGTGAGGTAACTAGTCGAAACTGATGTGTTGTGGGAAGATGATTTCCATTTTATTTTACTTTGCGCCTGATGATTTAGTGATTTTTAGTTAATAATTATTGACAACATTTTTTCGACTGTTCCTCGCGTCTTCGCAATTTTAGTTCTTTTTTTCAAAATTAGTTATTTTTTGTTCCAACTTTTTCGTTGGTAGTCGGAAACGAAATCTGAGCTCATTTTTATATGAACATATGCGGTGAGTTAGCCATCGGACGGTTTTATTATTCATTTATTGTTTCCATTTAATATTATCAATTAGATACCCATGTACCCGTATATTTTATCTTAATCACTTGGTACTTCATTTATAATTGTATAAACTTATTATCATTGTAAGAAATTGCATGAGCTTCGATTATCTATGATTATGTCTATGTGAATCGATCGTAAACTCGTACGCACTGATTAATTTCCCGATATCGATATAATTATAATCGACAAACTTGACGTCCGACTTCAATAGTGATGTAATTGGAGTACTTTTTTGTATTTGTATGACTTTGCCGTCGCATGAGTGTAGAAGCTCACTACGACATCACTCACGTCTCTAGCGCCTTATTTAAAAACCGAACGCAATATTATATTTTCAATTATTTTTTCCGCCTAAAAAATATTTTTCAGATGACTTGAAAGCCTTTTAAAAATATTGTGAAGTATGAACTTAGTGAGCTTTTAAACTACCAGTTGAATATCAAGAGCGTTCATAACTGCCACTAGTGTAACATGTAATATACATATTATAATAAAATCTATAAGTGAACGCTCGTTTGATCGACGTAATGTGAACTTCTGGACACATTTAGAAACAACGGGTTCAATATTATTTGATATAATATAACAAACTATTCTAAATATATTTACATTATTATACTCAAAACGATTACGACTTATTATGTATTGTGTACAAATAATCACTGAAGGAACCGGAGATTGATAAAAAAATTGAAATATTTTCACTAAATTTGTCCAGAACTGTCTTAATATTCAGAGTTCTTTATTAAAAAGGCCAACATATTTTAGGACAAATATCGGAGGAATGTTGGCTCATAAAAACTTTTTAATACAGGACTTTGCCCTTAAAACTTCTGCTTGGCTTAACATTGTGATAAAACAATTGAACTGAGCAAAAAAATTTAATAACTGATCATAGAAGAAAACATGTTTTCAATGCAAATGGCAACATTCAGAAATGCAATTCTTACTTGCAAACACAATATACAATACTAAAACCAAAATAAACATTTATAAAACACATTCAAAAGTTTTATCATCATGTAAGTCGGGTAGATTTTTTAAGATACCTACATATTATTTTTACAATAAAAAAAAACTTAGCTGGCTACATAGATCGTCGGATAACCGAATGTAAGACACTTTTTTTATCATTTTATTTTTATAGAAAGACGTATTTGTGGAGGCAGCTGTTGCAATGAAATAAGCATAAATAACCGACATTTTACTCGATTTATTATCTTCAAAATATAATATCTGTACTAATAAGACCAAGATACATTCTGATATCAAAAAGGAAAGCAATATACTTTTTATCACAAAATCAAAGAAGGAAAACATCAAAATCGTCCCAGCGCCAAACAAATACGTCTTTTTAACACGAAACAAACACATATTCGTAAAAGTAAGGTCAAACGATAATGCATTACAAGTTCACAATATTGTCTGTTTAATATAATCGTGTTACTGTTATCATAGGATTAATGTTAACATTTCGATGCACAATGTTCAATGAAAATGTTTAAGAGGCTGAGTGTTAGAGGTTAGTTATAAAACCCCATTTGTATAAAGACATGAAACGGAATGTGGTCTGTGTTGAAGAATTCATTTATATAATCTGTGACTTTCATACTTTTGTTGAATGCCCCACCATATAGGTTTTTGGGTAATTAGCGTTCATTTCATGAGCAAACGAATTTATCTGATGTGTGGAACACGCTAGAAATATCATGTTAAATAAATCTGCCTTGGTATTTGTTTCGCTTTACTTTTAAGGGCAAAATTGTGGTATGTCGAGGCAGAACATTTTAAATTAAGTCGTTGTCGAAATATTGTTATAAAATGTTGAAGTTGACTACTGCATACTGGACATAGTTTCGACTTCCGAGACAGCAGTGGCAGCCATTTTGTCGAATATGAAAGATCGGGAGCAGTATTCTAGATGAAAAGCCTTAGAATAGTTCTAGATAGTATCGATGCTACGGATTTCAATTGCATATCGATAGATGGAGCGTAATCAAAACAAAAATGCTTTAAATCCCCACTCTATTTATCGATATCGATAAAAGTTTAGTTTTATACAGAGTGATGAAATATTTTCATCCTGAACATTATGCAACACGATAATCGAAACTTATCGAGATTGTCACAGTAGTATAGATTAACACTCTTAGACCCACAATGTATTCTTTGACGCAATTCGACATGACACAGAAGATATTAATATTAAAAAAAATATATCTTGATGATAGTGAGGGGAAAATTAACAAATGAAGCTAGATTTCTGTGAGGCATAATTAAAAGTATTTTTCTACTTGATCGTTTAGGAATGCTACTAGATATTTTTGGACCATTGTTAAGATAAAACTATGATCAGTATTCGTGGAGTGAAGATAAAGAGTTGATGTTAGTTTTTGTGGTTGTTGGTCGAAGTGATTGTTGTTGTCGAGAATAGAGAAAAAGCGCTTTCTAGCTCTAAACAATGCACCCACACACTTTACCGTATAGTTTTTGGACATCTAGAACATGTTACAATCGTCAGCCAAAAGATAAATACAACAATAAGACATACCGATATGTTCAGTAATTTATATCGATTGATTATTCGATTTTAATGGAGTCAATCATATCGATTCAAGAGTTTTAGTGAAGCGTGTGATTGTTAACATAAACTCTCCTGCCTTCGTCTGTATTTTTGCTCGCCACGAAAACATCAGATTGTATGGCATTTTGGACACTTGAAACATGTTCTAGGAGCTCAAAAGCAAAGGTCTTGGAGTGTTAACTGATGACCAAGGTGAATGAACAGCGTATTATAAAATGGTGCATTTCATTAAGTACGTGTACATTTCGCATATTTTTAAGGTATCCCGATTAGTTGTTTACCAAGAAACCGCTTAATATTTTTGTATTTTCCTAGTAAGTAACGATGCATTATAAAAAAAAAATTCGTGGTGTCTTCTTACGATTGTGTACGCATTATGCTATAGACGAGTAAACTTATTTGGTTGAAATAATAAGTGCGTAATAAAACACATTTTCGTATTAAAAATATTTTGGCATTTTTATTTTTTATGTAACAATCAACTAACATTTTCATGTCCTTTCCTAATCCTAAGAAAAATAGTTCATTTCTCAGACGTACAATATATACACACTGAAATACCTATAATACAATGTCAACAAAATCAAAATTCTCAAAAAGTTTTTTTTTATAAACAAAAAGTAAAAATCTAATTATTGCCTGGCCAGCTCATTATTGACAATCCCATGGTCCATTTGGGTGTAGAGAGGACACGATTTTTTTAAATAAAAAGTCATAGGATTTTTGCATTCAAAAATAGCTAAAGAGCCAGGGACTCTTCCTCCTTCCTCCGAGCCTTTTTCCCAAACTATGTTGGGGTCGGCTTCCAGTCTAACCGGGTGTATCTGAGTACCAGTGCTTTACAAGGAGCGACGAGCCAGGGACTCATACATGCATTGCAAATGTTAGGACACATCATCATACGAAATGCCAAGGGTGAGTTGCACCATTTAACTCCATAACCAGCCGTACTTGCCGCCCATTGGTCAAATCACCGATTTGACAACTGAAAATGGTTCGGTTATCGTTATAGTTAAATGGTGCAACTGACCATAACACTATATTTTTTTAATAATATCCAACAATAAATTAACATATGCTTATCAGTCTTAGTACGTGTATCTATTTGCGTTTCATATAAATCCTCTAATTCAATCTGTTTAGCACACACATGTTGTGTATCATTGAATAATGAACTTTATTACCAAGGCTGGTTGCATCAAAGTCTTACTTATTATTTATCAAGGAGTATAAACCCGATATAATTTCAAAGTTTTTACGTATCTCTCGGAATTAAGGTATAAATATCGCCAAGGAAGTTACTTAATAATATTCGCGTCTATCACGAAAAAAGGGAAAATTTGGTAAACCAGCATCATACAACATAATGCCACGGTATACGGCATCATCCTCCGAGCCTTTTCCCAATCATGTTGGGGTCGGCTTCCAGTCTCACCGGATTCAGCTGAGTACCAGTGCGTTACAAGAAGCGCCTGCCTATCTGACCAAATCTTATCTATATGTCACGGTATACTGCATTACGCAAAGAACTTAATGCCGGCCGTTTGCATTGTCAACAAATAATATCAAATAAGTTCCAAAAATTATTTCAATAATAAAAATTTACTTACTCAAGGAGTCCCTAATAAGTCTGGTTCAATTTTAGGTGCTATAAAAGAATTTTCTAAACTCTCATCATTATTCGAACGTTCTACTCGTATAATAATATTATTTTCACTATTATCACTGTCCTTTTCAAGAACTTCACCGTTCTGAATATACACTATTTTCGCACCTGAATCTTGTCCGTTCTGACTGACGTATTGCAAGAATTCTTCCATCGATATTTGCTCAGTATTTTCTGCGTCATTAATATAATCTTCTCCATTAAATTCTTCGTTATTTTCTTCGTCAGTATATTGTTCAGTCTTAGGTAAGCTAGTCATTTGATTTTCTTCGTATTTCAGTATGACTTTAGATTGCTGCACTTCTAACTCCGACATCGTTGGTAGGGTTTTGAAGAACATCTAAAACATTTATTTAGTTTTACTTAAAAATATAAGCTTGGGAGATTTTGTATCCATATTTTATCTTATATATATGATTATGTATGTAGATAGAATATTACCTCCGTTTTGGTAAGTATCAATATATGCGTTAACATGGATCATCTGCAGATTTTCCACGAGACAGTTTGTGCAAACATTTGACAATTACCGTTTCAAACGATGACACGTAAACCGCGCGAGTTTTTTTTCCAGCCAAATACCATATTTCCAAATACGACAATTAGATAATAGTACAGTGGTTTCTTTTACAGTGTGACAATATGAAATAATCTTAAGTCAATCCTTACCTTCCTCGTGATGATGGTCATGCCATGCGCTCTCTTCATGTGTGCCTTCAGTAATGACATGCGCGGGTACCTGGAAATAAGTAGGTACATTATTAATTATTAAAAATCGGATCATTAGTTTAGAAGATAGGTGGGAACATTACTTTGCACAAACACACAAACGCACATCTCTCACCCTAAACGCATATACCTGCTCCGTTCCATCGTGGGTAAAAATTAACAAATACGATGACTTTGACTATGACGTTAAAACGATTGAGATAAAATTAAATATGGAACTTGTCCGAAATGTTTCAGAAGACACGTTAAACTGGTGGGTCCCGGCTGTCATTTGAATATCTTTTTTCAGTCGTTAGGGGTCAAAGTCGAATGTTTTTATTTCAAATAGGCCTTTGCAGGCTCCTAAGAAGCGTAACACGTCGGGTCGTCAGGGACCAGTAAGTCTGACACCAGTCTCACCTACGGATATTGGGTTGCCTGTGTAAGTGGGTTGAGAAAGTCAGATAGGCAGTCGCTCCTTATAAAACACTGGTACTCAGCTGCATCCGGTTAGACTGGAAGCGGACCCCAACATAGTTGGAAAAGGGTCGGAAAATCATGATATATACTAACCTCTTAGGACATATTTGACAGGCACAGGGCGGAGGAAGGTTTCTATGAACTTTATTGACATGTAGCATTAAAGCTGATTTCTGGGCGAAGCGTCGATTGCATTCCTCACAGCCGTGTTTACGATAAGCTGTTAACAAAAAAAATATTTTCATTGTTTTTTATTCATATAGAAAATCAGCTGCAATTTAAATATGCGCCAGTTCTAAAGCGTAAATTACTGGAACAAATTAAATTAGATGTAAAAATACAAACATGCAAATTGAAAACCTCCTCCTTCTTTTTAAGACGGTTCAAATTGGTGTTAAGCTGATTTGGACTGGACTACTGTTTATAAATTTAATGTTTCCGTTGATCCGTTAAAATGTATCCTTTAAGCATGCAGTAATAAAAGTACCTCTATTTATTTTTTTGATAGCTTAATAAGTATTGTTTGATCCAAAATGTTATACTTACGCTTATGTGTATCCATATGAGCCACTAAAGCTGCCTTAATTTTGAACGATCTGCCGCAGTGGTCACAAGTGAATTGCACGTTTGAATGTTTTTTGGTATGACGCTGAAAATAAATCATAATCGAATTAGGCTCTAGACAGACGGACCGCGCAGGCCGATTGCAGTTGGGATGCAGTCGGCGTGCAGTCGTGTTCTGAAGTTGATTTGCAGTTCTATTGCAGTCGTGTCAACTGCGTTCAAACTGCCTTTGAACTGCAAATTGCAGTCGAAATGCAGTCCGTCTGTCTAGAGCCTTAATGGGTATCATCATCTCCTCCTTTTCCAACTATGTTGGGGTCGGCTAAGTCGGCCAGTCTGAAGGAATGCACCAGTGTTTTAAAAGGAGCGACTGCTTATCTGACCTCCGCAACCCGGGCAACTCAACAGTCCTTGGTACTAATTAATGGGTATGTTGTGAGTTGAGAACTAAGAAAATTATGCTGTTATTTTTTAATTGGTTTTATTGGCAAATAGACAGTCGGTCCATGTGGCACACTAGGACTAAGCTGCAGTTGGCTTAATAATGATAATAGCCGAATATAGATGTACGTAAAAAGTAGAAAAGCTATAACTAACCGACAAAGCTGAATAAGAAGTATATGCACAAGGGCACACATGGCAGCGGAACGGTCTCTCTCCTCGGTGCAAGTTCTCGTGTGACTCCAAGTTACTCTTAGTTATGAACACCGCTGGACACAGGGTGCAGGGAAAACTCTTCCGAGGTGCACTGGAAATGAGGAAATATGTTGGCTAATAAATTATGCTTTTATATTTGTTAATTTATTTGAAAATGAATATGAGCATTAAAGGATATTAACATCATAAAATTGAAGAGTTTATTTGATTGATTGGTTGGTTGTAAGTACTGGAAAATGATTTAGTGTGAGATATCAAATAAATGCACAAAATAGGGACGCTGACAAAACTGCGAGCAACATGAGCTTCTATTCCTCCCTGGCACTCTCTCCCTTCTTATTAATTTAATCTTTCAGGAAATTGTTTTTTAACATTGCACTGTAAATTAAATTAATAGTACAGGTTGAAAATTTCAACTACATATTTAATATTCAGGAACACATATGTATCCCAATAATAAAATGAACTCACTCATCCTTGTTGCCGTAGAACTTGTTCTTGGTTAGAAAGGGTCGACTGCGTCCCTTCCGTCCGAGGAAGATGGCGCGAGCTCGCAGCACTATCTCCGCGTCCGGAGCGATGCAACGCTTCTCATGCTTGTATAGATTTGTTGTGATAAGAACCAGATAATAAAATAATAATAAAACTTACTCATCTTTGTTGCCATAGAACTTGTTCTTGGTTAGAAAGGATCGGCTGCGTCCCTTCCGGCCGAGGAAGATGGCGCGAGCTCGCAGCACTATCTGCGCGTCCGGAGCTATGCAAGGCTTCTCATTCTTGTATAGATTTGTTGTGATAAGAACCAGATAATAAAATAATAATAAAACTTACTCATCCTTGTTGCCGTAGAACTTGTTCTTGGTTAAAAAGGGTCGGCTGCGTCCCTTCCGTCCGAGGAAGATGGCGCGAGCTCGCAACACTATCTCCGCGTCCGGAGCGATGCAACGCTTCTCATGCTTGTATAGATTTGTTGTGCTGAGGATAACATAAATGATAATTGCAATGGATCCGTAATAAACTGACGCCTTGCAATTTTTAATAGTTCTCAAAAGAGATGGTTTTCAATTTGAATGTTTATTTGTGTGTGTTTGTGTGTTTTACCAGGAGGTACCTCCATGCCAACTTTCATCTTAAGTGGTTCAGTTGCTAAAACAAATTGAAAGTGTAACAAACAGACATTCGCATTTAGGAGTTGCAATTTTAACAGTGCACTACTTTAATTAAACATAATTATTAAAATTCTTTTTCACAGCTAAGCTAAAGTTTACACAGAACTTATTTCAAATTGAAACTCCCTAAAATGATGTTAATATAATTCTCATAATCATACACTGACCTCCTAAAATCCACACCACAAGCATAACACACGAGATACCGCGGGCCATGCTTCTCCTGGTAGTGCCGCCCAGCTGCCGGCACCGTGTCTGACATATACGCACAATACACACACCTGGAATAAATGTGTTAATGCCTGTAGCACACCTCCGCTGCGAAACCCAAAGGGCGAAACCGCCATAGTTTCGCTGTGAGTTGTGAGTTGTTGGGCGGCGAAACAATAGCGAAATTCCCTGCTCTACATCTCCGCTCGTTGTCCGCCAGTTGTCCGCCAGGGCGGAGATGTAGACGGCGCCTAAGCAAATGAGCGAAATCATGTTAGAAAGAGACAACGTCATAGTCAGTTTTGTACGTTAGAGCAGGGAATTTCGCTATTGTTTCGCCGCCCAACAACTCACAACTCACAGCGAAACTATGGCGGTTTCGCCCTTTGGGTTTCGCAGCGGAGGTGTGCTACAGGCATAAGAGTTATAGTTATCGGCATGGATAATGAGCTCTCGGCGAAAGAGTGGGGATCGCTTTGCGCACTGTACACTTAAGGCAATAAACCAATAAATCACTTCTGAAGGCCGCGCAGGTGAAGGCCAGGGCTTAATATCCTTGCCGATGATTATAAATTGATGAGAAAAATATTTTTTATTATTCTTAACCCCTGCAGCACCATAGCCTTTAAATGGCTAAACCGAATTGATTATTTGAAAACTGATGTTGTACTGTTCCAGGTATGGTTAAATCAGTTTAGCCATTTTAAAGTTATTAGCACTGTATAAACTGCTTGAATGCCTTTAATCAGAGGAAAATAGAAAATCAATTGTGTCTTGCGGGGATCCATGCACCAGCATACCCAGGGTCAAGAGTCAAGTTTAAAAACAAACATGTTCAGTTAGTTCTAAATTCGGAATATGACTTCAGATTAGATTAACTAGCCAACTGGGATTTCATTTTAGAAATATTATTTTACAACAAAAATGGAAATGAGCTTTCAAATATCATCAAGCATTTTTTTAAGTTCATTGAAACAATTTAAAAACTCACTCAAACATAGTCTCATTTATAATAAAGTAGTCATTCGGTGGCGACGGTGGTTTCACCGACTTCATAATCTTTCCTAAAGTATAGACCAGTAACTCTTCATCATCTTGCAATTCCTCGTAATTCTCTCTCAACTCAGCTACGAATGACCGCTGTTGCCACGGCTTGAGCATTGAAAACCGATGTTTATCATATTTTTGGTGCGGTGAACTTTCATCTGGGGCAACATAATCCTCATCATCGTTGTCATATTCTGTGTGTACTGGCTCTTGTTTCACCTAGAATCAGTTTTATAATCATTACTAGCTGTCCCATGGGAGCTATTGCCCAAATATAGCCTACATTACTCTGGAAAGGTGTAGCTTTAAAACAGCGAAAGAATTTTGCAAATTGGTTTAGTTGCAGCCTTTACAAACAAAAACTTTATAGTTGGAAGCTACAAGCTGTGACCAATATATTTATGTACCTATAGGTTGATGGATCTTTGATTAGATAAATGTCTATATAATCAAAGCGATGGATATGCTTGCAGCCTTGCTTTTTTCTATAGATACATGGATGAGTATTATGAATCTATAAATTAGGTTCTATGTTAATATAATAATGAGGAAACATTTTGTTTGTCCAAACGGCTCCAAAACTACAGAATCAATTTGAAAAAATATTAGACTATTGGAAAGCTATTCCCCAAGTAGTATAGGCTATATTTTGAAAACGGCGGGAAACCCGCTAGTTCATATTAATTGGGGTTTGGGCGTCGTACCTCAGTTTTGAAATCTTCCTCAAGATAATCGTATTGGTATTCATCTATGGGTTCTTGCTTAAGTTCAATATACTGGCCATGTTTCTGCGCTGTCTCAATTATATTATCTACTTCAACGCTAGATATGGAAGGCTCAGAAACCGAATTGTTTTCGGAACTTTTCGCCTTCTCGTCATCGTCGTCCACAACAACCAAAACAATCATATCATCCTCAGTCTCCATACTTCATAGATCAAGTAACCTCAGAAACTAAAAAAACCTGTAAATAAATTAGTTCCTAATATAGGAATCATTCCAAAAATACAATATTTTTTAGAAAATATTTTCAAATATCTTTGACAACCCATGACCGCCATCAATATTTTTTCAGATTAGAACAATCAAGCAAAGGTCTTTATTTAGAAAACCTGAGCATAGAACATGAGTTAATATTCTTACATAAAATATGGGAGCATTCCAGAACAAAGTATTAATTATTATGTATTTATATTAATAACCAATCGCGATACAATAACATTGTTGAAATTCACACAACAAATTCACAACTTAACCCAACTTTATTCCTTTGCCTGATTTTATGGCAGATGCTTAAGAAGATACAATGACAACGTCATTCCGATTTCTTCAAAAGAGGTTTTTATTTTTCTTGAATGCCAATTTATTTTATGTTTTATCTATTACAGTCATTTTAGTGAATTATTTACAGTATTTATCCAGTTATTTCTGTGAAAATACTTTTTTCTCTGGACTTAAAGTCAGTGACTCGGATTTCACAGGCTACGTCATTTGCCTTTGCGTCATTTGTCAGTTTCCTTTTGTGACAGGTGACACTAAGGCGCGAACAGGTGTTTTTTTCATGTTTTTGTTTCATACAAGTTCGTACAAGAAAAACATTTTGTATTAAAGTTTGATTTTCCTGTACTATACGGATAATTTGTTACAAAAACAGTCTTGTTTATTAGTAAATATGCTTATCGTACCGTTTATATAAAAAGACAATAACTTACTATTCATCCGAAATTGGCGCTAAACTTCTGTATTTCACAAAATGAGTTTTGGAAACATAAAAAACTCTTTATCTTCGGTGCTTTCTAGAAATACAAAAGTTTTAGCCCTTGAAAGGACATTGCAACAAGGTCTGCAGGATTTCAAAGGTAAACATAGTGATTTTATCATAACACCTTGACTTGAAGGTCTTTTTTCCTTTTCCTGATTACTTGAAGTGTCTTCTATACAAAAAAGATGAAAAAAAAAATATTCCTTATTGCACATGATTAACAATAAAAACACAAGTAATACAGATAGTTTTTGTACAACGGTAATGAAATACATTTGGTATCTGAAAGGATCTGAAACAACTGAACAAATTTTTTTTTTTTCACTATTTGGAATCTACACTTTGCGTTGGTCTTCACTCCAGTAGGCTACCTTTATTTTATCTGGGTATGGAGAATAGTTTGCACTGGAAACTGTATATAAATTATTGTATGCTTATTTATAAATTTGTTGATGTATTTATACTAACTTGTGTGATATTATTTTCAGAGCTTCTTACAGATTTTGAGCAGCTTCACATTGAGTCTGATAGTTATAAGACACAATATATCAAACAGAAAGAAAGATGCGACAGGTAATTGATTCAAATTAATATCAATTCAAAAGTTAAATTATATAATCCCTACTAATATTATAAATGCGAAAGTAACTCTGTCTGTCTGTTACGCTTTCACGTCTAAACCACTGAACTGATTTTAATAAGATTTGGATAGTTTTTATCCCAGAACTCGATGCGGGCGAAGCCGCGGGTGGAAGCTAGTTAATTAATTATAAATCAATTTTATCCATATTCTTAAGTTATTGACATTCATAAGTGCTAGTAAAGATTTATAAATCTTTTCTAGATTGTAGTTGCTCATTCCCAAAGTTCTTTACCTAACAGCAATAAATATTCATTTGCTAAATTAATTTTCAGCAACAATTGCAGTAGTGCTGAAGCTCTAAAAAGGATTATTGAATCAAAGGACAATATTATACAATTAGTAGGTAAGTACTTAATTGAAATACTTTTCATATCCAGCTGCAAAAATAAGGGTGATATTATTTTACCTGCTATTTGTCTGTCTGGGCTACTGTTACACTTAAAGGATGAACAGATTTGGATGAGGTTTTTAAGTTCAAATCTAGTTTTATTACAAAAGTTTTTCTATTTTTCACACTTTCAGCATCAACACTAACAAGACTAAATGAAACGAAAGACCTAAAAATATTAGATGAAGTTTTCAAAATATTATTTGGAGAAACTCCAACAGTCCCAAAGTACCAGGACAACATCAATAGTAAGGAGGTTAAAAAACCTTCACCGGTTAATGTAAAGAAGGAAATACACTCGTCTTGTGAAGACCTGTCTTTCAGAGAAGAGTCTGTGTCTGAAATTGAGGGCACGCCAACAGGACGAGTGAGCCCTATAATACAGTCGAAAAAACTTAAGAGTTCTTTAGTAACTTCTACCGATTTTAGAGATAAGAAGAAGTGTCCGGATACTTGGTAAGTGAAAGTTACTAGAGCATGTTTTTAGTTTATTGACACTATTTTCCATAAGCTTGAAAAAAACACTTTAACTAGGTAAAAGGTACCTTACATCCTTGCCCAAGCTATCTGTGTACCAAATTAAATTTAAATTGGTTTAGTAGTTTACATTATCTCTAGGTATATCCTGGACACCAATGATCCAGTTTTTGAGGGCAAGATAAACTGTAGGTACTAGCTGTCATTTAAACATCTTCAGCAGTTGTTACTAGTAGTCAGAAGCCAGTAAGTCTGACAAACAGGCATCCAAAGGGTTGCCTGGGTAAGTAGGTTGAGGAGGCAGTCTCTCCTTGTAAAATACTGGGACTCAACTGCATCCAGTTAGACTGGAAGCCACCCCAACATCGTTGGGAAAAGGATAGGCAGATGATTTATGAATATTGGTCTCTTATCACCTCAGGCCAACTCCAGAAAAGAAAACATTGAAGCTATCATTCTCAACACCGCTGCGAGCCAAACCGAACGGCAAGTTGAGACAGGCTCGATTGAATGTAGTCAAAGTAAAGGACAACAATTTCATTGATATTTCATGCACACCTGAGTTCAGTGGAGGGAGTAGGAGGAATGAGAGTGATGGAAATGTGGCGGTAATATTTCTTTTTATTTATAACTTCTAACAAATCTTACAGTAATAACACTATATTTTTGATATCTTACGTTTAGTATAGGCTATTTTTTTAATCTATTTTTGTTCTTTTGTGAAGTATAAGTAAAAATTAGTCTGATAATTGAAATAGACCATTGTATTCGTAAAATACTTATACCTATTTTGAATTTTCTACTCTTGATTTTTTTATCCAATTACTAACTCATTTGTTTTATATTAATATTAATGAAGTTAAAATTACAGAAGAATTCTGCTTAATGTTACAGCCACTGATCAAGAAAGAATCGATAGAAAATGATGACACTATATTACCTTCACCTACAAGTGGACCCAATAATTTTACGATGTAAGTAAAAGTTTTACATGAAAATATATGTATACATAGTTACTTTTATTTACATAGATATTAACATGTTTACAATACATATAAAAAATTATCTCAGTAAAACAAACCACTACCTATAGCTAAAACGCGTCAAAAAATTCTTCAAGAGGCTGGCAGCATTACCCCGTTGGATGGCCATGCTGATCCTTTGTCCGAGGTAATAGCCAGCCTTTTGGTCACGAGAAACGTCAAATATATAGTAGATATTTCATATTGTCACATGAAGGTAATTCATTTCCAATTTCCACAGTTTCAAATCAAAAGAGAGTCCATTAAAGTTCAAGAAACCGCAGCTAAGTTTGAAAATTAAATCTGAGAAGAAAACTCCAAAAAAGGCAGATCAGACCGCAGTACTTGATATAAAGAGGGAACCAGATTCTGAGAATATATTAGCGAATGAATTTAAGATGCATGACAGTGTTACTTACACTCAAGATGATTCTATCAATTTGTTGAATCCTAACAGGTAATTTACATTTTATAGTTCGGCCATTCAGAGAATGCGTTCCTGACACGTCGCGATTGAACTGACGACGTAACTTTGCAATGGCGTTGCAGTTACGATAAAAATATTTTTGCTGGTTGTTTACCGTTTTAACAATTGAGGAGCATTAAAACAACATTATTATATCAATAATCAATGAATGTTATTACGTCGATATTTATTATTTTTTTTTTTATAATAAGGACAATGTTTATAATAGTAATTTTTGAATCGGCCGAAGGTAAGCCTGATGTTCTGTAATACAGGATTAACCTGCATCAGACACCAATCTTGCAATTTGGAACTACCAAAATCATATATGTACTTAATGATGAGAAATAAATAAAAATTGATTGATTGAAAAATGTGCTATAGTCCGCCATATGTGCACCATAAGGTTTTTTCAGACTGAGAGTTTCTGAAATGGTCGACAAAAAGTTGCATATCTATTAATCCATTTTCCATATATGAGCATGGTTGCATCATGGTTGCCTTTTGCAAGTGGCATAGTGTATCTATATCACTAAAATAAAGCTGAAAAGTTTTTCCATAAGTTTGCTAAGATAAGTTTTAATTAGATTTCATAAAATTATTTCAGTGTTAGATAGATCCTTTAAAAACTTATTTAACTTCTTATTATGATGTTTAACTTAATAAATTTAATTTCAGAATGCCCAAGAACTTTATGAACCAATCCCCTCCGAAACAGGAACGTAACAATGACCTAACATACTGTGACACACAGGCTAGCATATCTTTACTACAGCATGTTGGCAAGTTAGATAATATGCATAGAGATTGCAATGAGTGCAGGTAAGACACAAAATCATTTATTCAAGCTTGGCTGCAAAACAGCACTTTTTGAATGTCATAATTTACAAAAAGTCAGTCCCCCACAACGCCCACCCTTCACCACTTTCTTTGTGTTTTTTTTTTGGGAATTGGTCCAATTTGAAAAAACTTGATGATGATGTCCTCCTAGCCGATTATATTATTATCGGCCATGGTGGCAGTTCTCATTTAAGGAGATCAGCCAGCTGCGCAGGACATAATTATAGTGCACGAGCTTTTGCGCAGACACAGGTGCACTCACTATTCCTTCACTCTATAACCTGTGGAGGTATGTGAGCAGAGAGTAAAGCTCATCATACCTCGCAGTAAAGGGGAGGATCCTCCGAGCGGACAGGAGTTTTTGTCCTGTGGGCTACTGCCCGACAGTTGTTGTCGGGGTGATCTATCTGTGTTCACTGCGCGCGCGAACACTGCATGTGCGATGCAGGGTAGTTGTTGATAGTTGCGTCTCCGAATGTGTAGATGGCGGTGTTGTCAGTTGTAGTACCGCTACAAACCTCTCTATATTCCATAACCCGATGATGGTTATAGTTCTTCCTTTACCTTTTCTTTCACATAAAACTTGCGTAGTTCTAAGTACTAATTAATTTATTATTTTGCAGTCCTTCAAAAAGGCCTCTAGCTGAGAACATAAATGTTACAAATCTGCAAGATGATGAACTTCAGCCGAGCATGTCGATACTGGATCGAGAACCTAAAAGTAGCAGAGTGAATGCAGACACAGTGAAAAGGTGAGAAATTGCTGGGCACCGTTAATAAAATTGTTAACTTCGTTAATCGTTAATCCGCTACAAAAAAAGTTAGCTTCGTTAAACGTTAAAGCGTTACATTTCGGAAGAATTAACGCAAGTTAAAGTTAATCGTTAATCCGTTAACTACGTGTAAAATTGCATTTTTATATCGTAAATAAATAAATGTGTAATTTAATCGTTGGACATAAGGTGCATATTCCCCTTCATAAACATTAACATGTTGAAGTTCTCGTCTGAAAGCGGGGCTCGTTTTGGTGTTAAAATGTCTTTACCCGTGGAAAACAGACATTCTACTGCAGCGCTTGAGGGTATAGCAGTATTGTATTTAATAAATAGATTAATAAATATCTGTTCCCCGAGGAATCCGGTGCTCCAATACCCACTCTTGACATTGAAACAGCAATTGAGCTGAATCGGGGGTCAAAGGTGTTCGTACAATCTCTTGGAAAAAGGCACCATAGACCACATCCACACAGTGCGGCAGATTATACAGAAGACCGAAGAGTATAATCAGCCCCTGTGTCTAGCATTTGTGGACTATGAGAAGGCCTTTGACTCGGTTGAAATCTGGTCTGAAATCTGGTGTTTCACTCGCTGCCACGCGCCGCGCTCGCCGCGCCCGGCACTTGTCTGAACCTGCTTTTCGCGCCTCGTCCCGCGGAGCCGTGCGGTAAATTAATAGTAGGCATTGGATTAACGATTAACGGACTTCTGCATAATTAACGGAAGTTAACATGTCCGTTAAATTTTTTTAAAGTTAACTTAAAAATTAACGATTAACGGATTAACGAGTTAATGCCCAGCTATGAGAAATAATATATCTGTTTTATATATAGGAGTAAAATGAAATAATATACCTAAAACCTACTCCAAAGTCAGATAAATACTACGCTGAGATAATCGCGCACATACAGTTAGTCCTCTTCAGAGGAGGCCGCAGCCCAGCAGTGGGACGATAAAAAGGCTGTAACAATAACATATATGTACTACAAAAAATTCTGAGAACGTTAGTTTATAGAGCCTTTGTATAGGCAACTTAAAAACTTTAATTTACGCTTGTTGCTATAAGTAACTAAAACTTCTAACCGCGGTTTTTGATAATGGAAATAAAGGTGACAACGACCGTATTTGCGCTCTATCATTTTCCTGTGGTTATTATTAAAAGTTATCATTTTTGCCATATTACAATTACGAAATACATTTTATATCATAATATTTTGTCTATATAAAGTTTTTATGGTAGCCATTGAGTTGCGTTCGTTGTTCATTTCTATATGCTCTTTACTTACTCGTGTAAATTTTTTTGTTCATAGAAAAATACCTGAGTTTGCAGAAATGATATACAAAGATCCGAATATGAGGAAGAAGTCAGAAAAACGTATATTGCCAGGATGGAGTTGCGACAAATGTAAAGACGTAAGTACCCACGGGCAGGATATAAATATTTCGTTTTTAGTTTTACACACAAAATCTTGACCTACTTTGAAATTAAGGCCTAAAATAATTACTATTTCTCATGAAACATGGAGCTTTGCTCGTCAGAACTGTCTTCAGTATAGTCAAAATGCATAGACAAAAGACTAACGCTATTTAATGGCTACTTTCCGAGAAGCAAGTTATTTGAAGGGAACTTGAACGATTAGTAACATTACCGACTTATATAATAAAATACGTCTGAGACCGATTTCAGCTAAGGCGGCTATTCTCCTATAAGGAGATGAGCCAGCTGCATAGGGCATACTATAGATAGTGTACGAATATTTGCGCAGACACAAGTGCATTCTCTATTACTTTACTCTCATAGCCCCATAGAAAATCCGACACCACCGGAGAGAGATCAGAGACGACAGACATTTACGTGCTCAGCTGCACCTACTTATTTCAAAAATGATTATTAAAAAAACCGGCCAAGTGCGAGTCGGACTCGTGCACGAAGGGTTCCGTAAATTACAGTTAAATCAACCTATCTCAAAAACTATAAGAGATACTTTGATCAAACCAAAAATCGTTGAAAGAGTTAATTAGCATGCATCACCTCTATTTTTTTTAGAATTTTATACCCCGTAGTTATAAAAATAGAGGGGGGGGGACATACTTTTTACGACTTTGAGAGCTGATATCTCAAAAACCGTTCACTTTAAGAAAAATGTTTTTTAGAAAACTTTATATCATTTTAAAAGACCTTTCCATTGATACCCCACACGGGTATGTACATCGAAAAAAAAAATTTCATCCCTCAGTTACATGTATGGGGGGCCCCACCCCCAATTCTTTTTTTTACTATTTAGTGTCATATTTTTGTAGCGGTTCATACAACACATATTCCCATCAAATTTCATCACTGTAGTACTTATAGTTTCCGAGTAAATCGGCTGTGACAGACGGACAGACGGACAGACGGACAGACGGACATGACGAAACTATAAGGGTTCCGTTTTTGCCATTTTGGCTACGGAACCCTAAAAACTAAAATGGCCCAAAACTTACAAATCCTTATTCTTCTAGTTCTTCGGCGAGCTGTACAAGGATGATCCGGAGATGTTAGCGAAGAAAATAAATGAGTGTTCGCACCATAGAGGCGTGAACAACCCGACAGATAGGCCTAGGACTCCGCCCGGCTTCTGGAACCCTCGGTGGGAAGTACCCGATGACACTGAAGAGTTTAACCGAATGAATAATGTAGATTGATTTTATGTGTACTGGTTTTGTTTTATTTTGGTAGTAAAAAGTGTACCTGTACTCCATTTTGAGTGGGCATTTAACTAAAGGTAAATAAATAAATAAATAATACTGCTTAAAATTTCAATTTCAAAAATATCAAATTATGAATTAACTGTTATATTTTAGCCGCATTTAATATTTAAACTGCGTTTACAGCTAAATAGTCATATCAAGATTGTACCTTTAGTTGTGCCTTCTAAAGTGGAGTACGAATAGTGCAGCTGAATAAACATGAAGTGTTGTAATATAAAATACCAAGTTTTCCCATTTGGGCATTCGGCTAGGGGCACGTGGCATTTTGTCGCCTGGCCACCCTATTGTTACGTCACTTAGTAGAAGTAAATAGCCGGCTGGGCTCGTTAGCTCTGGATTCAGAGCTCAATACTTCAGCAAGCTTATAGCGTATTAGTGATGATATCATCAACCAATAAAAGGAGTGTAAACTACAGATTTTGCAAAACAAGGAGGTGCCATAATCTTCATAGATAACCATACAGTGTTATCTATACAAATAAATAATTCTCATAAGTACGACTTACGTATTCATCATGAGTTAAGACAATAATTTGCCATACGTAATTGCTTTAAAAAAACAGCATAGGTGCCTAACAATATTTGATGTAACCCTCCAATATTACATAGGTACCTATATACAAACCTATTTGCACAATTTGGCGTTCGCGCCAATTTGCCATCTATAAACCGGTAGGCGTATACAACCCAAATAGAAATAGGACGACTGTTTAATTAGGTCGTAGTAACTCGTACTGATGTGTCAATCCATTCAACCTGTAACTACATAATATTATTATCTTATCGTACAAGATTGAGCTAAAAAAGTTTGATAATAATTGAAGACTCCATGATTTAGGAAAGGGTCAATGTTTTTTATAAACTTGTGAGTAGGTGTGTTGTATTGTATTTCAGTATTTAAATACTACAGTGTTTAATATTTATAACACGATTATTGCTACCGAAGCATTATCTGGCGTTATGAAATGATAGATATGAGCGACTTTGACCATCATGACGACCGATGACGTCATGTAACGGTACTATCAAAACACGTCTAATGTCGCAGTTACGAAGAAAAGTAATTTCTTAAGCAATGTTTGATTTAGGAAACTGTGATTTTCAATTAAAAGGGTCCAACTTTCTGAATAATATAAGTGTTATAATACCTCATTAGTTTTAATTTAGATTTAAACTGTAAATAAAGAAAGTCGTAAGAACAAATGCGGGTAATTGACTCGCTAGGTCATTGAAATGTTAATTAAATACTTTTGGAAGAATACTGAATTAGATTTGGAAATGTGATGATTTTTAAGTAATAAATATGTTTTTAAAGTTAATGTATTAGTTTTATTTCTTTGTTATTTTAGTTTGAAAATGTTGTGTTTACCTTAGATCTGTTGGAGTTTGTCTCTAAATCACCAAATAGGGTATTAAAATTGCAGTTGACCTGTTCAATGTAATCCACTACTATGTTTGGACAATGAGGTCGACTTTACCTACTCACTGGCTAGCTAGATCATCTAGATGTCCTACAGAAGTTAACAATGTACTTACTATATATAGCAATGTATGTAGACATGTTTGTAATACAAAGTGGATTCAAGAGTACTACTGATTGGCCAACAATTGAGTAGTAAACAATCTTTCTTAAAATAGTTTGATCACCTAGTATTGTTAGGGAAAATATTCTAGTAAACAAACTCAGCAGTTTGGCTTTACAAGAGCATGGGTGCATACAAAACATTGGTGTGTATGTATGCCTGTATCTGTATGTGCAATGTGATTCACTGTGCTGTGTGCCAACAAGTTAAAATAACATGACTTGCTAAATGTGTGTGTGGGCGGCCATCTGAAGGAAACAACTATTTGGAGAACACCTTTTATTTATCTCAATAAAACAGAATATTATAATTTTTCACTAGCTTATGTTAAAAAAGGAAATGTAAAATCAAATTAAAGATTAGTAGGTATATTTAAAAATGCGTATCTTTTGTAGTAGTTAGGTGCCAATTGACACAATGAACCTTAATAGCCCTCAACATTGGGGTTGCAGCAATTCCCCGTTTTCTAGACTATTTTTTATATATTTTTTTAAACATTTTCTGTAATTATTTCTTTCACTTACAACATTGTGGTACAAATAATGCAATTTGGAATTCTTTCAAAAAATAGTTCCATTTACAAATAGTTTCAACTGAAAATTTATGGTTACTTTGATATACATTATTATTTTTAATGCTACAACAAATTTACAGATGGGTCTATGAGAGTTTCTTTGCTTTCTGGTAAAGAGTATCAACAACCTTACTCATGTGGTGAATCGTCTCCAGGACGGTTTCATAGGTTTTCTCGAGGGGGGACTCATCAAACACAATAAGTACACCTTCACCTTGATCCAGGATCCCATTCAGTTTCTTGTCAAGAATCATCTGGGAAAGTTTCTTCTCCACTTGTACTACGGGCAGACGGATACAACGGGCAACATGGTCTACTTGGACCCTCATGTAAGGTTCTACAATGCGACATAAGTTTTGCTCCAACATGGTGTCATACAATGCCCCAAGGTGAGCTCTCACCACCGCATCCTCCTCCAATTCTCTCTTGTAAGTCTTGAGTGCGGCTTGGAAGTCAGCCAGGGACCTCTTGTGGGAAGCTGTGGCCACAGCTCTCATGGCCTCCAGCTCTTTGCCTGCATACTTCAGTGCTGCCTTACTGCTGCAAACGGTTCCAACTTCCTCAGCATTGTTCAACATAATCTTGGACAATAACATGTACTTCAAAGCAGTTAGGGCTTTTGGACTGTCTGCCCCATCATAACCTTCAAATGCCTCATAGAAGTATGAGTAAGCAGTTTTGAAGTCACGCTCATCAGCAGCATGGAGTATGCCAGATTGTAAGTCGAGGGCTGCTTGCATTTTGGGTGGACAGTAAATAGCGTTCGCAGTAGTTCTGGCTGACGTCAGGGAGGCACGGGCTTTGGGTAGATTGCTAAGGGCATGATAAGTTTTACTTTCTAAAAGAAGCACTTCAACTAGTAAGTTTTTGTCATCTAACTTTTTAAGCTCTTTGAGCAAAGCAGTGGCGAGGTCCAAGGCTTCCGTGTACATACCCGTGTCGAAGTACAGCGCAATCAGCCTCGCTTCCAGCGACTGCCTCAAGAAGGTGCGGCGCTCTTCCTTGGCCCATTCTATGCACTCTTTACACAACTGAACCTCGATGCCGATGCCCGCTTCTAGATCCAGGAAGAAATCGACCAGGGAGCGCACCAGTTTCGCTGCTTTCGCTTTACTTATCAGACTTAGGAAGGGTCGAGTCGCTTTGATCAGTTCCGCTAATTCTTTAGCCTTTCCTTCTTTTTTGTATTTCTCGCCGAGGTTCAGGATGCCCTGCTCCTTAGCCCTTATGTTTTCTTCGTCATCTTCGGGAACTTCGCCAGTGCTAACCATTTTGTCGGTCATGCGGACGTCCTCGTCTCTGTTCGTCGACGACGACACACGCGATCGCTCGAATAACATCGCTCCGGCCATGATGTGTATATTTATATGCTTACACTAAAAAACGTAGATAAACAGTAAAATAGCACTACAACGGACACACTTTTTCTTTGTAATTTTGTATAATCGCAAAGTCATCGACGACCTCTTCAGAAACAAATCGTAGACGCGTACCGGGTTGCCAGTCATAAGTTTTATATTTCTTCATATTGGTAGAAATCAAAAAGGGAAATTTAAACTCTTTTATTAAAAATAACACAAATCTTATATATAAAAATGAATTGTTGTTCGTTAGTCTCACTAAAACTCGAGAATGGCTGAACCGATTTGGTTCATTTTGGTTTTAAAATGTTTGTAGAGGGCCAGGGAAGGTTTAAACGATAACGAAGTTCACAGGATCAGCTAGTTAGATATAAAATAATACATAGGTGTTAAAACCATATTATAGTAGATATTATTTTGTTTGTGTTAATAGTTCTGGTATAGGTCACTTACACAAATTGATGAACACTATGATACCATTGAACCTATAAAAATTATTTAAGAGCGTTCTACAATATAACATCAATTATTAATATTAATTAATAATATAATAAGGGAGGTTGAATTTAGTAAAGCCAAGAGCCACTTTTACCTATATAGAAACGATGTTAACATTATGACTACGAAAACGAAATCAATTGACTCAACAACGACAACATCCTATATAACTTGGCAAGTTTGGCTGCCTAGTAGACTATTTTACCTCTAAAACTTTACTGTCCAATCAAAAAACTAATCAGTCAGACTCAAATCTATCCTGGATGGAGGTGCATTATGTGCATTTTTTTGAAAAGGAAAGTCCTAACAGGTACCTTTGACGCCTGATCGATGTTCTTTTATATAATATGTTTTATGTTTATATATATTTTGTATATAGTATTTTATTTTTAGTTTTGTATAAAGATAAGTAGTTTAAGTTTGTATATATAGTGTGTACATTGAGTAAATAAACAGGTACCCATTATCCAACCTCATTTTCAACTGTTGTTGATTCTTATTTTTATTAATGAAATAAAACCTTGAAAACTCAATAAGAATATTAAATATTTGTTATGTCATCTATCAATTTTGACACGGCAATTTTAGTCTATTATAATTAATTTATTTTCAAAATACATTAATAATCACAATGCTTGAACCACACCGAGATACGGATTTTCTTTTTGATATTTCTAAACAAGTTAAAGAGTTTTACGAGACTGTGGTGATATTTGTTACCAGAAAAGATTTATCTGATCCTATTTTTAATGCGCTGTGCTCTGTGCGTACTTCTTTACGGGAACTGGATAAGCATCGCATGATTGATATCATAGTAGATAGCCATTTACAATGGTTACGTGCGGTTAACGACATTGAAAGCTTTAGGAACCGTTTGGAGCCTGATTTTCCTAGGGAAGAATTATTCCAAGCTGTAAATTTTACTATAGATGCTATGGGCTGGCGCTTAAGGTATTACCAAAGATATATGGAAAAATACCGGGTTGGTTTACCCAGTGACCAACAATCCCACGTTCACGCTGATTTGGAAATAGTAGAAGATATGCACAAAGAAGTAGCGGCTGGACTTCAAGATAAATTGTCAAATCTTAGAAACCACGTTTGTTTTGAAGAATTTAAGGTCTGTGTAAACGATATTGTCGATGAATTACTTCTATGGTTGGATAAAAATTATGATGGCATGGTCACGAAGTTGACTAAATACATAAATGTCCATATGCCTCATTTGCAAGAAGATTTAACAAAAACATTACAACAAATTGTTGATGATCTTCATACTGATCTATCAAATCCACGCGCTGTAGAAATGCTGGAAAAATTGAATAAGAAAGGCAGAGAAATAGGTACATTGATACGATACACTGCTGGGCACAGTCTTGAGCTTAGCAAAGTATTTGAGAAGATTAATATCCTGGAAGATAGGATAAGTAGGTTGGAACACGAACCGAATAACGCTGCCCTACTGGCGTTAAAACATAAGAAGGAGTATCTGGAGAAAAGAGTAGTTTCCCTCGAAAACTTAAAAATGACGTTGAAAAGCGTGCAAAACCTAGCGGGGGTAAAGTTACAGGGTGATGTAGAAGAAGATGGTGAAATCTGCCCATGCGAAGACTTTTACCAACTAAGAATTTTTAATCACTTTCTTCCACCGGAAAACCGCGAGAAATTAGTCACTGAATTATGTTACTTATGGGATTTGGCAGTTTTTGGTGAAAAAAGTCAAGAATCTATGATTTCCATTCTGAGTGCTGGGGAAGTCAAAGAAGAATTTACCGATGAGTTGGGCGCTTTCTTTATAGACGAGCATAGTAGAAAAATATATAAAGTACCTGATTCTGATATACTGTACCAACCCAACGAGCATGGTGAGTTAGTGCCTTTGTCTGATGACGTAGATCATATTTATTCCTATGACGATTGTGGACGTTACTTTATCGATCCCAAAACAAGGCAAAGAATTTATAAAGCTCACGCAACTGCCAGTGAATATATAATGGACTCGTCAGGCGTTTTGCTAAAGGTAAAAGAAGAAAGAGATGGAATCGTATTCTACTATGATAATTGTGGTCGCTATTTTATAAATGACGAAGGTAAACATATTTATAGAGACGAAGATCGTGTGAGTGAGTATGAAAACGATGGATTAGGAAATCTAGTGCGAATTCGCAGTCAAATTGACATTTTTCAACCATGTCCTGAAGACGCACACGTGACTGAAGATTTTAAATATCTGAGGCAAACAGTTGGTCCAGCTCTCCGTGTCTGTATTGCAGATGTTTTGTTGCGGCAGCCAGCAGATCCAATTAAACATTTGTCATCGTCTCTTGAAAAGTATAGAGAAAATATAGAACTTAAAGAAAAACGTTTAAGGGAAAAAGAACAGTTAGATGAAGAACGAGAAATAATAGCGGAAGAAGAGCGTGCAGCAGCTGAACGAGCCGCAAGGGAGGCTCTGCTGATGACGCAGGGCGGAAGCGAGGCTAGCTACGACTCAAATTTACTGATGTATACATCCATGCAACCGGCTGAAGAGCCAGTTTCAGCTAGTTCTAAAGTATAATTACTATGCACATTTTATTGTTTTTAATTGTTAAAAAGCATATTATCTCATTGTTTCGTGCAAAGAAGTGAGTTTAAGTTTAGTTTATTTCTTAAAAAATATATTTGTTATTCTATGTGCTTGTTTAATTAATTATTAAATTCTTATATGACCCATATGGCCAATTTCTTGCAGTTTTTTGTCAGATTGTTAAGTTTTGTCAGATTTTTTAAGTAGTTCCTGAGATTAGAGCTTTTAAACAAACTCTTCAGATTTATAATATTATAAATAGTACCTAAAACTGCTCATTCCTATATCGGGTGTGTCGTTCACAATCACATTAAATCATATCGCATATACTTTATGATATTCTATGACGAATTGTAAAAAAAATAACCTAATCCATTCAGTGGTTTAACCACAGGAGTCATTTTTCGTTTTTATAATTTACAACATCATGTGTAAAGCAGGGATAAAGTTAGGAGTATCGAATGTTTTGATCAGTTGTCAGCTGTCAGTTTTCAAGGGAGAATTTCAGTTGTTTGTGTAATGACTGACTTTTATATGGTGTTCTAATTTTTGCACATTTTTATTCAATTTACTTTGTTTGAAAAAAACATTTTTTTATTTTTACGTATTTTTCTTTTACCTTTGTGTTAATCGACATATATTAACCAGTATATTAACGCATTTCATTTAATGTGATTATGAACGACACACCCGATATACATATACCCAGATGAGTCGACAAACCTGGGAGGGTGTATCTTTTCCAACTATCGCTTCCAACAGCCCATTCTTTCTGGTGGAAAACTACTAATATCTTTAATTTATTTATACTGGTAATATCATTGTTGAATCTATGCTCACTTTTTGACAGTTTCAAATCTGCTTCTCTCTGGCTGACTCAGTCCGCCATTTGTGAACGAATATCACAAATCAGAAATCTCTTTCGGGTTCATTCCGTTGATTTTAGCACATTGCGGTGGCCGTTCATGTTTTGTAATATTATAAAGTTGAACTCGTTCTTATTCTAAATATACTACGCTTCATAAGAATAATAAACGATGTTCAATACGAACAGCAGTTGATTATTATGACAAGGTGAACACAGACCCAGTAAAAACAATTTCTATTATAGTGCCTACGTACTTCCTACAATGATTAATCTTTTGGGGCAAGGTTCTTCAATATTTTATGTAAATTAGTATGTATTGGTGTACAGTGACGTATCGTGCATTGAGTGGTGTCATTACGTGCAAGAACGTACAGGGAGATTACTTGTAAAGTTGTGGAGACTTGAAGGGCCGTTATCTAGAATTCATAAAATTGTTTGGCATCGCGAAGTTAGTCGTTTTGCATTGGTGTCTGATGGAAATTGGTAACAGAGTTTGTTAGTATTGTGTAGTCATGGGACCTAAGCCTCCACCGCCGCCTGGGCCTCCGCCGCCCCCGGGGCCGCCACCTCCGCCTATTTTCGGCGGCAGCTCGAAGGGTGGTGGTGCTGATGACAGGAGCGCCTTGTTGAGTTCAATAAGGCAGGGTGCTAAGTTGAAAAAGACACATACTGTGGACAAGAGTGGCCCGTATATACCTGGGAAAGTGTCAAATGTGTCTGGTGGTGGATCACCGAGTGGGGGCAGTGCGAGGAGTGCAGCGCCCCTGCAGAATGGCGGCGGAGGCGGAGCGCCGCCAGGCCTGGGCGGCCTCTTCGCGGGAGGCATGCCCAAACTGAGGCCTACTGGGAAACTGGCAGGTAAGAAATCTCATAAAACTGGTTCCGTTGACAATAGTTGATAGTGGTCCTCTTATCTCAATAGAGTTCCTATCAAACAGGTGCAATGTAGAATCAGTTAAAATGTTACAATTCTGTAATTGAAAACTTCAAGTAGGTGTACTGGATTCAAAGTAACTTAATAATTTTAAGAAATATCTCAGTTAATGGCAAGACATTGATAATGTCAGTTAAAGTTGTTTATACAGTTAAAATAGTCCTTATTTACACTATCAATCTAAGTTCCATAGTCGCAGTGTCACCTGTTATTACACCTGTGTACAGTTTTATCAAAGTAGCATATAATATAAGTGATTCATAGCGTCAACTTAGTATCTCTCGTGGATCTGTTAGGTAAGGTGGCAATGTTAAATAGCTTAACAAACTTTGACCATCACCTGCTGACCTATTCTGCGGTTAATTTCTTGTCTCTTGGTATAAAAACCTGTAGTAATAATTGCAAGATTTCTCCATGTTTAAGTAATGTCTTACTTATCCATCAACAAGTTCCACTCATTTTTATTTACTATAGTATCTGACCATTTTAAATATTATTTAAAGTAGGTATTAAAAGATTCAGATAAATTGAGAACCTTTTCTGAAGCCAGTTAAAAATGTATTTTCAGTGAATAGGAATAATATGTATTTGGAAATATTACTAACTTTATTTCTATGCCTATAACCCTTATAACATAAGCTAGCATTGATTTTTCAATACATGTACTCCAGACTGCTATCATATTATGATGAATTTTATATACTCCAATTTATTAAGCACTTAACTAAGAGTAAACAATCTTGCTAGGACTTTTTACACAATTACATTTTAAATAAATAAAAACATACCGGCCGAATTGAGAACCTCCTCGTTTTTGGGAAGTCGGTTAAAAATACTGATTCAATTAGTAAAGCTTTTATTGCATTTACATTGATTTTTAGCTGCATTTTATTTTTGAACAGTTTTTTTTAATCATATCAACATTGTGTTTTATTTATAATGAAATTTTATCTATAACCTAATAAAATGGAATTTAGAACCACAATTACATAAGTACAATAAATAAATTGACTTGTAAACATGTAAAGGAAAATTCAATATAGATACAATTATAACAATATCAGGAAAATTTTCATTGTTGTGGGGAAAATAATATGGAAAAGATAATACCTATAAAAAACAGTTTATGTCATAGTTAATTGCCATTATGTGGTATTTTAGGAAAATTCTAGTAATTAATTCATAGTCAGTTTTACCCTGTAACTTATATATTTAGGTATTATCATTTAATATTATAATTGAAAAATGGAAATAGCGTATCATAAACTAACTGATAATTTAATCACAATTTATTATTATTAGCCTGTAATGTCCCACTGCTGGGCAAAAGCTTCCCCATCTCTCTTCTACACAATCCTTTGGCCGAGTCCATCAGTGTTGTTGATAGGCATTTAATCACAAGTCATTAATAATAAGAAAATAACAATGGTTGTCACACATTTATTGACCACATGAAAGCTAGTCTAAAACCTTTAAAAAAATATTCTCAGGTCATTCACCTTCAAGCCAATTCAACACCCCTCTAATTTGAAAATTGCCAATGACTCACTAAAATTATATACAAGGCGAAAGTTTGTATGTATGTTGCTTAACGACGTCGAAACAGCTGAATGGATTTTGACGTACTCGTACAGACTGTATGTCCAAAGATATAATTCATCCTGGATTGCTACATAGGATGTTTACTGTTTCGTCATAGTATTAATACACAGGTGGACAAAACATAGCTTTTCATTGTAGCCAAAACATTATTTCCATTGATTCCTTGCAATAAATGTTAGAATTAAAACTATACCAAACTAAAGACCCTGTATCCATAAATAGAAAAATAAAGTGGATCTAAAATGCATCATGCATAAATGCATCAAATTACCTTATTGTTATTAAGTATATTTAGGTATCTACAATTAGTCATAACAGTTTATGATTTAAAATACATTTATCACAAAGCTTTAATTGGAATTTAATTTAGGTTTTCCTGTTTAAAAAATTGTTATTCCATGAATACGAGCTTTACCTTGTTAACACCTGATGCAAAGGTGCGAGGCTGTTGAACCGTGCTTTGGTGAACGGAGTTTTACTAAAACTACTACTGTAAATTAATAAACAACTACTATAAGAGCATTTTATTTAGCCATAAATTCCCAAATTGCAATTCTTTTCTTTTTTGTATTTACTAGTATGCTTTTTTAACATTTTTGTAAATAAATAAATTTTATATCATAAGTATTTAATAAAAAACTCTATTAGGTAATGTTTTACAGGACTTACCTTTGAAAGGCCGACTGGTAGAATTAAATCTTGAGACATCGAATCCTTCCAATTTTCTTAGGATTCCATATACATAAGGATACTATGTACTTTTCCTGTTGAGTCTGTCTGTTGCATTCAGCCGTATCGACGCGGTTGAATTAATTCTATCGCGTTTACTTCAATAGTAAGACATCAAATACGATAATAATAAGACATAAAACTCATCATACCATTTGAATGGTTACATTCAAGTTTATGAATCAAAATTGTGTTAGGTCACGGTGAAGCCAACCATTGAATCACTATAAAATTATTATGTTCCTAATTTTACTTGAAAGATTATGCCAGATAGAAGAATACTCCTCGATATAGAAGAAAATCCATTCTGCTCCTACCCCAAACAAACTTCGGATAGAGGCGGGAAGAATATGCTTATGATATTTTTTGAACATGAGAATTAAATAAAAATGTTTTGCAGGCTCAACACCAAATGGACAAGTCAAATCCGACGCACCGCGGTACCCGCCACCGCAGCCGCACCAACCACCACAACAAAAGTCTTCCCCAGAGAAAACCCGGCCGGCAATGCCTCCCGCTCCAGGGAGCAATGTTGGGGCACTATCAGCCGCATTGTCAGAGGCTCTAGCAGGCAGAGACAGAGAGACGAGGGAGTATTCTAGAGAAGTAACAAGAGAAGTACCGAGAGACCCTCCCCAGAGACCAGCGGTGAGGAGACAGCCGAGTGATATAAGGACAAGAGGACCCCCGCCTCAACCGCCTGTGCAGAAACCGGCGATGCCTTTAGTAAGTCTACTTATTTTAATTTATGTAATAACTCTTCTTTATGGCTAGACAGATGATGAACTCTTCTTGGACTGGTCATGTACGCAGGATTTATACAAATGCTAGGTCCCAAATATCACAAACCGTTACTAGATCAGATTCTGACATCAAGGCATACAATATCGTCCAGAAATCTGCTAGATATCAACCTCATCGAAAACCGTGGTTAAGGAAAACTGCTAATAAATTAAAAGCAGTGTCAATTATCTATTTGAAGGCTACTTTAAATTCCTACGTGATAAAATTGATTAAATAGGAAATATCTTCATTGGAAACAATTGTTCTTGATAGCAAGCATTGTGAATAAGCAACGAGCCGTATTTTTTAGAATTAATTGAAAATTAGTCCTCCATTACTTGTCACGTAATAGTTATGTTGTATATCTATTCTGATACCCTACTATACGGGATATAGGATATAAACGAGTTCAGAAATACGGTTGACAGACAAAGTTTCATGATGAATGTTTGACGACAATCGCTCGCTGCTGCAGGCAGGTAGGACCAATACCTAGTGAACGTCGAAACGCCTGTCTTTGTCTTCATGATCCTACTTATGACCTGCTTTTACACTTTAGTCTAAAACGTCAAAATTCTTTAAAGTGTTTCATTCATACCTTTGTCAGAAAACTATGTTCTATGCCCAGTGTAACATAACCACGCGTTATCTCGCTAAATGAGCCTTTGTTGGTTACGGTGATGCTGCGATACTCTTAATTGATTGATCAATTGAAACCTTGTCATTGTTTAACTGGAATAAACGCTTCTGCGAACATTCAGCAAAGTCCATGACACGAAAGGAATCGAAACAATCACACGAAAACAAACTAAGGAGTTCCAATTACGAAGGATTTCTTTCTTTTCCAAACATGGTAGCTGCGATGACGTCAATGTGACCGCCTATAACATGTATAGGCAGTTTAGCATCTTCCTTATTGGGGATCATAAAAACAATGTTTTAATAAACCAAAGTATGATGTTCAATTGTTATTTACATCACCAGACGTGTTGGCTCGTGGAGAAAGTTTAGAACTTCGACGTTTTAATATTTGCTGGCTTCTTACGTCATAAAATATACGTGATTAAATGTGCTTAAGAATTAGCTGTGTTCATCGTTATGTCAGATAGTATTCGAGCTGGTTTTAGACACTTTCAACATAATTTTAATTATGTATTTCTTGTCTGGAAACTGCAAACATAACAGTTCGCTGTACCTCGGGCCACATTAAACTAGCTAAGAACTTCCTAACTAATTACAGCTACTCCTGAATAAGTTAAATTAGTAATAGTCGTAATTACATCATTCTGGCGCGAATGAAGCTCTCTGGCCTAAATTGCAAACAAGTGAAGCTCCAAATAAATTATTCATACCACCCCAAACAACCTTTGTTGTAACAAAAGATACAAAGACAAAAGAAAGGCTTGCGACTTGCTTTATATAGATAGGTGTTGGGTTCAAACACCCTAAATGTCATTAATCAGATAACATGAACTTTATGAAGTTGAAAAATATGGCAACTTCTACACCCAAACAATGAAAAACTTGACAATGAATATTTTCTATGCTAAAAATAATATTTTCCACCCACACGATTGTTTTGAATTTAAAAATATACTAAGCGGGGATGACGGCCATGTGTTGCAATGAAAAAACGAAAATATCGCCACGTGGGAGGATTTCGAACTGATTTGGTAACTTGTTTATTTTGTGCCAGTGCGCCACCGCTAACTTTATATCCGACCTTTTTACTGCATATACTGGCAATACAGATATTTATTATTCAGAGACATCTGGTGCCAAAATCTGCAGTGCATACTATGGTTTCGTTGAGACTCAAATCTCTGTTATTCCAATTTTAAAAGTTGTTTTTTTTTCTTTGCTAGTGAAAAGTCGTCAAGATAAGATTTTATCATGTCAAAGGGCTGTGATGTTCTTGTTTTGTCACAGATTGCAAGGGTCAAAGCGCTGGTAACCTTGATAGCGGATCTCGTTTATCATACTCGTCACATCCACATTCATTGTTTTACTAAAAATGTCAGCGTGAACAAACGTTTTGATTGCTATCTTTATTAGTGTCGTAATTACATCATTCTGGCGCGAATGATGAGTTAGGGAGATTCGATGGTGTAGTTAACTGAAAGATCTTAATGACATCTAGGCCGACTTTTGACGATGGTGGCTTTTTCCCTTAAGAAGATCGGCTAGCTGCGCAAGAAATATTAAGCACAAGTGTACGAATAGACACTGGTGCACTCTCTATTCCCTCTTATTCCGATGAGACGGCGATCTGAAAGATCACGAAGTCAGCGTACTCCTACCCTAAGAAGAATAAATCCATGTTCTAATTCTAAATCCTTAGATCAGGAATTATTAAAAAATAATAAATTCTACTATATTGTACAATATTTTAAAAAATCTACTTTTGTATAATATTGAAAAAAACGAAACCGTGAAACTCTCAACCACAAAGATTGTTTACGCGAATGTAGCTATTTCTTTGAAAGTAAAAGTTGAATTAATCATAATGTTTATTGCTGCTTATTGACCTTTGACATGCAGATTATTGTGCAAACAAAACTATTAATAAATAGTGAGTAAAATCTGGTTTAACAAAAGATTAATCATCATGCTGATAAAACTAATTAATAGTGATTCACCTTGCACCGAGCTTTGAAATGCGCTCGTATCCTCTGGACTAGAATATGGGCCTGTCTCCAAAGTATCGTATCTTTTGCCTTTGCGGTTAAACAGCTCAATTGACGAAGAAAGCCCACGTCCGAAGATTTTCTTTGATGAAACTGATTCCTATATGATGATGGCATTATGAAATCCAAAAAAAAAACGATGCCACTTTAATCTCTATTTTGAGTCTCTAGTTTGAGAAAACTTTGCACCAATTATTTATTCTGCCTTCCATTTATTATCTCCTGTCTTTAATTAGTCTTAACCAATCTTAATAACTTGTATTTAATTGACGCATGTCTGCCTGTATATGGAAAAGCAACTTTCTGGTAATGTCAAGGACTTATCGTTCGCTATTCAGAACTATTTTATTGCCGTGACGATTTTCGAGCCCTATCGAAGACTCCAAAACTCGTTTTTATAATTAACGTAAAAGGTATATTTATTTATGACTGTAGAGGAAACTTCTACGAAGGAAAGAGAGAGGTTAATGCTTAAGCTTTTTTTGGGATTGTTTGGTTAGAAATTCTTGTTAAATTGTAAAGGTCTTGGGTTGTACGTACCCCATACCCCTCAAAAGTTCATCGTTTCCTTATCAACAATGGAAGACAGCTGTATCCTAACCTTTGATTATATATATGTCTAGATGTAGCGTCGAGTGCGCGCAAGCGTGGAAAAAAATGTCCATGTACTGTTCATCGACAGGAGCTTTCCCGTCAATCAGAACAGATCGTGCCGCTTAACTGTCAAAACGTATTACGCGCGCTAACTAAAATACAAATAACAGAGTTAAAATGACGACATGTGCAATTAAAGTCTGCCGGAATTATAAAGGAAGACTAAAAAGTGCCAATAACATCATCTATCATCGGTAACTGACCCAGAAAATAAATATATGTTTTTTGTAATTATGTTTACTAAATCACGCCATATTGTATAAGTGTTGCCAGTTTCTGTTTTTCATTTTCCCAACTTCACGTTTATATGTTATGTATAAAGGAGATTTTTTTAAGCATTGCGCAAAAAAATAATAGGTATAATTTCTATTTTTTATTGCTCGGATAGACATTTTCTGATTCTCCAAAATATTATCTACTATTATTTGATTAGTAAATTATGGTCATCAACGTAACATCATTTTTTAATAGAATTCCAAGTAATCCTATTGTTAGGAGTCAGTGGATAGACTGCATTAAAAAAAGCCGTGGAGATGCGATGTGGACACCAACAAAAAATACCGTAGTGTGTTCCGATCACTTCCGTAGCAAGGACATGAGTACCTACTGTCGACAAGATAGGGCGCCGAAGACTTACGAAAGGAGCAGTGCCAAGCAAGGTTCAATTTTCTATAAAGTTATAGCTAAACCGAATAACACTATGTATACAAACTTATTTGATTAGTCTATTTTTTTTCATTATTTATGGAAGAATCGTAGAAGCTGGTATCATTATTTACGTCAACGCGCAGTGTAAAATGACACCTACACGCACACATGCATAACAATTTTGTCTCTGCTTCTTTGTTGGGATTGTATGGTGACACTCCATCTAGACATATATATAATCAAAGATCCTAACATAGTCTGCTGGCAGACTGTTCGCACTAGCATTTAATTGAAGCACCCTCGTGGTGCCAAACGGCGAGACGATTCAAGAACTGTTTTGGCACTAGGAACCCTGTTTGTAAATGTGAATGTCTTTTAACGTAAAAAAAAAAAAACTTCTTGTGATTCTTCACTTATCGTAAACTGTGCTGATCTAAACAGAACACCTGAAAGTAGATTTTTGCACGTTGACATTTAAACAAATCTTCTCGCAAACGTAAACAAACAGACTTTTGTAAGGCTTCTGTTAGCCTTTTAATCGCAAATTAATAGTACTAGTGTCATCACCCAAGGTTGTAAGGCTATCTAATTACGATGTCTTACTAATTAACTACAATATTAATCATATCAATTACTTCGATAGCGGGACCGCTAGTTTGCGGAGCTAGAAATCGACTCACGTGATACTGTGTTTAATTGAATAATAGATAGTGATTAGTGGTGAATCATTATAGTATTTATAACAAGGTTTTATAACTGACCATCAATGCCGACTAAAGATATCTAAAATAAGCCTTTCTGAACAAAATAGCGTTCGAAAATAATAGACTGGAGATAACGAACATATTTTTTGCTGTAGACAGGTTCGATCTCCAAAGCCCAAGAATAGGCTCTCTGAGAAATCCCTCGGTGCGAAATACTATTTGACAGCTCTATTTCAGATCAATATAGGGCGTACTGAGCATCCTATCTGGATTTGAAATGTTAAACAAACATATAAATCGCTGTCATTGTTTGAACTGGTTCATATTTTTAGATGATCCTAGAAAGAATACTATCGACGTTATGTAATAATCCTGAAGATACATACTTCAAGACACAATGACATTCGTAAAAATATTGTGGCTCTGTGGCATCACTGCCTGAAATAAGGTCCTAAGGGACGCGTAAAGCTCGGTACTCAAGCATCGTTACTCCTAACCCGAAGAGACTATACCCATAAGCTGCAGCATAAAGTTACTCCGCGCGATTTAGTCCGGACGCACCGAATTATGTCGAGTCATGTAGTCAGTATGTTTCCGGAGGATTGTTGAGGTCAAACGGGGAAAAATAGGGCGTGGACCGCACTCAATTCATTATTTATCTTTCAGCGAAGGATTTGTTTTGGTTTCGTTTGGAGAGAACTTGATAATTTAGGACCACTCAATCTTGGTTTAGGACGCTAGGGAGTTACTTAGATTGTGTTTCAAGACTTCTTGCATTCTATAACTAGATTTGCATACTATAGGACCGTATTGTATACACAGTATACCTAGTTTTGAATTAATATACTGTTTACTAAGTACTGTATAAAACAAGATAATTAAAATAACATGCGTTATTAGATGTTGGAGATAACTCGATTGCCGTGCGACTTGCGTCATAATCATATCAAGTGTTCAACAAGATATCAACAGTTACAGCTGTGTATGGTTCTTTAAGCAAAAATATTCCATCATTGTAGGTTAACCACGAGAAGAACATTAGAGTATTATTAGAAGCAGACCACACGCCTACTGAGCAAATTATTGTAATAATTAGATCTTCATATGCAGCAAGCATGAAAAAAATACTCCGTTACTTTATAGCTATTACAGAAACCACAGTATCAGTAGATTGAATTGTTATCGGTGTAGCCGTTATTTGCCTCAAGTATTATCTGATAATTATCAATAACACGTATTATGTGCACGCTTTCATTTAGCTTTGTACAGTCGATTTCAATTTGCTAATATCCACGTATTATATCGAGATGGACGATGAATACTTTGGTAATTTTAATTGGTATAGGGTAAGTAGTACTGTCAAATGTTTCAAAGAATACGTTGTCGTGATTTACAGAAAGTTTAGAAAGATATGGATAATTTTCCAATCAATATCATTAATGTTTTTGTGTCAAGGCTTAGTACAAGGAAAGTGTTGTTTGGCAATCTTGAGTAATTCTGTTGGTATTGCGTTTCAAGTGTGAGTGCCATTAATTGGCAAAAGTTTTTTAACTTCAGCAATATTTAGCTTAATTAACGTTATCGTAGATGGTTTCCTGCTGGTCTCATTAGAGTAATGAGGTATTAACACTTACTGCGTCGTTTTAAGCGGATTAAGATCATCGATAAGGCTAATGCTTTTTACTTATGAACTTCTATCGCTCTTTAGTCTTTAGCAAATTCTTTTTCTTTGGTGTGAGATTTTTATGGGTTCCTCTTTGTTTTATCGTAGGTTTAAAGAGGAGAATATGTAGATCAACATCTCATGTATATTAATTCCTTCTAGAGGTACATGAATCGAGAGAAACTCTAGAAAGAAATGCTGATAGATCTGTAATGATCTTTAAATTCAGAAAAAGAAGAGTTTTTTTTAAATAGTCATTAAAATCTGATGTTTTCATTAGAAGAATAAGGAAGTTTTTCACAAGCTATAAAAATTACTTTTTCTTCTCCCCACCTCAAAATGTCACTCACCACTTTGAGTGTCGCCTTCGTGAGCTCTTTGCTTGGTCCTTAATTAACCTTGATAATTAGGTTCTACAAAGTAAATATTGAAACAAGTGTTGAATAATAGGACTATGCTAGTTTGTCTTATCTACAAGACAAGCGGGAACTACTTGCGGAATGCTTTGTTATGGTTGTTCTTCTGTATTTTGTTTATTAATCACAATATTTTAATATTTCACACCACCTATTGTTACTTCATTAAAGTTATGTCAATTGTATTTCATCAGAATGCTCTATAAATAACAGTTTTCAGAATCTTTTATATTTCCCGTAGTTTAACTAACGTAATTGCTAATTAGATTCATTGTGGTAATTTGATGAAGCTCCAAAGGTTTCTGATTCACAGTAATTAAATGAAGTTAATCACGTTTTGTGACATAATTGTCACGGCTCTGTTTATGAAGAACTCGGAATTCCATGTACGTAATATTGTACTGGAATAAAACTATTCCGTTGATTAGTTTTCCGGACGCTACACTTTGACCGCGTTTCAAAACAATATGTAGCAGAAATGGGTCATCGGTACTGCTAAAATGATTACTGGCCGTAGCTGTGTTATGTTATACGCAACGTATAGTTTAACAGCTAATGGTATCATCTATTATCATAATAGAGTATATAAATTGTCTACCAGCTGCCTATAGGTCTGCACATGACCAACATAGAAACCTGGTCATAGTAGTATCAAACAAAACGGTATTGCTAAGTGATAGACATAAGACAGTGTGCAGCACAGACAAACGATTTGTGAGATAACACCATCTATACAAGGAGCAATGTACCTACGAAGTATAGAAATTGAACACCTGGGCAGATCGAACGGAGCATCCCAAGTTTGTATACGAACAGAGAGGCAGTGTTAAAAGGATTAATTGAATCAGCCTTTTGTGATCAAGCTCAACGGATTAGAACACGAAGGTTTTTGTCAACACGTGCTGAGTACTTTTAGCTCACGTGGCGTAATAATACAATGCTTTGTGAAGCTGATGTACTGAACTAAAATTTCGCCACCTTGCTCCGAATTTATAAAGTAACATCAATGTCAAGTTAATATTAGATAAGAATGATAAAGCCTGAAATATGCTCGATACGGTACGCCAGATAATTCGCTGTGTTAGTTTAGTTTTCCATCTGTACATGAAATTAAAAGTTTTCTCTCCTGCAGTCGACAGGTCACGCGCCATTTTGAAATTCAATTTTTGAACTCCGTAACCGACTGTCAGTTTTCGCGGCAAAGGGCGTTTTTTTGCAAATGTTGTATTCGGAAGTGGCCAGTCCAAAGCCGGTTCATCATGCACGTATAAGGCAGAGTGAGTTACGAAAACATTAAATACTTCACCAGATGTCCATCTGGAATATTAAATGAGCAACAGGCGATTTTTTATTGATAATATACGGGTTTGTAGTAATAAATATGTTGCGTTTGTACTTTGAAATACTTGAGTGTGTGAATGATGGCATCTACAAATATAAATTAGTATTAACGTTTGTTTTTCCAGATGTAAGTAATAGACGAGTTCAAAAGATACGCTATCGATAGACTTTTTGCTATGTAAATTCTTTAAAACGTTTGCGAAGTTTTCGTTTGTTTGTAAATATTTTACCTGTACGCTCCCAAAGCTAACATCATGTTTATTTTAGTTTGTTTGGTCTTCAGCTAATAATAAGTCCCCATTGCTATGTGTGGTTAGATTAAGGTACACTTTCGTTCACAGAATCGTGCACTTATTTACATATTTACATAAATAGAAAAGAAATTGCCGTTGGTCGACTCTATTCTTTGAACCAGAGGTTTTGCCATAAATTAGTGGTCCTTCGGTCACAAATTGCAATATTTGCTGAACACAAATCAAATAATTTTCATGATATTATCTCGTTCTATCAATTTTCAAAAAGGGATACTTTGGTCCTTTCTGGTAGCTAACGCTGTTCGGAAACCTATGAATTGAATCAGAATATTAGAATGCCACTAGGTCCTCAAGTTGTGTTGCTAATATAGCTTTATGAGAATAATTCAATAAAAGACTAAGATGCGGTGTTAGTCATTGTCATAGGCAGCCATGTCTGACCGTGAATATTAATGAATTGTGAATCACTATGTTATGCGATCAGAATGAGAATATGAATGACCTTTCGCCATTTTGGAATTTGTGATGTTAACCGTCAAACCATTGGATGTCAAGATGTCAACATGGGATATGGTTTAGCCAAATTCTATTGAGGATTGGTGAATCCTCGTCTACCCTACATTTGAAGCTGATCTATGTTATAGTCTGTTTTTTAATCTCGTAGACTAAATTGACACTTGCAAAATGTCAAACTTTCTAATAATTTTGCTAGCTCTGTGGTGCAGTGTTGTACTTACGATACCGGTTCGTTGAATCGTAACTTTTTACAATAAGTCATCCTGAAATAATGGGCTTATCCTTGATGATTACGCATGGCTTTGCGTGGTCAGATATCCCTGGCAGTTTGTAGCACGTCGTACAGCCATGTGTACGTACGTGAATTTTAAATATAAAACTTTGAATGAATATTAAATTCGTCTATTATAGATAAAAAGTTACGATTCAACGAACCGGTATCGTAAGTACAACACTGCACCACAGAGCTAGCAAAATTATTAGAAAGTTTGACATTTTGCAAGTGTCAATTTAGTCTACGAGATTAAAAAACAGACTATAGGCAAATAAATGAGTCTGGAGAGGCACTTCGTCTTACTTCGTCCAACTTTCCCGTGTACTTCGTTAAGGAACTTTGAAAGTAGTATTAGATGTAGGATAGCTGTTTAGGAAATAAATTATTGTCCGGCAATCTCGTGTTGCTTTTTTCCTTTGTATTTTTTTGTTCTTATGTTAGTTCTCCGAACACTGCGAGTCTTTGCGATTCAAACATGCATTAGACAGTCGACGGACTGCATCACGACACAAGTGATGAATTATAATCAAAAGATAGTCTGAATCGCGTATAAAACGCAGTTAAAATTCGCAATGTACCTATTAGTCTTTTGCCAGCCAACTTTGGTTTAACACTGTAATAAAGGGTTCGTGCGTTAGAACCCCATACATTTGCAAAGTGCAGATAAGCTTCATGGAATTCCATATTAGGGAGTGTTATTGGTTTTCCCCATAAGAATGCAATTTTCCTGTAAATTGGGTATTTTTTGAGGAATTATATTTTTGGTTTAGTTAGTACAGACTAGTGGGTTTGTGGCTTCATTTATGTATAGGAAAAGAGTCATTGACATAAACTATGACAATCGTTTAAGGAAATGCCTAGCTAAGCTACCTACTCTCATTATTACAGGGCAAAAAATTACTCAGCTTTAGAGCATTCCCTTAAGTTCGTTACCTAAAACGAAGACATACTAAAGTTACGATTTACGGAACTAGCTAAAACTTAGTCGTGGTCTTCCTTTCGAACTTTCCCCAAATCCGAATAACCTAAAGTACACGGCAAAATAGTACACCTACATAGCTTACATACATATCTTCTTAACTGTTTATACAAAACTGTAGGTTACCAGTGTGGGTCGTAATTTCGGATGCCATTACCATCCAGCTATCGGCTACCAATAACATTATGTCGACGACTCGCCACAAATTGGGCAGAATCACGGAGAACAAAATTAGTTGCGGAGGTGCCATTAGGGAAAGTCGCCTAAAAAATAACACGTTAAAATGCGGTTGTATGGCGGACGAGGAACGTTACTAACTACGCCCTTATATGCCATCCTTTGGACCCTACCATTTTTTTGTAATACCAAAATGTCTCAAAGAACTCGAACGCCTCGTTCGTTCACTCATAACTGATCGTTCTGACCTAGAAGAACGCATTATGGCATCTCCGCTTATTTTTCCTTAATGCGTGGTCTCAGCACTTACGTAATAACGTGTAGCTAGTTCACCTTGTTCGTCCAAAAGTGCCCAAGTTTCGCGAGTGGCCTATCGAAGCTTTCGAACCCTATCATTGTATGTTACATCAGTTTTGGCGAAAGTGAATTGAAGAAAAAAATGTTTTAATTGATTTTTTTTTCATTGCCTAGGCGTGATAGAATAATTTTAAATTTATTTTTTACATTGTAATAGATATAGGGATTGATGTAGCAGTGTCTTGAATGTTTTTTAATAACTCTCAAAGATGAAGACAAGTCACAATATTACGATCTCAACTACAATATTACCTGCATTAATTCACCAAAAACGAATAATTAGAGGAAAAAATACAGTTTATCTAAAGAACACAATATAAACGTACCTATGTATCTAATTCAATTACGATAAACACTTCAATGTCTTGTTTACTCAGAAAGGCTGTACAAATTATAGAAATATACAATATTGTTTGCCGTCTTTGGAGTTAATTCATATGACAACACCTGTCTTTCCTTACGGTTTCTGATTCATCTCGTGAATGAACTCTTGCAACTAGTTATTCTTTATCTCATATACTGTTCCGGGTAAATGCTCTAAAGCCACTTCCGAAGGTGACAATACGTTATGATTCAACTACATTACCACATAAAAGTCCTTGATATAACCTCAAACCTGTGTAATTAAAGTTTCACTTTAAAACCGTGTCAATAAGGAATCATTTGAGTCATCACTGAGTCATTAGATAGGTATAGTAATGATTCACCGGAAAACATGTCTTGTGTGATTGTGATATGACTGGTAATTAGTTGTACTGAAGGGCAGGGTGAGGCCTGACCGCAAGCGACGATGTACGTGTTTATTTATTTGTTTTCCCATATGTCTTTGTAGGATTTTCGCCTCTAGGTGTGGGTAAATAGCCTCTATGTATTTTAGATTGACACGTTTTGCAGAATAGATAAGTTATAGTAGTGTAGTTAGAATTCTGCAAGGAGGTAAATCTGTAGTAACAATAAATATATGACGTCTTGTGCCCGATTGAGTTTAAATTCTATAATTGAGAAAACTAATAACTCATATACAGTAGGTCGATAGATCCATTTCCTTGGCTGTTCTTTCCTGAAGGAGAAAACCACTTGACTGTCAAATATCGACGCCGTGAAATGTAATAGATTTCCATATCCTGGTTGTTTGAAAGAGTTATTGCGGCCCTGGTACATGAAGGGCTCCGGAATGAACTGAAACTACCTTCCGATGACTCACAACACCAGGTTTATGTGATGATTTCCCACCTGAAAAGGTCCCTCTACTTTCTTCGGTGCAGATAAAAAAATACCTAAAACTTCAGATATAATAATATCTGTTGTTTTTAACGCATTTATCTTCTCTCTTCTCCGCCAATCAGCTATGACATAGAACGCAGCTTCGCAATTACGTAGGTTTTGTCGGGCGGACACTTTCGCAATGACTGACTCATTGATAACAATTATATCTACGCTTTGTTTGTTTACACTCGTAATTATACTCGACACTTGGTATAAGAGGTTTATATTTCCGCAATCAGAGCCAGGAAATTGCTTTTAACTTATAGAGCTTACTCTGCTTTAGCTGTACTTTGAAAGAAAATTGTAACTATCAACAAAAAAAATAATTGGTAACCGAAATATAACTGATATTATTCGTTTTTTTTAAGTACTTATGTTCAAAATAAGACGACTGACTGATACACTTAATATTACCATGCTTGTAGTCTGTAAAGTCATTTCAAGTAGGAATATCCATAAAAAAATAATGGCTATTTTCCTCGAAGGTAAGGTTTGAAACCATCAAAACCACATAATGGTACGTTTTATTTAAAACTTACAAGAAAAATAAAATTACCCGCTGGAAATACATAAAAGGTACATACATATTATTAAAGGTATACCTACATATTTCCCAAATTAAGGACTTTTTCTATTTATCCCTTAACACTTCATATAGAGAAGCATGGTATTGTGGCTTGCTGCATTAGTTTCCCATTTACGTAAATCGTTCATATGAATCACTAGTTTAACTTAAATGACGTCTATCAGAAATAAATACACATATTAACACTTTCGCTGCCCAGCTCACCTATGCAATTCCTATCCACATGCCCAAAAATATTTTGCATAATTACATAACAACCCGGTATTCGAGTCCAACAGCGCAATTGTATCGGAACGGGACCCTTAGGCCGCTGCCTCGAATTTTGCGGGCAGCGGGGCGGCAGCGGCGGCGGCGCGTTCGGTCACCGTTTTGACTGGAGCTCACCGCTCGTTGCCCGCTCCCGCGCCGCTGTATTCGAGGGCCGGTCCATTTGATTATACGCGTAAGATCCTGCCGCTCCCGCGCCGCCGCCGCTGCCGCCCCGCTGCCCGCAAAATTCGAGGCAGCGGCCTTATGCCCGAAAACCCGGCGTCCGGGTTCACTTAAGCCCCGCCCACCGAGCGTAGGGCTACCCAACAAAATTTACTAGAATATAATTATTGTGCATTTTTGATCAGAATAAAGAAAATAAATCCCGTCTTGTTATTTAATTTATTATGTTGTTAAAGAGACTATTTTTTTAATTTTAACGTACATTATGTTAAAACAGATTTACTTAATATGATTTATCTACATGTTTCTGTAAGCTTTTTTTTTAATCAATACAACGCCGACGTGCTTTGTTTTAACACCTGCATAGGATAACAAAGAAAATAAGTATCTAGTTTTTAGTTTAAATACTCGTAATCTCAAAAAACATGCCGACGCGCTTTGTTTGTCATTTTACGGGCCAGAGATAAAGAACCATAAATCTCGTTATTGCACAAAAGGCGATAGATGCACTTTTGTTTTAACTTTATTTCCCATTTATATTAGGCAAGGATTATCTTTGCGAATTTAACGTCTCTTGATTTGGACATACATCAATAGATGGCGCGCGTGAGCGCATTATTACTAACATCAAACAAGATCTAACCTAAGTACGCATGTACCAAATTAATACAATACTGGAATGAAGCAATAACTGGATGGAATAATACCAATTTACGTTTTCTAATCCGTTATAAACTAAAGCGATGTTTTTTCAATTGATTTCATTTATTTACTTTTGACAACCCTTACAGCTTACTTAGCTATGGACTCGCTATTCGGGTCCTGGGCATGAGCACATGCATCTATAGCTACACATAGCGACGACTCGGTATTCGGGTTGCGGGCATAAGGAATGAACTATGGGTCGACTCGAATCCCGGGTGCTGGGCATCGAAAGTGTTAATCGGAATTGCACATTATAATATGCTTGAATTAGTTCTGTATTTCAATTTTTAACCCCCGACGCAAAAACGACGGGGTGTTATAAGTTTGACGTGTCTGTGTGTGTGTGTGTGTGTGTATGTGGCATCGTAGCTCCCAAACGGATGATCCGATTGTAATGCGGTTTTTTTTGTTTGAAAGGAATGTCATTCGGGAGTGTTCTTAGCCATGTTTGGTGGAAATCGGTTCAGGTCTTCAAGGTCATCAGCTCATTTGTTAGGTGTGATAGGAATGTTACACGCTCAGTTTACTTGCAAGCATATGTGGGATCTGAAATTTGAAATACTAATGTCTTCTGGAACCACTGAGCTGGTCTGCTGTTAGGGCACGAAGGTAGGAGACGTAACCCTGAACTGCCTTTTAGTAAACCCATCGAGTTTGGGCTCGTTGAATTTGTCTTGACTGGTTCTCTTCATGTTTCTAATTGACGAGAATCTGATGCTGGAAATGGGATGTGGCGGATAAAACCCTGGAATGGTATATAACCCTGGATCACCAAAGGTTAATCTTTATTGTTTCTCAATCTGTGCAATTCTCCCAGAGCTAGTTTGTCATGAGGATTGTTAAACAGCTTCCTTTGGCCGAGATCGCATATAGCTACCCCATCTTAAAATAAAATAAATTAAATGAAGGAAAAATTAAGTAGCTCCTTCAAAAAGCATGAAATAAAATTAAATTATAAATTAAAAAAAACCCCCGACCCAAAAAAAGTACGCAATTATTATGACAAAAGGTTAAAAACGCTAAACCCTATAAAAAGCAAAAAATAACAAACTTTACACGACACGACAAAATTTAGTTTAGTCTGACATGCTTTAGTTGGTACTTACGTAGTGTTAAAAGTTATTTTTTGCTTTTTATAGGGTTTAGCGTTTTTAACCTTTTGTCATAATAATTGCGTACTTTTTTTGGGTCGGGGGTTTTTTTAAATTTATAATTTAATTTTATATTGAGTCATATTTTTTTCTATGATCCTGGATTCCTGGCAATAAATATTATCCTGTACTTCCTGAACACTGAAATTAATGAATGGATTTTCCACTACTAACCAAATAAATAAATCAGACCAATAGGCTTGTTGTCCCATGTTTGAATGGCTGTGCACTAAGTGACAGCAATGCCGAAAGGAATAGTTTTTTTGCAAAGGTAAAAGTAAATGCTGTGGGTGCAATTGTGAGAAATAGACTCGCTCATAGGCTAAACAAACATGCTGAACATTTTCTTTCTTGCCATTCATGGGCCTGTGCAATTTTGGAACGACAGTGTAGCCCACTCCGAGTGGGCCTCAAAAACTAATTTTGTACAATATTATTTCGGAAACTAAGTTGCCATTGTATGTATAACAGATATTACATTTTATCCATTTACGGTGTTGTATAGAGCGGCTAACTTTATAACTACTGATGGTATCGTTATTTTATGCACAAGGTAGTCCTCGCGGTTTCACCCGACTCTAGCCCCAGATCTGCGTCGCATCGTCCCGTAGGTGGTCCCATACCTGTCTACTTACTACCAATTTTTTTTTTTGTAACTTTGTAGTTTGTGTTTGTGAGTTTTTGTTTGTAAAGAAAAATATTACACTGTTGAAAAGCTACTCTATACCCGGGTGATATAAGCTAAAATATATTAAAAGTACTTTATCTGAGTGCAAGAAGTAGTGTCCACGAGACGCGGGTCAAACAGCTAGTATCCTATAAAGAATGGCAGATCGTCAAAAACGTTTTGTTCAGTTGAATGCATTTCGATACGGGTTAATTGAAGCATCACTCGTTCCAAATGTTAATATCGATAAGCCTTTTGCCTTTTAGATGTAAAAATTATTCAGGAAGTAAAGTTATACCCATACATAGACAGACTCCATACCACTATGTTCATACTCCATGCCTAACTGCCTACATAAGTGCTAGCAGAATTCTGGACCTCTGCCAATGCACGTCATAAACGGGAATCAACCTATCTATGTATAATAAGGCTGTGCTGTGGTTACAAATGACACATTAAAAGCCTTTGTTTTATAAAATGAAAAATTGTAGGAATAGGTGTTGATGTGTCACCGAATAACCGCGGACGTGCAATGCTTAGAAGTGTAGTCACATGAAAGAAAAACTTCAATCTTTAGTTCGCTCTATAATAGTTATCTATCAGCCATAGCACAGATTACATAATAGTTACAAATTTTTTTATATCCCGTCACTACCTACTTCGCCTTCTCCAAATCTTAAAAAAAAATCATGCCAAGATACTCGAACAATTATTTTCTTACCCAAAAATAAATCATAATCCTTGTGTCTAAAGTCTAGGAGGCCGTTTCTATAACGTTATATACGATATTTTCAGATTCCCAGATCTACTTACCAAATTACATTTCATCTCTTTTTGCAATATTCTTCCACCAATACTCATTCCCATATCCTTGATTACAGAGTTCGTCAGACTCAGTGCTAACAACGAACTCAGTGCTGGACCGCATCAGCAACCTTCAGCAGCAGACTTCGGAGCAGGCCATCAATCCTCATGTCGCGTCCACGCTACATAGAAACAAGAGCTCCTTGCATGCTGCGGGGCAGGGGAATTTGGGTATGTAGTTTTATCATAATCACCATATTTATTCTAACGATCGTAGTGATATACTGTAGCCATAGAAGTTTTACTGAGGAACTACAGTTATATGTTCAACTAAGTGCCTCCCCTATTGGTTTCCTAACTCTTTATGTAGCTGTTAGAAGACTCCAGGCTTAGAGGCTTTTTGACCATGATTGCTTTGGCACAAGATCCTCGATTTTTTTGAGTTCTTCGTTCTTCAAGATACAGATATTCAATGTCATCACAAACGCATTTAAAAAGATGTATAAGCATTGTAATGATGAATTGTCTGCCTCGAACAGTTTTTATTGTTTTTCTATCAAAACAATTTCAAGGAGGTAATTTTTGATGAGGTTTATTCAATTAATCACAGATAACACTAATTCTTCAATTCCAGGTGGTAGCATGACCTCCCTTTCCTCAGCGTCCCCGTCACCCGCGCCCGCGTCTTCCCTCTCCACCTCAGACCTATGCGACCGGCCAGCCCGCGTCAGCCACGGCAAGCCGAACCTAGCGCCCAAGCCCCCGCAGTTGGCCCCAGGCAGTACCAACGATACTAGGCCTTCGCCCCCGCCTAAGAAGTTGATAACTAACGGGAAAGTTGCTGGAAGGACTCAGAGTATGAGGGTGCCTAGGTGAGCTGACATGATATTACTTTCTGGATAATAATTTCTAGTCTAAAATGTAAAATTCGCATATCTTGAAAATATTTATTTTCGTAAAATTTGAGCAAGGTATAAAAAGTCTCTTTCAAAAACAAACATGGGGCATCCGATAGGATATTTGTTTTTGAAGTGATGTCGTCTTTTCTTTTTACATCTATTCTGACATTCATACATAGATTTGTTCATATTATTTCTGGTCGTAAATAAAACCTGTAATTATATTCTATTATCTCATAAAATATATGCTCTTCTTCAGATCACCACCAGCGTCCCCGTCGTCGCCACAGACGGGCGGCGGGCGACCGTTCAACCTGCCGCCCGTGCCTTTAAACCCGCCTATTGGTACTAAGAACCCGGCTTCACATTTCGGTAAGGTTGCTGTTAATGTTAGGCTATTTTAAATGAAATTTTAATGAACGCAGTTTAAATCTCGTACATTTGCGCGCTGCGAATTGGTCGAATAGGCCGAATGTGGAAGAATCATAAATGACATCTGACAGACGTGATTTTGATGTCAATTCTGATACACCTTTAATATTTGATCTATTTGAGGATATGGTCCCCAACTTTTTGTTTACTTCAATGTATACAAAGAGATACAAAGTATCTTTATAAAGAAATCTCGGAATGTTGTATTGCCTATTCTTGACTACAGTCATCCCAAATGGCGAGTTCCATCATATAACACTTTACTTATTATTACAGGAACGTTACGCGCCCCTCGCGGACTTCGCCCCCCAGGAGTGTGTCCCCCTCCCCCGCCGGGCGCTCCGCCGCCACCCCCTGGTGCTCCGCCCCCGCCCCCCGCGCGGCACCTGCAGCAGCCGCCGCCGCCGCCTCCGCCGCACCACAGACAATCTGTTAGTTATCTACTAAACCGCATGTTATCCCATCTACATATATTTATTTTTTTATTTAATTCAGGCAACTAGGGCCCATAGAAATATAAATATATATCTATACATCATACATAACAATAGTAATAAACTAGTACATAAACCATAATTATCTACATAGGTATATAATCTACGTATGGAATAGTTTTGTCCTTTTGAACCTTGATGATGAGAAAATGTTTTAGAAGTTAAACTAGTGTGTGATCTTTTCTTTCGAAAAATTTATATTTATGTTTGTGGAGGACGTGAGACGGCTGAGAATGTGATTGTCCATATTTCATATATTTATTTGCATTGTATGTTGTGTATCTCATTGATTTGTGTAAGAAGCCATAAACTAATGCGATTTAATCAAAGGCCAGATGATTTGTCACAATAAATATTGAACTCTTTTAAATATACCTTATTAATAAATAAATTGGGTCCAATAAATTAGGTCCCTTTGATATAAACTGGTCGTTAATACCTCAATATTGAAATTTGCACCCAACCTCAACAGTATATTATTTCAATTTCCAGAGTATAAACGGCGACGAGGGCATAGCTCCCATGCCCCCAGTCCGCGGGTCCTCCATGAGGTCTCTAGACCTGGAGGCTCGGTTCGCGGACCTCTTCCAGCATCCCTCGCAGTTCCCCGCACCCGATCCCTTCTTACGCATCGCTAAGGGATACAGCAGTGCCACCGTCGCCGGTAAGTATGCGTGAAACGAAACGTTAGCTCTCGTATAAAAGGACCAGTTTATCTTGTTCATTTTTGAATGTCGAATTTCTGTTGTTAGTGGTGGGGATGAGTTAAAGATTTAATAGTGGTGAGATGGTCTATTAAAAAAACAAAATGGTGCAGTCAGTCCCATTGGTATCCGTGAAAAAGTGGATCCACTCTAACAGATCAAATAATCGATCAAATCATTTAGTGGCATATTATAGTAATGAAAAATATAAATATGTCATTATTTTTATAGGAATTCACACATTCCTAAACAGTTCAAGTATTTTTATTGTACTTGAATACAATTGATTTTGTCTTCAAGATTAATTTGCAAATAAAGTTGGATGTTAAAGTTTAGAGATGCGCATTTCAACATCGATATTTTCATGTATCGATACTGCTTAAAACAAAGATTACAAATAATATCCTTCGTAGATATTTATAGAGCAAAACGCACAAGCATGCTCTACTTAGTCATATTATATTAACGTAGTTTATTTAGATAATTTAGTTTAAATTTAAGTGCAATAGGTACAAGTCAAAATTGACACGCATAATATCTAAGTAAAATTATTATAGTCATGAATATTTTTACGATTCTAAACTTACGCTTCGTCTCGAAGATATAATTGTTATATTATTATTGATAAAGTATTATTTTTGTTATTTAAAATGTTTATTTTTACGTGCATGACCGCATGAAGTCTTGGTTAAGTGTCTTTATGGAGACTGAAATTTTATTAAAGGTAGCGCGCAGTTGTTGATTTGAAGTCTCGAAATATGATTTATACTTCAACAATCACTACTTAAATTAAACAAAAAAAAAAACATATTTTGCCATTATTGAAATATGAAAGAAAATACTTTTTCTAAATGGGGTCGTTACTAAATGTATCGATAAATTGTTCAAGTATAAATATTAATTGTCTCGAATTAAAGTGCGTCTTTTGCACAATAATGGTCTCTTGCAATAAATAATCACGAATGCGCGCTACATATTTATATGTACTGAACTATACTTTGCTAGAAACTGCACAGTAGTATAGACATTAGTTAAATTCTATGCTTTCAGGTTAAAATATAATATTTCCAAAATTGTTCTCTTTATAGTACATTTTATTTTATTTTTTATTAAAAAAAAGTACAGTGATTCTTTCCAAAAAGTTCGCATTTAAAATGTCATTCCACATTTACATTGGCGTTATATTTGGTTGGTTGTTGTTTTAATGCAATGTTTTCAAAATCACGGTCGCGGACATCACGTTTTTCCATGATTTTTCATGTTACTAACAAATGAGTGACGTTATTATAGCGAAATACTGACTTGACTGTAAAAAAACTTGTTTCAAAATCTTTTCCTATCATACATGACATTTCGTTCTCAAAACATTTGAAATTCAATAGCATTTAAACGTTTTAAATTGTCAGGAAAGGCATTGCTTGTCTATAATTATATATAACAAATTAATAGATAATTGATTTTGCTAAATTCCATACAACGTGATGTTGTTTTCACTACAAGAAGCATGCATATGCAGATAAATTGAAAAAAAAAAATGGATGTATACATATCCATTATCTGTAAACAAACACTTTTTCCTCAATCGATAGGGAAACTAGTCTTTCTGTTAACGTTTTATCGAAGTTGAGTCAGTATTTGGTTTGGCCACGCACCACATACCAATGCAAATCATTCGTTATCGACATCACTTATCGCTCGATACTATTCGATAAAATACCAAATTATATTTCATCTATTATATAAGCTTAATATACACGGAGTGTTTTGTTCATTATTTAGTGATTCTACTATAGGACTTCTACCAATGTATCGCGTTGAGTCATTAAGAATATTTATATTTAATTATATTATTTTTTTATTATTATAATTTAGTTTATATTTATGATCGGTTGTTGGAGTCGTGTAATTTTAATAGTTGCACGATAGCAACGGAGATGAGAACTATGTTGTGATTTCTTTTTTTTTTAATATAGTGAGGTGCCATTACTGCAGATTTTTATGCTATTATTGTACCTGTATCGCTTCATGCCCATATTTCACTTGCTGATCAGTAAATTGCTTAACTGGCGACTGGAGAGTTGGTTCATTACATAAAATCGCCGCCTAAAAAGTTTAACGTTTTTCGTTTATTCCGTTTCTGTCAGCTATTGCATTTGATGAGACAGAGAGATGTTTTCAAAATATGGCGGTAATTATAACAAATGCATTAAAAAAAAGTCATTTTCATAAATGCTTCTTGGGTAAAAGTTCGCCTCATAATTTTGACGACCAAATGCTTAGAACATGCACTAGTGTTGTGACGGTAAACCATTTGTCGATTTCCACACATCGATATTCCGCAGTTAAGGAATTTAGTGATGGGCCAACAGTTACGCTTTATGTATTTGAAACGCAACCGGTATTGTGATAGTGATGTGTAAGACGCTCATGGTATTTATAATATAATTATTATTTTTTTGGAATAATAAAAGAGTAATTATTACCAATCAGTTGTCCTGTATTTTATTGTCCTAACATAAATGTCGTAAATGCTTGTTTGTGTACGTCTGTCCGTTCTGTATGTAGATTATTATAATGTAGATAAAATAAAAACAAAATATAGAATATTTTTTTTATAAAAGGGGGCTTCCGTTTTGTCTGCCTGCTGCTAAATATAGCTTGCCTCAAAATATTTATGATATAATGACAGACATTTTTTTTTTCACTTTTTTTGAAATTATAAATTGCAAAATGACAATATTTTGCTTGACAGATACGTTATTTTTTAATCACTTTCATCTACTTTTTTCCGGGTTAGTCAAAATATAGTCTCTTACTGTAGATCTGAGATAATTATAGTTTCAATAGAGTAAATAAGCATTTTTTCTTTGAGTATAATTTATTTATAGTCAGCAGTAAGTAGGTAAAGTGTGGTGTACACCATTTGGTCTGCATGTGATCCGGGTAAGTCCTAATTATTATTTCGAGCATGATTTTCATTCTTCATGTAAACATAACTTAGCATGAAGCATTTTGCATGAACACACTAATACTCGTTGCATGAAAGGCGGGTCATAAATGTAGGAAAAAACGTTTTTTGATAACAAAAAACGTTTTTTTTAGAGTCAATGGTTTTGGTCAATGAGCGGCTTGGAACAATCTATGTTAAAACATTATAATATAGGTTCTTAGTCGTCATTGTTTATAGAAAAGGAAGACACTTTCAATTGGAAAGCGAAAACAAATTGTTAGATTAAATGAAAATTGTGTGTATTGAATTTTGCATGAAAATCTAGTAGACATGGGGTGTGATATAACTCAGCCGATATAAAAAATGTGCGAATTTGAGTAGCAAGTTAATATTAGAAAATGTTTTGAGAAACTGAAATGGTGTTTAGATTTTGTGACTATCATACATGCTGCAAAAATAAATACCAATAACATATTGTATAATACACTAGAATTTAGTACTCGTTCTTTTAGGAAACGGAGGCCCAATGCTATAGTCTTCATTAATGTCAAATCCGTCATAACAGTCAGTAGTTTTGAAATCGTTGGTAACTAGCGCCTCAAACCGTCTGTGAATGAACTGGGTTTCCTGAAAGAACTTGTGATTCTCGTGTCTAAATATGACGATTATGTAACATAATGTGGTGTGATGGCAGTGAGCAAGGCGCAGGCGCCGCCGCCGCCGCTGTCCGTCCCGCTGGAGGGCTGGAGCGGCACCTCCTCCGCCTGCTAGCGAGCCCGGGGGGCGCCCGCCCCCCCAGCCGCCCCGCAGCCCGCCCCCACCCCCGCGCCCCACCCGCCCCCGGCCCGCTCGGGCAGCACGGCGCACCTGGTGCCGGCCGCCGCGCCCGCGCACGCGCTGCTGTCCGTCGCGCACGCGCTGCTGTGCCCCGCCAACGCGCTCGCCGCCACGCTGCTGCCCGCCGCCGTCACGCAGCCGACCAGTGGAACCGACATACTGCCCATCGAAGAGCCCATGATGCCCACCGATGACGTCAGCGACCTCAAGGACGTGTTCGACGCCATCAACAGACTGTGCGAGACCATGAGGACTTCTACCTACGACGAAGTAGCGGACGATTCGCCGGGAGACGATAATGTCGACGAATTCGTTGAAACTATAAACAGTAACGTAAGTATAAGTAGTGTAGCTGAATCTGTAAGCGTAGTTGAGTCTGAGGCGCCCGTCGCACAAGTTATAGAGTGCGATGCAGAGCTGATAAGCCCCACAGAAGTATCCATAAGGACCATAGAAGCGTATAGAGCGGAACGTTGGAGCGACGCGCTTGTGTCGCCCCCTACTGATGAAACTGATACGTTCCCGTCAGACACGGAACCGGCTAACCCGACCTGCGAGCCGGTTAGTGAAATGTATTATACGGCGTCTTCCGAAGTCTCGCTACTGTCTGATCTAGAACTGCCAGAAAGACCGCCAGTAGACGAGGAAGCGACTGAAGTTAAAGATAAAGAGGAAAGAAAGGAATGCGTTATAGCCGGGCATGTGGCCGCGATGCGAGAGAGATTCGAGTCTATGACGCGAACTAACACGCCGTGCCCCGACCTCGCTCGCTCTACGTCGCCGTCACTTGACGTGTTTCGGAACATTACGCCTTCTCCTGACTTGTTAGGGTAGGGATTTAGCAGTTGCTGGACATCTGGGGCCCGATTCTCCTAAGTTAATAATGTCAAAATCGAATAGAAATCTAATCGCAATAGCAGTTTTAACCATATCGGGCATTCTGCTACTAATAAAAGACCAATCGTATTCGATTGACATTTGATTGGCGTACGATTGGTCTGCTATTTTGGTAATTTTGGTCTATACGGTAGTTTGCTGTACAATCATTTTGCAATCGTAAATCATTTGCAGACAAAATGATTCATTATTGAATGACAGAAAAGGATAAAAACGTTTATTTCAAAGAAAAAATAGCGGAATGCCACATACGCTTCAATCGTAATCGAGTCGGGATCGGATCTCAGTCGAATCGAGTCGAACGTGAATCGAATGTTGCTTAAGTAAAATTAGGAGAATCGGGGCCCTGTTAACACTCGGGTGAAGGATAGGCAAGTTGTAAGGTACTTTGCACCAAGTAAGGCTGGTTATACTGATGGCTATAAATCGTTTATAGGTCTACAACTTCCTTGACCATTGGCAGGGTACATACTTCAGGAAGGTAGGTTAACTTCCTCAACTAAGCGCCATTAAATTTAGATTTACTATGTGACTGGATAAAATTAGTAATTTGTAACCTCTTAATATTCAAGTAAATCAGTATTCGTTTCGTATTCGATCGTTGCTAGTCCACTCGTAATAAAACACGAATTGTAATAGACCGAGCGTGCCAAACGGTGTGTTCACATTTAGTTGAAGGGTTGTGATTTATTTTCCTTAGCCTCGACAGTCGCAATTATATTGAACAGTTACATATCGACAAAGATTGGTTGTTTAGCTCTAGTTGTAGCGTTACGTAAGGGCAATTTATAATAAAGTAGGAGCTCAATATTAGCGGGCTAGTGGGCCGCTAGTGTATTCGTAACTTTCGAAGTATTCACGCTATCTAAATCGGTTACAGCCGTGACCTCGGGAAGCTCAAATTTTGTAGTTTTTGTAACTAAATCGTGGTAAACTTGCAGTGAATTGTACACTTGTATTTCGTCAGACCAAGTAGCCAATAATGCTTAGCTTAGACGTTACAAAACAGATAATTATACAGCGGTACATTAATCAATGCCACTTACAATTTTTACTGTTTTTTTATGTGTTTGCATTTTAAATTGAGTTTTTTAAATGTTGCCATAAATAGATGTTAAGTATTTGTTGTGAAATTATTTAAAAAATAGCATCATTTGTTTATTTTAAATTGATTAATGTTGTGAATTATTTACTAAAATATTTAATTGGGTTGAACGAATCGTTTAATGGTGATACTAGTTAAATGCAATAATTGTATTATTACTTTATATGATTAAGCCTGTTGTAATTCATGTATTTTTAGGATACGGTATTAATATTTCTTCTAATAACAAGTTAGCGAATAGTTGTCATGTATAAATGTGTTATGTGTACAGACGAGACCTTTTATTATATAATTCAATATACAGCTTTATTCATATGCACACTTGTATCAGTTACTTACCGAAAAACCCTAATCCCATCATCTACCATTGTCCAGGCCAGATTGCATAGGGCTGATTTTTCAATCATCAGTTAGCTTCTATCTGAGGAATAAATATGGCGGTTTGACATATTTTCTATATAAAAGCTGTCAAAACGTCAAACATATTTTTCAGATAAACGTTATCTGGCGATTGAGAAATCGGCTCTAAATAAAACAGAATAGATCTGTGGAATTTGGCGCCTGATAAAAAATAAATAGCAAATATCTCAATGTCTTCATCAGGAGCTTCTATGAATTATTGAATATTATTAAATTATAACCATAGCTAAGCACAAGCAGTCGATACAACTTTTATCAAACGCTTGTTTGCCTAAATAAAGGTCCAGGTGAAATTACATGGGTTATTGGGAACGTTTGTTGCCCGTGGTACTACCAATGGTACTACTATCAATATTATAGGTTTTTTTCAACCCTTTTGTTCTCACAGTTGATATGGTCATCCTAGAAAGAGAATTGAAATATATTTTTTTTGAATGTGGATTTTGGTACTATTTCGTAAATAGATCTGGTAGTTGTGAAATTTTTCATTGCTCAAAATTGACAAGAGTCAAAAACACTTAGTTTTTTTTCACAAATTAGTATTGAATACCTTGATCTCGTGGGATTAACTTGATGTATTTTATGCTATCGTTGTACTTGGTGAGTATTTCCGTCGGGAAATTGGAATACCTACTCAGGTAAGGCGATTATCACACTGCCCCGCATGATGCAGCGTAGTGCGTGGATGCGTTTTTTTCCGTTGTATGGAAATATCTCCGTTTGTATGGAAAACACGCATAGTCCAACACACTGAAAATGCATCCACGCGCGTTCATGCGGATCACGCACATACATGCGGAGAAACACGCACCCCCGCGCGTAGGTGCGGGGCGAGACGCAAGGTATGACACACTGAATCCCGCAATGCCGCGCGTGATTTTGAATGGGCGTGAATTTACAAAACGCACCTACGCGCGTGAGTGCGTGAAAAACCCGCACGATGATACAGATCTGCACTCCCGCAGGAACGCGCGTAGGTGCGTCGACACGCAAGATGCAGCGTGATGCGGGGCAGTGTGAAGATCACCTAAGTTTGCTGTCCTGGTACACGGGGAGAGCAGTTGCATCGAAATTCAGAGATTGGTAGGTTCACTTTTTAAGTCCGGTGATTGATGAAAATAAGAAAAAAAAATAAGTAAGAAAGAGTCACCTACTCCAAGATAAATTATAACAAAGCAATTTAATTCTCTGCGCTGAACGCAAAGTACGTTTTATCCGGGTACGGAAAGCAGTTTCCCCAGACGAGGTGATTAGTCAAAAACTAATTTACAGAATACGGCCGAACCAAAATAATAAAGTACTAGGACAGCATAACTTATATGATCATATCAATACTCAAAGCTTTAGATAATTTTAATGAATAACACTACCTACTTAATATTACAAATAAAACGAAAAACGTAAGTTGATATTCAATTCTTATAAAATTTGTGAAAAAAAAAAACAAGTGTTTTGACTCTTGTCGATTTTGAGCAATGAAAAATTTCACAACTACCAGATCTATTTACGAAATAGTACCAAAATATATCAACATTAAACAATATATATATTTCAATTATCTTTCTAGGATGACAATATCAACTGTGACAACAAAAGGGTTGAAAAAAACCTATAGTATTGACAGTATTACCACGGGTAGTTTTTTCTTGCCCGTGGTACTACCAGACCGCTTGGTAGTACTACGGGAAGAAAAAAATGCCCGTGGTACTACCAGTAGTACCACGGGCATTTTTTTTCAACAAACGATTGGGAAATGCGCTACATTATCACAATTTATTTCAAGCTAATTGTCAATCTCCCAGTAAAGACATTACTGGAATTTGGAACCTCAAGTATGAACAGCGTTATATCGGTATCTACTTCCTGATCTATTCCCAATTTTTGAGTTGGGGCCCTAGCGGCTATCTGGTAATTTCATAAAATATTTTAAGGTTTTACAACTGAGACTATAGCAATGAACTGGTTAATCTGGTTTATTACCTTATTTATTTCCGATTAAGAATTGTATTAAATGGCAAATTAGTAAAAGTTTTGTTAAATTCCCTGCAAAATTTATTTCGTTTCAAAAATTTTATTTAATTATTGCACGCCCATGGGCGATTTCTAATGTCGTATATAGATGGGTTCTTGAAGGATTTCCAAAAATAATTAGCCTGTTAGGTGCTGCAGCTATCGGTGCAGTTTGCTAGGCGATACTAGCCGGGGCAGCTTCAGCTTGCAGTAGGTTGATATGTTTTCATCAGTTTAGGATCCAATTGCATTCATTAAGTGACTCAAACTAAGCCAGAGCTAATATTTAATTTGTTTTCTACGGCGGTGCTACAGAATAAATTCCATAATAAAAATAATACACATAGAAGGTAAATAAAACAAAAAAAATCATGTCCAGAGCATTTATTGCGTAAAATAGTCAAAATTCTACAAGAGTAGGCAAAACGTCACAACTTTAATGTGGAAACGCTTAGAGAATTCAAGGCAGATAACATTTATTTTATTATTATTCTTACACACATCTCTTAACACCAGAAATTTAATTAAGAACGAAATTCACTACTGAAATCTGCTGTTGACAGTCTATGTGAGAGCTCAGTGGTAAGGTAGGAATATAATGACTTATGCTAAGGACAGGGGGCCGCCAATCCAACAACTGACGTTGTGACAGGTAACGCGTCGCCTGCGGTCGCCGCAGGGAACTGCCGGCCCAACCCGGGCGCCGGGCGCCGGGCGACTGGCGTCACCTGTCCGCTTACCTGAGTTAGTAGCCCCTCACCTTAGCATAGCGCGGACACACAAGCGGACGTACAACATACGAGCGACGCCTACCTTCGGCCGGCTGTCAACAGGGCGGGCCGAGGCACTGCGCTATCGGTAGCGCGGCTGCATGACCATGCCGCTCGGGAACATCGCGCCCATCGGCATCATGCCGCCCGGCAGCAGCATCCCTGCACACACAAAGGCTCGCTCACTGTGGGCCGCGCCGCCCGGCACAGCAACAGGGGACCGCGTGGTCCAACACACGGCAACGCCGTTGTGACTGCTCAACAATCGCCTGTCACCCGCCGCCCGCCGGCCGACACCGGCCAGCCGACTGATAAGGTGCAGTAAGCAAAGGAACACAGGTAGGTAGGATAAATAATTCACATGAAAAATCACACTTCCAAAATACTCGGCGATGTAATAATCGTAATATCCGTAGTACATGCATGTTTCAGTGTGATCCGACAATGGTTGCTCGTAGAATCCAATTCAGCCAACGACTATTAACTCTTTCTTTTCATGCACATTGTAAAGCGACAAAACTACTGTACGTAAATATAATATTAGTGTACCCACCCGTAAACCGACAAGTCATATTTTATATGACACTACGAGAAAATCGAGACAGTAATAAGATAAGAGCTACTACAATAAGCAAATCCATTAAGGAATGTGAATAAAATTACCGCTCATTTTCATTCCGTTCCTCCGATAGTGCGGATGGCACATCAAAATCACAGTTAAAGTCTTGACAGTGTTAAGTCTAGGGACCGGAGTCCGGGTCTAGGTGAGGTGTTAGTGGGCGTTAGGGTGAGTATCGACAAGCCGTTAGTGTAATACTGAGACTGCAGGTCCAGCGGCGCGGCTACACGGGGCACTGGCGCCTGCGACTTTACCGAGCTAAGTGGACAACTGCTCCACGCTCTTAAACATAAGCGATCCTTACACACAGTCAACATCAACTAGAGGCTTCAGTTCATACATCTCGTGGAAAATTGAAAAATAAAATCAGTCAAGTGAATGCACTTTATTTGATGATCAAATGTTCATGACACTCATTTTCCACGTTAATTGTAAAGCACGCGTCGCGTGTGTAACAAAACGATTCAAAAATAAAAACAATCATGTTTTACTGTCTTCTTATACTAAACTATCGTAAAGCAATATTATTACTAAGAAAACCACCCACTCTAAATTAATCTTAAGTTCAATAAATGCAAATAATACCATGTGTCAAAGTGTTACAGAGCTACATTCAACATGTGAACTGTGTCCTTGCCAATATAAAAATATGGACGACTATAGTGAGTATCAATCGGAATGTACTAAAATCCAGTCTTTTAACTAACCTTTAACATTACATAATTTCTTTGGTTTACATTGTACAAAAAATTTCAACGAGTCTCGGTTTTGGACCATTTCAACATCAAAAAATACATTTGTTACAATTAAATACATTTAACTTCATTTCAATGTGCAACATCAAAGACAACGAGAATATATCATACGAATTACCTAATACTTGATATGTCCTACGTTAGAGTATATCATATCCATACAAATACATCATAATACTGTTCATTTGGGGGGGCATCTGAAAGGACATCAGAGGTTTAGACACGGAGAGAAAGGATAGCCCTCGTGTAGCTCACGAGCAGCTGGCATCGTCAGCCGGCGCCGAACGACTACTTTATATAATTCATCATGGAACACTGGTAAACATCATCAAAAGGGGATGTAAACATTTACTAAACAATGTTTGAACATTATCAACTTCACAGAATGTCCTCAGAGTAGTCATTGAGTGGGGTACACCCGGGGCGTTTGCAAAATGTTTCATAACCACTTAGTGGCTTATTGTGCTTAATGAAAGAACAAAGAGGAAACTAGTTTAAATCAAATAATCAAAACGCTGTAGTCCAAGCGATGAGAGCAAAAAAGGGGCAAGAGGTCAAGACAAGAAAAATTTTAAAATTTTTAGGAACAAAATACAACCAATTAACGTTTCTCCCTTTTTACAGTGTTCGCTTGCACTACTAATTGAAATAGGCAGTGATTCAGTTCAGCTGCAACAGTTGGCAAACACCCCGGCCTAGCGGTAAGGGTATTCGTTGTGCGGGTACTGACCGGGCTGCAGGGGCCGCACGAGGTTGAACTGCGGCATGACGGGCAGCATGGGCACCACGGGCGGCATCTGCGGCACGGACACGGGCACGTGCGGCACGGGCACGCGCGGCACCATGCCGGGCGGCAGCATGCCCCCCATGCCCATGCCGCCCATGCTGCCCATGCCCATGCCGCCCAGCACGCCGCGCCGCAGCGCCGCCGCCGCCTGCTGCTGCCGCGCCGCCGCCACGGCCGCGTTCATGTGTGCTTGCACCTGTCATACAGAAAACATTCCTTGTTGGTGTATATCGCTCTGGGGGCTTTAAAAAAAATGTTATAGATTTATCAATTCTGCTGGATATCAATTTACTATTGCAATGGTGAATGGTTTGATCAAAATTAATGTGCTTTTAAAATATTGTGTTGTATAAAGTAATTAGGTATTTATGGATGGCAATAATTGGTCGGACAACAGACGTACCCAATATTGTTTCTATCCATTCATTTGCTTACCACAGTTAAGAATTTCACATTACAAGTATGGGGCTTATGTCAAAATTCTATCTTTAGTAAGCGAAGCAACAAATAGATAAAATATTGGGAACGGCAAGAGTCTAAATAACATTCATTACACAAGGAGTGCAAATAAGACGTAGTAGAATATTTAAAAAACAAGCATACAAAACAGTATCTACAGCAGGAATTACTTCTAGTTTTACCAATAGAGCAATCCATTCTGTACGCACAAATAAACAAGGCCGATTGTTAAATAAACAAAATTTCCGGCAACTCTAAGAGTAAATAAACATCTTAGGTACTTTGAACTGGAATGTTTCCACACGGGTGCTATTAGATTACAATTCTCTTTGCGAATGTATTAGTTAGTATTTTACAATTACTGCAATTTTGAAATCAAAATGATTGTTTAAAGCTTGCGTCAAATAAGTTTACCCCTGATACGTTGGTATCGTGAATGTAGTGTTTGACCGACTGCTCTAAAAGAAAGTTCTCAATTTCGATGATAATAATATTCCTTTTGATCTCACATTTTAACTAATTATCAGCGCTTAACTTCGAGGGGGTAAAGTTATTTAACACAACCTGCTCATACTAAAAAAAATCAACAAAGCAAAAAAAAAGTGAGCAAAAAAAAACCATCTCTACGTGCAACAGAAAACAACATAGAGAATATAAAGAACCACTAACCCATACCTCAGCTTGGCTCGTGCTGGGCGTGACGAGCGTGGGCGCGGGCGCCGGCTGCGCGGGGGGAGCGTCGGGCTTCGGCTTCGCGCGGTACTTTACGTTCCGAGCCCGGATTTCTTCTAAAGACACGTCTTCAGGGGGGTGGACGATCTTAGAGCCGGCGCCCGTCGCAGTGACGAGCGGACAGGCGTTGGCGGCGGGTGGCTTCACGTCGCCGTTCTCTTTGGGCTCGCAACTCGATGACGGCGTCGACGTGGTGGGCGGCGCGCTTATCGTAGCGTTGCTGTATGTGTTAGCCGGTATAAATATGGCGGGAGCTTTTTTTAACTCCCTTTTGGCAAAGAATTTGGTCTCAACTAGACCGTTTAAAAGGTGTAGTTGTAAAACGTGAATGTTATATGCAGGTTTAAAGTTCTGCATCCGAAACACAGTAATCCTAGTAACATCAAAATACGGAAGAGATAGCAAGTTTATCATAATCGCATTGTGATAAATTGATAATACCCTCTTCCAAGACGCAGTTTATACGTAAAATAATAAATTCTGCATAAATTCTACATGAAATTGATATCTAATGTGAAAATATTGCAAATGCAATCGTTTTCCCTATCCTAAACGACGTCAATATGCATATTTCTAGCGTAGAGTAGCTCTCGTAAATTGTTCATTTAGAAAATGGCATAAATACAGACACAAACTCATCAGCATTAGTAGAATGTACACCACTTAAAAGAACAATGTAAAATGATTATTATCTACCTAAGTCATAGTTATCTGTCTACATAATTGCATTTTCAGATATTTATCGAGATTTCTAATTAAAACACCGCGTAATTAGTAAGCTATTTCATGGTATAAATTGGCACTTTTACGTGACAAATTTTACTGTGTTGGCAGATGTTAAGTGCCAAAATATTTAGGAGTAACAACAATATGATGATAGATAGAACTATATCTAAATGGCAAGGTAGTACATAGTGTTATTTTCTATGAATAAATAGTCCATGTAAAACCTTGACTAGCGCTATTTATACATAACTACAAATACAGAAGATTACTTATTAGTGTGTAGTACACATTGAATTTTATTCCAATACAAAATTCTCTCAAAATCCTGTAAATAATTACCTATTTTGAACAAAACTGCTTAACTTATTTCAGTGACTGTGTAAAAGCTTATCAAACCCCTAACGCACTTACATTTCCTCTTTTCCGTAACATCCACATAACTATACCGGCAGCTACAAATAAAGGGTTATATACAAAATGGCGGACATACCTATAGGCGGGGAACGTGGGTTTGGCCGTCGAGGTGGGGTGCATGCTGGCCGCCGGGAATAACGGCCGCATTCCTGGCATCATCATTCTGGAACAATTAGGCAGATTGCTTAGAAGATATTTATTTAAATAGGTTGGTTTGGGATTTGGAATGTATTATGGTAAGGTTGATATCCAAAACTGTTGGGAGTAGTTTGAGCTGTGCGTGTGGCTGAGGTTATGGACCTAGCCAAAGGCAACTGTCAACTTGTATTGATTTGAGACAAAAATACCAATATTATTAGCTGTTTAAAATGTTGACTGCTTGTTACAAAGATGTCATAAACAGAAGACTTTGTTTGGACTTTTGATATGAATAGGCGAAGTAGTTCTTACTGGAGGCAGGTAAAACCACTGCAAGAAGCAAGTAAATAAAACTTCGAAAATGGAAATTGAGGTATAAGTTAAACTATTTAAGGGCTAACTGTCATATACGTAAATATATTAACAGTAAAAAAGGCATAGTAGATGCATTAACATCCCAGAGAATAAACTGAAATGTTCCAATACCTACACAGCACCACAAATTAGTCTAAATAGCATCTAATTAGCATGAACACATGTTCTGAAACCTCATTACCATGTTAATAGATACACATTATCACTTACATGACTAACTTATGTAAATATATGCAATGATACTTAATTACTGCAATTACTTTCAGTTTTAATATAATTTATGATCATTATTGATATATTTTTATGTGACATATTAATATTCTTGTTTAATGTGTGATATCATCAGACCATACAAAATATACTATAAACTAATATCCTCGCTGATAATGTTGATTATTTTGTTTGATGGAAGTAACTGCATGAAATTGTATAACTGATGGTCTCGAACCATAATAAAAGTAAAAAAAGCACAAAATATGAGATACAAACTAATTAGCTCAGAAAATAAATAAAAAATATTGAAAACAGGTAGTAACTTGAATGTCCTATAATCCCAAAATGATGATAAAACCTATAATTTTAAATATGATTCACATAGGTAAGTACATATTGACCTTCTTTTAGTACCATTTGGACCAAGGTGAACCACATACTAAAATATTAAAGTTACTGCATGCAACCTGTGTCTACCTGCACTGTTTCATAATTCTTTTGTTTTTATTTCAAGCCATGGGTTTTACTTATTTATTGACACGCTTTTATTAGGTAGACCTATGGTAACTATGTAATGGCATCTAAGGTAATAATTTATCCATCATCAATAGATTGTAGCATCATGAAAATTGACCACTGTATGTAATTAGATAGATTTTTTTTTTAATTAAAAGTGTATTTTACCAGTATTTATTAAGCTATAAAATAAAAGTAAAATATTTACAACATGATACCACAACTATGTTGTGAAATATAACTTTGATGTATGTAAATTCATTGAGGAAGACTGGCTAGACAACTTTAGTAAAGTAGGTGACTGGGTCATTGAACTCTAGACGTTTCAACATTTTATCTTATTTCACAATATTTGATCTGCAAGTTAGCATAGCCAAATAAATATTATGATGCTTATCCATGCTAATATCATAAAAAGGAAATGCTATTTTTTGTTTTAAAGTGAGTCCTTGTATATCGGAGTGCAGATATGCACAAGACAATAGATTTTCTATTGTTCTGTAATTAGCAACATACAATCAGTTAATAGTAAGTTAATAAGTCATAGAACTTACCTAGGTGCCTGCATAAACGGAGGCATCATTTGCATTTGCATATGTCCGGGATACATCCCCGGAGGCACTGGTCCCATGGGTGTGGGTAATATACCCTGTGTCACTTGTGACGGGCCTGGCCCTAACTGTAACAAAAAGGTAAAGATGTAAAGATTATTCTTGATATAAAACAGAAATAAGCATGTTGTAAGACTATGAGGGTAAATTACAATCCAGACTGAAAGTGTGAAAATAAGAAAATATTGTAGTATTAAGTCAAGAAACATTTATTTGAAGTTGAAAAAACTCTTAAGGTCATAATTAATGCATTAAGTTTGTAAACAAGGGGGTATAATGAAAAATAATGCTTACCAAAGCAGGCGTTGCTTTTTTCTTTGCAGCTGGCTCATCGTCGTCACTATCTGATCCTTTTCCACCACCTGTGCAAACAACCAACAATAATAAAACATATTCATACAAATATCAACAATAACGTACCTACCTCTTGTTGGAACATTGATCAAACTACACACCTATGTACATTTATACATATCTAGTGTCCCAGGCATAATAATGAAATAGTACATACATCAATCCAAAGTGGTTCAGTTGTCGGCCAAATAAAAAAGTTTTTATACCTGATTTCTGTTTCTCATGCTCCTTCACATCTTCTGGTGGTATACCTTCCATACCATAGATTTCTATTTCTATATTTGACCTATTTGGTAATGAATTTGGTACTTTATCTATGGCTTCTTTGTGAACCTGGAATAGAACAGAAGTAAGATTGTAACACATCTGTTGTACAATAAACAATGTTTTTTTGTTTAATTTACCCACCCAAGTGAAAATAGGGAAAGACATTTTGGTTTAGTACTACTATGGGAACGGAATTGGGTCTGTAAGTTGCGCCAAAATATCTATAGATATATTATGTATGAGAGTTAAAAAAAGCGAGTGCGCGTTGGCCGTGGGCGGGCGCGGCGGATGCCAAAACTATGGCACTGACGCACATACCTGCATGCAGTGTATTGACAGTCCAGGCCCCGTGTACAGTTTCTTGTGACAAATGTGACATTTGAAATGTTTCGCCTTTTGATGTTGGATCAGTATCTTTTCGTCGTCGAACTCCCTGTTGCAATACCTGCATACTGGCTAAAGAAATCATTTCAAACCCTACGTCAACAATACAACGTGTACAAGTGTGTGTGACCTAATTAAGAAGGTCGTGTACAAATCTAATTTCGTAATCCATTTAGTATTTATTGGAAAAGGATACCAGCACCATGGCTTAGATGCCTTCTTCTTCTTTCTGCCCATTGTAACGTAAAATACACGAAAACTTAGAAAATAATAAGTAAAAAACAATTAGATATAATACACTACTAGTTACTAACAATCACAGCTTCGCTATAACAGAACAATTATTATTTAAGTTAAATCTTTCAACAAGCCACACAATTTCAAAGGAAAAAGCAACGCAAAATGGCGACGCGCTAATAATATTGTCAATGGATGGAGCGGCCACGCCAGCTTTATGGAGACCATAGACATTGATCGTAAAAGTACGGTTTTCATTCTAATAATAAATATTTTTTTGGATATAATGATTAACTCTCAATTTAAAGTTTATTTTGTAAATAAAATAAGTAACAGATTTTTTTTCTAATCGATGTCTATTTTGTGTAAAAATATTAAATGTTTACTAAAATCCTAAGGTTACATCCTATAGCTATGGTCTCTAGAAAATATGCAAAACCGAAACAATAAAACGTTTTGTAATTTCAGGTTTTATTTTCTTTACCTTAATATATAAACATACTTAGGAAAAGATGGTTAATTTTTAAGAGATTAAAAATTTTTTGAAAAAATTCAAAACATTGTTTTGGAAGTGTTGCAATAGATGGCACTGTTTGTTCTATTTTAGACACTGACCTCTATATTTACCACTGGACCGGCTGTTCCGTACGTTTGACAGCAATTTTTTGTGCCCATTTGAAGCGCCAATATCGTCTAAGCGAGTGTCCGTGTCCACAGAACTAATTTTGACGTATAATTTCAAATGGCTGTGAGAGAAGTGTTTGTTCATTGGTTCACTGTAAAATAATTTTAGTACCACGGACACTCGCTACGTCTAACAGCGCCAACATGGCGATTATCAAACGGGCACAAAAGCACGTTGACAACAGAGTGCCTAGTGCGAGTTTTGCAAGTAAATTTTTTCGATGCGAAGATTATCATACCATTGAATCACGTAGCACTTATCATAGAATTGTTTATTTAATAAAGACCGTCATCAGTACTTGGTCGTATTACACTTGAGCTCACTTTTGCGAGAGTAATCATTATTAACCGGCAAAATAAAAGAAGAAGTAATACCTAAATCATGTGACGTAGCATACGACTCTTTATTTCAATAGACTTATAATTACGTATCGAGTTGCGAATGCTGTCAAAACTCGGAATCAGCACTCAGCCTGTCCAGTGGTAAATATAGTGTTCAGTGATTTTAGAGAATCATCGTTATTATGTGGTCATAGAGGTCAGTGTGTGAGACCATGTGAGACGTAATAAATATTTGAATAAGACAAACTGCTTGGTATAGGTAGACTTATTTATTTTCATAATATGATAATCACATTAAAATTGTGAAAAGCATGTTACTTTTCCGCAGGGCTGATATCACTTAATATATTATGAATCTACTCCAGTGCACACCGCATACGATCCATTTATTAATTTAGAAATTTATAGAAAGAGCATGGATTTGAAACGTTTTTTTGCTAATCTAAGAGCGCAACACACTGGTGGATTTATCTCCTGACAACGCTTGTGCATATACGAATGACAACTAACAATAAATAGACAACACCTCAAATCTGATAGACTTTTTGCCGCCGCGGAATATGTAGCGCAAAGAAAGACCAGTACTTGTAGTACCTATACGTGTTCGATATCCTTGGAGGACTTTGTCCAAAATTGGACGTCTTTAAGCTGTGACGACGAGCTTCTCATTAGAAGATCGGATCCAGCCCTCAAAAAAGGCTGTGCTCACGTATATTTGATATGGCGGGTGTAGGTACAAGGGATATACCTACGTAAGGGTCGGTATCATAGGAGAGTTATTAGGGGGAGTACCTAAGAACGTGTCATGTCATGTACTTACATGAGAAAGTACATAAGGGAGTGTTTATTTTTGTCGATATAAGTAAATTAGGGTTGAGGGCATGCCAATTACTGTGTCCACTTAAGTAGATCCGCCACTGAAGACAAAGGTTTAAAATGTTATTAATGGTCTACTGTCTCATGAATGACACAACAAAATGGACACGTAGTTTTCTACCAAGGTCTCATTACCTAAAACTGGTTTAGCAGCAGTTTAGATATAAGAAGTAGGTAGACAAAGACCAGACCAGTATTTAGTCTCAATTTGTGTCGTTAATGAATATAATCGGTTCTTAGAGGCCGTAGAAAAAAATGCAGACAGACAGATGCTTCTTCCTCGTCGACACGTAAATCCGAATTTGGCACAGCCTCCACATTTTTTTAGAAGTGAAAAAAGGTTTTGATCGGTATTAGATACTCTGAAGAATACAAGAAAAACCAAGCAGTGCACACACTGCATTACAATTTTTCAATATCTTATTGGGAAAAGTCGTGGTGCCGTAGCACCAGTTACCTACTTATGCATGGGTACGACTCCAGGTCAGGAAAATAACAATTACAAGTTTTCTAAGTTCACTGAGTAAAAAGGAATGGAAAAATCGTCTTGAGAAAACCTGGACTTTAAAATCTATGATCGTCATTGCTCTATATGTCGCTTAAAGATGGTGTAGATGAGATGATGAGTGCTGCGGGTTGTTCGAAAGAGATACCGCGGCCCTGGTACATAAAAGGCCTACGACGGAACACGACGGTTTTTAGTCAGTAAGAGTCTGACACTCCCTTACCACTGCTAACCCACAGCGGGAAGGGTCATTTGATGATTTTTGACGTCGGAAAAAAAAAGAAAAAAAAAGGTGTAGGCGTTCTGCCTGGTAGTACCTAGGCTAATCTAGCATAGGGTGGAAAAACCTCAGCCTGCATGGATGGCCTGTCAGTGTTCATATAGTGGTCTCCATATGCCATAGTCGTCGCCATCGCTACACTTATCGCTATTGCTATCGCTGATAAATATAGTACCCTCCCTTGCATTCCGCAATAAGGTAAAAAAGAGGCGCTTCATTCAGTCGGCTCGGCCCTGCTATACCTACCTAGATATCTACAGGGGTCCGATTCTCTTAATTTTACTTAAGCAACATACGATTCACGTTCGACTCGATTCGACTGAGATCCAATCCCGACTCGATTACGATTGAAGCGTATGTGGCATTCCGCTATTTTTTCTTTGAAATAAACGTTTTTATCCTTTTCTGTCATTCAATAATGAATCATTTTGTCTGCAAATGATTTACGATTGCAAAATGACTGTACAGCAAACTACCGTATAGACCAAAATCACCAAAATAGCAGACCAATCGCACACCAATCAAATGTCAATCGAATACGATTGGTCTTTTATTAGTAGCAGAATACCCGATATGGTTAAAACTGCTATTGCGATCATATTGCAACTCGATTTCTATTAGATTTTGACATTATTAACTTAGGAGAATCGGGCCCCTGAATACAAAAGGCACACCGATCGAGAGATACCCTATTTACTTTAAGATCGTTTCTTTAAGCTCTTTGTAAGCTTTTTAAGTAGGTATCTAAGAACATTTGAAGTTACTAGTCACGTTTTCATTGCAGATTAGACAAAAAAAGATATGCCTAGCCTAAATCGTGTAGTGCTGTAAAAAATGTGCTATACCTACATATCTTGACACAAAGCTGCTAAAAGCTATCCTTATTACATATTACAATGCCTTATCTCATTATTTAAAAGTCCCAACACGGAACTACTCGTTTTAGCATCTAAAATAGTCCTAAATATAAGCCATATTAGCGGCCCATGCTGTTAGTGCATGTTCAATACTTACACGAGTTTAAAGGAGCATTTTAGCACTTCCCCTTTTCCCCCCAAAGGAACACGAGTCGTATCATCATGATTCGACAAAAATTGAGAAAAATATACTTGTCATGAGTATGTTAAATTGAGATCACGATTTTGTCGCCAAATAATTATTATTATCCGCTAATAGTCATAACGTGATCTATGGAGTTATTTATGATTATCAGTAAGGCGGCAAATATGGTCTGAATTGATTGATTAGATCTTGTTAGACCGTCTTGTAATGGGTTTGGTCTAATAATGCTAGGAAGTGGATTTAGTTAGGGCTGTTTGTTGAATTTTGTTTCTTTAGTTACATAAATACTTTACCGATGTTCTATATACATAAAAAAGGTTATTTGAGTCAGGAAGTCGAGTAAATGGTAAGAACTTTATCTGCGAAGATTTTGGCATAAGTCGGGACAGGAGGACGATGATAAAAGTTCTGATCCACTTCTTTAATATTTTGTGCGGATTTAAAATTGCGTATTCTAAGATCTGCGCAGAAAAAAAATATTCAGTTTCATCTTGAAGCTTAATGTGTCAAGCCTTATCGGACATCAAGTTCAAGATTATTATGTAACTAAAGATTACAAACGAAGACTAAGACCATGTAAATTCTATGTAGTAATATAACTTCAAGTCATTTAGTCATCAAGGTTCACCTGATTTTTTTTGGCTAGAATTTAGAATATTAAAATTTTATTGTTAAGTTCTTGCAGTTTCTCTCCTCGGGCTTCTCAGCTAACTAACCCATCCTAATAGGTTAAACCCTATTAATTGAGTCACAAGAATTATTGTGTAATATCACCAGCCCTCCAGTCAGCATTGACGTTCGCTTGTTTAAAAGACAAGTGAGGAGAAGGATGTGACGTGCTCATGATATCCGAATGGCTCGATAAGATTATTTTGATACAGATTGACAGGAGTCATTATAAATGCGAAAGTAACTCTGTCTGTCTGTCCGACAGTCCGACTTTCTCACCAAACGCACTGAACCGATTTAAAAGGTAGGTATAATGGAAGGGAGTGTCAGACTTACTGACTAAAACCCAGTCTTGTTGCTTCTGGAACCCTTCTGTTTCCAAAGCCGCGGTAGATAACTCGTTCTAACAATCCCTAAAACCAGTCATGGTTATCCAAACTTAAGAGTTTAGATTCCATCTTAGAAATATCCCACGTAACGGCCCACTTACCGATCGATTAGAAGAGCTATTAGTAAACACTATAAAGGAGACAACTGCAGGCAATGCAAACAAACAATGAGTTAAAACATGTCAACAGCGCATTGTTTTATGCACTTCTATTTCCGCTCGGTCGGCTGACACACCTTCTGTCAACAAACATGGCGGAAGGCGATATTCTATCTTGTTTATACCTAAGAATTTTATAACAAGATCATTAATTTTAGCAATTGCTCTCTCTAAAAACTTGCTAATTTCTCAAAACTTACGGCCGTTCTTAAAGAGCCATTCTCAATCTATCTGTGGTTTTAGTTACAATAGACAAGAATTTGACATGTATGGGGCTCTATCTCTAGGAAGCAAAGCAATAGATAAGAAGAGTATTGGGAACGACTGTTGAAGAATATTTTATATATTTTAACGGCATTTGGTAGGTCATCCATTGATGCCATTATAAACCATTGTTGTTATCTCATCTATAAGTACCTATCTTCATCTACAGGATACATAATTAGGTGAATAAGTAAAAAAAATATAATCCACTAATGATTCTTTGGCTAAATATAAAATGCGTTTAAACTATTTCATGTAAGCCATAGAAGATTCTCGATAAAAATAGGCCAATTAAGCTTAGTCAGAATTTTATTACGTAATTTAAATTTAGAATAGTTTCGAATACAGAAACAAGTCAATTATATTGTACATCCTAGTTCTAAAAGCAGTCATTATTTATGGAATTCTCAATCTTTAATTGTAGTTAAAAATAAACTACTGTTATTAAATGGCTTAGGAAAAAACCTCTATGATTTTAGTATAGGTATATTTTGGAAATACCCTGATTTATATTGCGCTGTTAATTTTTACGTGTATTTCAAGTTTTAATAAGTAGGTTATTTGAGTAGGAATATTTTAATTCTAGCTTTGGATCGAGTTTACGTGGAAAATACAGAGACGTTTTGTTTGACATATGAACACTATTTTTCTGCACCTATGGAAACTTTTACGATTTACAAGTTCTACCTGGTTGTAAAGTAGAACTATGAGGTAAATTGCTGAATGTGTTTTCCGAAATTCTTCACTCAGGTAGGTAAAACTTTATTTTTATAACAATTTTTGTTAGGTGTTTTGCAAGCACTAGGAATATTCCTTGCGCCTCGATCTATTTACGTTATTAGGTATCACAGAATATGAAAATATCAAAGAAATAAGTAAGAGAAAATCCTAAAATGACCTAAAACTCTAAAAAGTAGGTTATTACAAGCTAGGCAATTAATATTACGAATTGTAGTCTTTATTGTATAAAACAAAGGGATAGTAGATCCGGGTCCAATAGTGGTATGCAAGTAGCAGCGCTTGCGAAACTTAATACTATGGCGATAAATAAGACAAAACCTATAAATATCTTTCTTGTCTAAAAAATAAGTAAAGTATAATTTATTTGTATTTGTACAAAATTAAAAACAACACACAGCGCACACGCAACATCCCCGCAGCTCATGGGGAGGCTTTTATTCAGCAGTGAATGTTTATAGACTGTGATGACGACGACGACGACGAAAAACTATTTATATTATTACTGCGAACAGGGCAGGAGGAAGAATAAGACATCATAAAGTAAATGAAATTCTTTTAACGAGTGATTTTTCACCCCCATTTCCCATTTAAAGCAATATATGTACTTACAAAAACAAGGGCTCTGAAATAAAAATAACTAACTTCAACTACATATATAAGTGCTAACCCTACGCCATAAAACAACTCGGAGGCACGGCTACAAAGGCTTTACATTGATATTTGTCAAGGAATTAGCGAGATTACTTATCATTTTATCATATTTCTGTGACACGACTTCTTCACGACCGTGTGGCGAGCATGTGCCGCACTTCTGGAATTCATGACACTCATGAGACGAGGGCGTGAATGAATACGACGATTTCATTGGTCGGTTAGTGTTGCAGTTACGTTGAACGTTTAACAGTTGAGTGTCGGAGGATTATGTGGTTAGAACTCGAGACTGGAGAGGAAAGTTAGGGTGGTATAATACTTGTTTAATGTCTTGGGACAATGTCTGCTTTTTAACTTTCATGAGGTCCTTGATACTTATCTAGATCGACCGGCCATCTAACGGAATAGTGTTTCCCGGCTGAGGTCGACAGAAAGATCGAGCAAAGTGGCGAACCTTTGGGAAGGAAAAGAAGCCTTTGTCCTGTAGTGGGACTTTAAACAAGGCCGATAAATGTATCTACCTCTATACATATTTCTAGTACCTACATTTTGATATTTGAGCCAATTCGATGAAATCGTGAAATGATCAAAAATATATTGTATCAAGAGAGGTACCTACTTGTTTGATAAGTGTAGTGCCACCCTTATGTTTGCTGATACAAAGTATATGAGTGCGAACATACTTTCAACAAGCATGTGGTTTTTTTATTGGCGTCTTGAAGGAATTATGTTGTTATTGCCTGTGATAAATACTTACCTACTTGATTTGGTTATAGGACATTTCTGCAACCATTGAAGCTTAGGTATGATACTTAGTAATGTGATAGGCAGGTCCTCTTAAAAAAATAAGTAAAAAAAACAATTTGGCTCAATTCATAATATTCTTCAAATATCTCGATGAGAACAAATTTTTTCACATCAAAATTTTAAAAAAATGTCTAATGTCTTTTTCCACGTTCAGCAACCAAAACAATAATTTGGTGTGAAAACATAATAATTTTGCTTAAATAAATTATACAGAAGTAAACTTACTTGTCGTAATGTAAAAATAAGATATGATGTGATGTGTAAATCGTTTGTTTTGAGATCATACACATTCACCTTAGACAATCGAACCAACTGGAGACGACATTGTCATGCCTTCGCTTCTACCAAAAGTACAAGAACCTGATGAAGTTATCACTACTAGTTGTTGCTCATAAATGGCAGCCTTTCGCATAGAGATTTGTCCTCAAGACGAATCCTGTTGGTTAAATGCTCTGTGACATTCTCAGAGCAAATAGAATAGCTTGAGCATGTGTCATTGTGTCGGACACCGAGTGTAGTCGCAGTGTACCGGTGTATGTTTGGCACAGACAAACATTTAAACAAACACTCATCAGTCCACTCACGTACGTGTCTCATTTCTCAGCATTCTCCTGCGAGTTCTTATTCACCGCAATATTTGGAATCTTGAATAGTGACTCGCTATAATACATATGTATTAATGTCCATGGCGAATCCGTAGTCATCAATATGAAACTGACCCGGCGTCGGTCGCAGTAGTTGAAAGCGCTACTGCAGTGCATGGAATCGATTCGTGTGTCGAGTGGCTTTGTGGGCTTTAGAACCTTTCTCAAAGTAGGCCGGAGTCTGTTGGCGATGTCTGATGCCTAAAAGATGGAACGTAAAGCTGGCGTCCCCGAATGCCACGCAGTAGCAGTCGTTGTTACTATTCCATGTCAGGCGGATTCGAGAAAACTCTGTCACTAGGGCTTGTTAGGTGATTAAATAGGAGCTCACTTGATAACAAGAAGAAGAAAGAACATACAGCACTCCCTTTTCATAAAATTCAAGATCTCCAGCTAGATTTTTCAAAGATCACTTCAAGAACAAAACTTTTTATCTCAAGTAGCGTAACTTTGTTTGAGATATATCGCAATAGTTTCTGTGATAGGCAAGTCACTATAACTCTGTTCATACCTAAGAGTAGGTAGTTGTTCAGTTGATAACACTGATTATACTATCTGCCCTCTCTTTGTCTATAATCAATCTTTCGCCTTCATTCGTCATGTCATGATAGGCAGGTGGTGTATTATTTAATAACGTACCTACTTTGCTATCTGCTGACATTGTTTGTCTTACATCATTCTTCATTTCCTAGATTTTACACCTCTTGTGGTTCTTAGTAAAAATTTTAAATAACTTAGCTTCAACCGTTTTTGCGGTTGATCGATACTTACTGATGAAGTGTTACTATGTACTTATATTCGGTCGATTTCTGGAGACGGACATAAGCTACTTTTTTTATCAAAGTAGTGGGAGTAGTTCTCCTCGGATGGGGGTGAAAGCGGGCGGTACGTAGCAGTATGTTTAGTGTTCATTGCAGACTCTGTTTTTTATTTAAGATTATGTCAGATGAAAACGTTGTATGTAGATCTTGACTAATTCTGTAAATTATTAGTCAGCCAATAGTTTGATTAGATGAAGATGAACAACAATGTTCAGACGGTTTTAGAGCTACAAAATAACCTTTCTTTAGGTCAATCACAGATACTATATAGAAATAGTGTTATGTTTGATATCCCAACTATCTGCGGACAGTTTAGTCTGCAGTGTTCTTTCAGAAGAGTGCCAAATATTCTAATTGTTTTGAAGTCTGACGTAACCATTCGCTGGTAAAACCACAATAGAACATTGTAAGTAAAGTTTCTCACGCCGTCATTAATATGAGAAGGTAAATATCCGTTATAGTCTGGTTGTTGCGTTTATAGATTGCAGAGTATCGGCCTTAAGCCGCGTACGCACGTACGAACAAATTTGTTGCGTTACATGATATGCAACAACTTGGTTCGCACGTGCGTACCACTATCGAACATCGAACACTCTGTTCGTCAAACATGTTCGCGGCGATCCTTGTAGTGTGTTCTGTATGGACGGTGTTCGAAGCGCTTTAATAACTTCACAATCGACCACTTCCAACGGCGCCGTCATGGCTACTAAGATAGAGTTCACGACTGTTGTTCGCGAACTCGACTCGAACTAGGTTTGCGTTCGTGCTCGAATATGCCGTCCATACGTACGAACCAAATGTTCGGGTCTGGTGTTTGTGTTCGCTATGTTCGTGTTCGTACGTGCGTACGCGCCTTTAGAGTTCAGGTTCTATTAAGTAATTTTGGTGTTTTGTTTCAATTTCATAGTAGTAGTAGGTTACCTGCTCTATGAATGGGCTACGGATTGCTCTATGAATCTGTCGAAATATTTTGGAGAACTTAGTTTTTTTTCTATCGACGAACCCAATAGTGATGCTGGCATGATCAAGACATGTATGTGCTGAAATGGGGATACTTACTTACTTACATATACTCTTTGTCTGATGTTTGGAGTAGATACAAATACAGATAATACTCACTCTCAGTGAGCCTGCTCACATTCGGCGGCTGACAGTTAGTTTGGTTTCAATAAGGCATTTCAAACACTTTTATTGCTGATGTTAGAACTTGCATGATTAATAGTAAAACAAGCCATAGACTTAATCCTACTGCCTAATATTATATAGAAAAACCTACACTGACAATTATGAGTATCTCCGCTTAGATTTCATACTTAGTTCCTTGCAATATTAATTTACAGTTTCCATAGGCTTACCGCGTGAAATATCCTTTTATAAAACGTACCTATCTGCCGTCATAATTATCTGAGTGTATTGACTTTACCCACGCGTTCCTGCATGTAGTAATGATGAGTCTTAATTACATAGTAATAATAATACTGCTGATGTCTTAGAGCATTTAACTAAGTGGAATAGCCATGAGCATAAATGTGCATGTGAGCTAGTGGGAGGCAATGCAACAAATATAGTTAGCGTTAGTTACTCTTGCGTTTTTAAACATATGCATAGGTACTCTTGCTCTTTTCCCATCCCATTTTATTTAGATTTTTTTTCTTCCAAACTCGTATAGATCTGCTATCATGTCACAAGTAAAATTTAGCAAGACACATACATACGATACAGACCTACAGGATTGCTAATGAGGGTCTCTCTGGAACGCACGGCAGTAACATCTCTAGTTGGTTATATTATCTTAGTTGGTAATGATGCTAGGATTACAAAGACAGTGATACAATCAGGAACATTTTGTACTGTGGAACTGTAAAGCTAATCTACGAGAAAGCAAGTATTTGTACAAAGCAAATAAAAATGACGTTTATGTTGACAACTTTATTATATTTGTGCAAAATATTTTGTCAATTTGCAAAAATGAAGTGGATCGAAAATATTTGGCAAGCTCTTTGTAGTTCTATGATGCACATTTTGTTGTGTCACGGTGTTTGAACAGATAAATAAAATTGGATTGCATAAGTAGACAAGATACAATAGGTAACCTTGTACTTATGTGAAAAGTGGTGTCCAGAACAGATATGTAAATAAGTTTGTATATTTTTTGGTTTACATTTCAATTAAAAACTATTCTAGTAAAATAGAAAAGGGGGAAAAATTAAAACTTAGTATCAAAAAATTCATCCGCATCGCTGTTAGCGGGGATCGTGCCCAAAAGGCTGGCTGCATTGCCACGCTGGATGGCAATGCATATCCTTTGGCCGAAGTATAGGCCAGGTCACGAGTGGACTCCACTAATCGCTTATTGATTTCTCGAAAGAGTTTTTAAAGTAAAATAGTAAATAAATAAAAAATAGAGATAGTACATATCCATATACATTTTTCCAAATAAACATATAAAGGTAGAATTCTCGTTTCTCTTAAAATTTAAAAAAGCACAATTCTTGTAAACTGTTTACATATCAGTTGTCCACTATTTGTTTGTAAAGGAAGAATTACCCGAATTACCTTTAAAAATACTCAAAACAATTGAAGGCTGTATAGCCTTAATTCCTAGAAAATTCCAACAGTTACAACCGAATTTAAAAGAAAAAAACATTGCAAGAGTTACTTTATGAATACAAATTAACCTGGAGTTTCTATGAGGCATAATGTATCGTTTTCCTGTTATAAGCCAATAGTTTTTTTTTTTTTTATAGAAGGAAGCCCAAGTGTTATAAGTTTTATTGTCCGGAAGGAAATAACACCATTTGCTGCCTACTTTAATATTAGAATCATTCAGTTTAATATTAGGTTTTAGCAAAAAATGAATCTGTTGACACGTTTTCACGGTCAAACCTTGATGATAATAAAAACTTCAATAGCAAGATGATGGTCTATGGCTTTGACTGGCCTTATAAGTAGTAGATTCATAGAGGATTCGCACAAAGGCATTCAAAGAGTACTTGTATATTTTTCACTTAGATCCTACAGAGCTGCTGAAAAAAAAAAGAAATTTTCCTGTTCATGGAGACACACACAGGTTTACGTCATTTGTCACACACACAAATTGTGCTCATACTCGTAAAATTCAAAGCTGCTGAAAGAAAATATTTATTTACAGCTATTGCAAATATTCTATTCCTTAAGAATAAATAGGTAGGACACGATAAGACCAAAACCACGGTAATCTAGCTAGCAAAAATAGTAGTTCGGAACAATCGGAATACATCTAAGCCATTTGATAAGGCTGAGAAGAACACGCCCGCGGCATCAGCAGATATAATGAAACATCATGGCTGACTATCAGCAAATGATATCTCTCTCTATCGTAGTTTTCAGGAAGTTATCACTCATCAGTCATCGCTTAATATCTAAGGTCAATTTCCACCGACCACTTACGCAAACGTCGGTTTTTCTTAGTCGAGAAAATTCATGGTAAACAGCAGTTGTTTTAAGAAAAGTGACGTTTATGTAGTCGGTGAACTTGGGCCTGAGTAGGTATTTACAAGTATATTTTACTCAGATGGCAGATAGAAATGGAAACAACAGCAAAAAGATTTTCAATCGTATCTGAACTGATATTTCTATTAGATACGCCACTGCTATGTTTTTTAGATAAAATCTTATATGTTGTAGGTTTTTGTAAAGGTCGAATTTATATATTTTTATGCTAATTTAAATAACACCTTATCAGGAGGAGCAATCACGGGCTACAGAGAAACTAAAGAAAACTTTCAAAGCTTCAAAGGAGAAAATAGGGCGCTGTGGGAAAATTGCGAAAAAGATCATGAAAAATTCTCAATCGATCGTCAAAAGGTACGTATTATCGAACTTTTTCATAAATGAGGAACTATAAAAAAATCAAAACGTCAGTGTCAATTCACACATCAATATCAATGTGGTATAATGAACAACGGAATTATAAAACATTTTTCGCGAAAGAAATGTTGGCGGGCGGCGAGTGTGCAAAGGCTACATCTACAGCGGCCGATAGAAATGGATCATGTGAGTTAATCCTTTTTCTTTTGTCGGAAAAGATAAGGATAAGCTGTTGTTGTGATATGTTGCCAGTCAGTGAGGTAGTCTGTTCTTCTGATATCGTATATGAAAGGCGTTTCACGCATGCCTCGTGAAGTTTGGACCCACTTTTAGGGTGCGCTTGCGGGTGCACCAAGGGCACAACGAATTAATGTTGCGAACGTAGAACATAAAAATATTTTATAAGGGACCAAACTCTAAAGACAGCCTTAAAATTGGACGACTACTTAGGATATTATTTTGCAATAATTAAATGATTCGGTCGAGTTTTAACAATAATTCGGATTTAAAAATAAAAATTTCCTGAGCTTACTTTTAATTGCATTGATTTCAGCAAGCAGTAATATGTAACCCGTCACATTTTAAAGTACTTACTTTACTTACTACATTCATTTACCGATCTTCCACTTCATATACAGAAAATAATTAATATAAGAAATTTAATTATTAAATTAAATACGTAGTACCTACCTACGTACATAAATTCATATTTCAAGTGATAAAAGGACAATAAATTCAGTCACGTATTTTTTACCGTGAATCATTAGATTTTAAGTGAGTGATTCAGTCGCTAAATGTGCAATGTTCTTTAACGAGGAAATTGCGTGATGCAGGTAGGTACTGAAGCGGTTTTACTACAGACTTATTCATTGCTACTTTGTCTTGTTAATAAGTAAGTCGTGTTATGTTACTCATTTTACGTCTTACATTTACGTTGTGATAAATGTACCAGTTGTGGATGATAAAAATGTTTTTGAAGGTTTTTTACATTTATATCAAACAAAAAATGAGAACACAATTTTTCTAACATTTTCTTTCATTATAAAGAAACTGTTTACCTATCTTGAGTAGCTAAGGTATTACTGGTTCGATTTGAAAAAATCTTTCAATGCTGCGATTGAAAAAAATAGCCCATTGTCGCGGAAGGCTGCAGGCAACTTTATTCTCGGGTTAGGAAAGTTGCTTCGAGACGTAGCTTAGGCGAAAATCATCAAATAGGCCTGAAATATCCCGGAATGTGTATAAAACCTTCATGATGAAACACTTTCATCACCAGGTACAAAGGTTTTAAAACTGAAACAAAAGTTAGATCTCACGCGTTGTCACGCTGAGATGGCGTTGCGATGATAAGATTATTGGGATACGTCAGTTTCTCTCGGATATCTACTGGTAATGTTAAGTTAAAGATTTGTAGGTACATAGATGTGGTAGATAAGTAGATATCTGATCTGAGGGCTCGTAACACTGCGATGATAGCGAAATGTTAAGAACAGGAACTTCATAATCTAATAAACATTTTTTTGATGTAACAGGTATTAATAGGTATTACATCAATGGCTAGTTTCTACCTCTATCTTCTTCTTTCTACCAGAAAAAAACCTATGGATCATCAAAAAACCACCGCGTAAGAAAAACTAATCATGCTTTATTGAAACCGCGTAAGTAAAACTTTTTGATGATGATTTCTTCGAACCGATGTATTATATAGGTACTTGATATGTGTATTGTAAAAAATTGGGAAAGGATAAACAAAAGTTTTCATCGTACGTGAAGTAGAAAAAAGTAGTCCGGGAAAAATTATACGATCATATCAATTGTATCATATAAAAAGTGAAGTTAAATCGCGTTATTTCTTGAAAAAAGTCTGTTCTGTCAAACGCCTGTTTATCTGAGCTACCATTTAGTATAGCTACATAGACATACACGTACATACACGCATGTATTTCTTCCTAAGTACAAATAACTCATAGTCATGGTTATGAAGCTGATTTTTTATTTGTACAAATCATCAAATCGATCAAAATAAGCTCGAGCCTGACGTATGAAAACTGTCTTTGGGTGGATTATAACAGAGATAGAGAAAACTTCGCATTTATCCACTTTAAAATGAAAAAAAAAAACAATGGACCTAGGTATTGTTAAGGTTATATTTTATTGTTTCATTTTTGTTTTAAAACATCTCTCAAACGTGATGATGACGTAAAGTCTAAACTATAGACTACGAAAACGATTACATATGAGCGCATACTTTTCATCATCATCATCAATGCCAAAATATCTCTTGTAAGCAAAACAATGGATAGCTTGAATAATGGGAATGGCTATTAGCAGGGTATCATAACTTAGATATAGAAAAGTTTCAATATTGTTAACTGTTTCACAATCAGCTCAGACATCAGATAGCCTATAGAGAGGCGGTATATGGCAACTCCTTTTTACACAAGGAACTGCATAAGTTAATGTAGGCAACCCTAATAGAGCTGTTATAAAACCTCATGCAATAGTGTTCTTGTTCACGCACAAACAGTGTTCAGTGCATAGATAGCCTATCTTTACGTCTTTACGATCTCAAGCACTCTTCTAAAGCTAAGCCGTGGAATAGTGTATCTGTATTATGATAAGATAGATTGAATAGCCTGTTGTTCTAGTAATGCCATGAGCTATTGCCATCGTCATGTCAACTTTGTAGGTTTTATGATGAAAGATTTAAAGTTGTTACTTGGTACTCGCCAAGTCGTCGTCCCCGACTTAGTGGCAGTTGCTACAATTCTTAGTGGCTGTCAGTTTTGAGCTAATACTGAAGCCAAGTCTGAGTTACAGTTCTGTTGGGACTGAATGATTGTTTGAAAGACTTACCGCTGCCCTGGTATACAATGAGCTCGAGAAGTAACATGGGCTTAATCAGCAAAGAGTCTGACACTCCCTCCCGTTGCACCCACACGATACGATGACGATAAGTAGAAAAATGTGGCCTTTCTTTGTGAGTAAATCTTTCAGTTAAATATTTAAGTCATGATTACTCATCTTTTTTTCATTTTGTTGATTTTAAGATGGCAGGTGCCACTGCACGTACCTACAGTGTTCCACTGACAACTGTTGTTTACTTTTCTTTTGTTGACAGTTTTGATTAATCCATTCTTCTTACTACCACTATTACTTACTTATTATTAATGCGAAAGCTAGGTTGTTTGTAAACAGATACATGTGTTTGTTTGCCATTTAGGGCTGTAGAGTTTCAGTCATACGAGCGACTGTCAATTCGATCCAATGCTATTATTACCTATCAAATTATTTAGAGAGAACGAAAGAATGTTCTTTGATTTACTTCTAGTTAAGCTCGCGTTCGATCTAAACGTACTTACTTTCTTATATTTAAACGTTCTTGCGTCCTGAATTATTTTATTAGTTCCATATAAATGTTATTTGATTTCCTTATTGTTGCTCATTGAGGTATTATTGTCGGTTAGTAATATTTTATTCATTTTACTTTTATTAACGAGCAGATACTACCCGTGACTTGGTCCGCGTCCTGAGAAAACTACGCCTCGTTCCCGAATAAAAAGTTTCTTATCCGTCGTTAGGAAATCACCTCTCTTCCTGCCAAACATCTCATTCAGTTTAACAGCTTTTTTCTTTTTTATCCTGCTGCTGGAAAGCCTCTTCTTATACAGAGAAAAAATGAGTGTTAACCGTCAAGTCGGACTGGCGATTTCAGACTTTAGAGTCCAGATTTCACCTTTTTTCGTCAAGACTTATATAGGTGTAGGATGTCTAATCTTTACATAAATCTATTGATTTAGATTCCCCTTTATAGCTACCGTCGCGTCGTGTGCGCCGGTGATCGAACTCATCTTGTTACCTAGTTGCTATCTAATCACAAGTGTAAGGCAATAGATAAACAATGTGCTCTAGTATTTGTACAGATTTATCTATCTCTGCCTTTTGTGAAGAAATAAAAAAAAAATCATATTGTAACGATGCCATCAAAAAGACTACGTCTGTAAAAAGAAAAAAATCGTTGTAGGTTGGCTTTGCTTCTATCGGCCAGTTTCTTCATCAAAAGTAAAAGCCAAAGTAAAAGTCAGAGTAATGTCTAAAGTAAAAGTAACGGTCAAATTGGTTTTTTCTATTAGTTTTGCTGTCACTTTAGCCTTGAAAAAAACGAATTTGACCGTTACTTTTACTTTAGACATTACTTTGACTTTTATGTTTGATGAAGAAACTGGCCGTAAGTAGGTATATACTTACTTTGTCCCAGTTTCTTGGCAACCGAGTGTAACATAGGTAAATTCCGTTCATCCGTAAGATAATTGGCAAGCGAATACGTGGCCAAGATTTGGCAACATCCTCAAAGCAGTAGCACTTTAAAAAGGAAACGATCACTCAAGTTGTCGGTCAGTACGAATTGATGTAATACAATGTGATGCAACTAATATTGGCTAGTCGGATCCCATGCCTTACTCTTTTGTTACGTCACGATGTTAAATATGAATGGTTCATAAGAGCAACAAAAACTTAGTTTTTATTTTGCAACTATCTGTTTCATATGAAACAACTAAACTTCGTTTTCAGTTCTTTTTAAGTTTCTTTTCAATTGACCTCATGTCTCAATTAATTCTAATGCCCACATACAAAATCCACGCTATCATTGTAAATGTGTTTTCCTTTTGATTTGTTAAATGAGTAATGCTTATGATTCTTTATGATGCTTGGAGTCCAGTAATGTCTACCCTTAGTTCGCTTTGAATAGCACCGTAGGATTTTAAACGCAAACTTCACCAGTGGTCAGGCGGCAAAGTTCGCGGCTGTACTACCGTGGACTAAGTAGTAGTCGATATGAAGGACTGCTACAAAGCTTGACTCATGGTGGTTTTGGAATACATAAAAAAACCGACGCCCAATGTAAACGAGTACTTAAAGCTGATCAACCCAATGTATTTCTTCGTGCATCGAATAACCAATCAGGAAACATTTTTGGGTTTATTCCCGCGAGAACCGGTAATGCATTCCGCATAAGGAAAGTTCAAATTACTTTTTTGAATTTTGGAATGTTACAGAACTTTCCCTATAGCCAGAATTTTATAATTTTAAATGAAGAATTGAATCTTAAAGGAGTCCTGATGTATTTGCTCTGCATTTGGTTGATTTTCTGTACTTCGACCGTTTTTTGAGTGCAGTTGACAGTTGCTGTCGGACAAACAATTTTATTCCTTGAAAACTGACAGCTGTTAATTGCACCAAACATTCGATACCCCTGTAGAAATGTGAAAAGATAAACAGTTTGTTTGTTGTTAAAATAAAAGTTGAAAGTTGTTTTTGTTTGTTTTGTTAATTAGGCACTTTTCTCTGTTAACGGACAACAGATTTCACTTTAGACAAGTTGGTAAATAAGTGTCATCTTTTTTCTTAGGTTTTTTTTTTTTTAATTAGAGTCAGTTTTAGTCGCTAAGGGGTGATGTCTACTATTTCTTGGTTAGATGTAGTACAGTTCTAGGCATAATTTTCGAGATATAAAAATATTATAGGTAGCTCTGGTAGGTATAAAAATTATCTGACTGCAATGTTGCAAAAGATTTTAAACTATAATATAATTTTCCTCAATACTTTGTTTATTTGTCATTGTTGATATGACAAGGGTTTTTACTCATATTTCCTCAATAATTTATTTTTTTAATATACCTAATATTTACCGCACTGGGAAAATTTGAACCTACTAAAGAGTTTTTTGTGTATAAATTAGCACAACAAAAACTTAATAGAGAAGAAGTCGCCGATTTGACCATTGGGCGGCAATTTCACGGCTGGTTTGTCATCTGCTGACCCTTTGCCCAACCCAACCAAACACTGGTACTCAGCTTCATCTGGTTAGACTGGAAGCCAACTCCAACATAGTTGGGAAAAGGCTCGGGAGATGATTTTCTCCTCTTATGGCTTCCCACACCACCACTGCCGGAAGAGTATTATGGTAATCCATTGTAAAATCATTATACCAGTAACACACAAAAACCCCGATAAAGTTGGAAAAAAAGGCTTGGAAGTAGAAGAGTATCTATGGCACATCTCAGGTGCGCTGAGATTGTTCATACCAAAAAAGTCTTATGACAGAAATATGTCTTAGCAACATACTCAGTTAGATCTATGCATAAAAGTAGGTATGTATGTAGGCACAGATCTACCTATGTATGTAAGTATGTATCCCACCAAAAACATTAAATGTAAAAAAAAGCCAATCCTCTACGCAATTCCTCCACCGTAAAAAGTTTTGAGATCGCATAGAAGCCAAGTCCTGTTCAACTTTATTTGTAATAATAAATCAATATTTTGTGACAACGCATTAATATGAAAGATTTTATCATTATTCATTTCATTTAAACCTAGCTTTTTTATTCATATGTTGTATATTTAATACATAATAACAATATACCACTACGTAACAATAAAACAAATAGTAACATTTTTTACATAAATAAATAACAAAGTTATCAATGCAGTCAAAATTCATACACAATGTTCTTGAAAAACCGCAAATATAAATTTGTTTCCTATTTTTTTATTAAGTTTTAAGGTTTTTATAATTTTCCCTTTATATGTAGCTAATAACCTATTTTAGTGCCAAATTTGAAGGTTCTAAGTTTGCTAGAAGTACCTTAGACTTTTGATGATCGGTCAGTGAGTCAGTCAGTGACAAAATGGTGTAATTTTGATCGCTCATAACTCGTAAACTATTTATTCAAATGTCTTGTAATTTTGGGACTGAGCTTGTTCTAATACTTACTCTTGGTCATCGAAAACCTAAACTCCTAGCTTTGTTCACATGGAAGATACAGGGGGGTGAAATAGCCGCGAAACGCTTCGAGAAAAGATGGTACGGCCGTGCCCGATTTGCTCGAGTCTTGGCTGGGGCACTGCCGTGCCCTCAGATGTAGGCACTATAGTTCGGCCATTCAGAGAATGCGTTCCTGACACGTCGCGATTGAACTGACGACGTAACTTTGCAATGGCGTTGCAGTTACGATAAAAATATTTTTGCTGGTTGTTTACCGTTTTAACAATTGAGGAGCATTAAAACAACATTATTATATCAATAATCAATGAATGTAGTTACGTCGTCAGTTCAATCGCGACGTGTCAGGAACGCATTCTCTGAATGGCCGAACTATAAGTAACACAAAAAACAATGTTTACTTAGGCATCTCTACCTGGGTCTGTATAAAGCTGAATCATCCTCATATTAACAGGTTTTATTGTTTATTTACATTATTTATTTATTTTTTTCATTATTTTTAACTTTTTATATAACCCGGATACATACCTATATCTAGACTGTTGCACAGGGCTAGAGCTGCCTGATTGTTCGATAGCCTACCATGGAACACGAAGGGTTTTAGAAGGAACAAGGGTGGGTTTTAGTTTAGTAAGTAAGAGCCGGACTGTCTCCGAAAGGATCTTGAAATGAAATTTTTCTTCCAAATTCAATTCCCAAATAAAAGCACTTTTGCAGAAGAAATACCACAAGTTGAATAACCATGGACAATCGCCAGTTGGAACTAAACGGAAAAACTTTTAAAATATATAACGAAATTAGCTGGAGACTTTTGTTCTAGTATTAAGTCTTAGCTCACCACCGTCAACAATTATAAGCCTTGCATATTTCTTCGTTCAATTTTCAAAGTCAGCAATTGTTTTCAGAAAACAGACGTCTATGTTTTCGATGAACTTGGGACTTATTCTGTGCTCGGAGTGAGCTGGTGGTAGTAAAAGACACTAGAACCTTCCCCAGCTAACAAAATAGCAGTTCACAGATTTAAGAGAACTGAGAACTCAGAATAGAACAGTCCACAGGTGGTTTAAGAAAAGTGCAAACTCACATCATAAGGGAATTTGTATGTTGTCACTGCATTTAAATTTCAAGCTTAAATCGTAGATCATTAAGTTTAATTTCGTCTGACTTAATGTTGACTGATGACTGGTACAGAAGCTACTCTACTTACAAAGTAGTCTTCTTTTATGTACTTGGTATACATAAGTACAAAGATATAAGTACTTAGAAATGTAGCCAACACAATAACACAATAATTCTTCGTATCTTATGTTTGCTTCGTGATTTATTTAAATAAATATTCCCCTGCATATATAAATGAATAATTCATTAACCATCTCATATGTACCAACTTGTATCTATATGAACTACTCATTATATGAAGGACAATCTTTATTTTATACTGTTTACTTTTGGTACCCCGTTAGTTACCTACCGCCAACCGTCCCATAGGAACTACTTCGCGCTTCGCATAAAAAGTAGCCTATTAAAGTAGACGTTGAAGGTTGCTTCTCTGCAATTAGCTTGCTGCAGTGCTGCTAGACATATATCCTGAGATCGGGTCCGATCTTCAGCTGTCTTTCTGCTATAGACAGAGATAGTCTAAGTTGGGGCTGCGGGATTGTTCGAAAGAGTTACCGCGGCCCTGGTACATAAAAGGCCTACGAAGGTACATTATGGGTTTTTGTCAGAAAAAGTCTGATACTCCTTCATGCTGCTAACCCACAGCGGGAGGAGTCATTTGATGATCCCCCTTCAAAAAAACAAGGCCTCGTCTAAGGTGAAATGACGTGCCCCCTATCGGACACACACTAGCAAAACAATATAAACGTAATACATATAAAATGTCCTTGTTATTGGTCATCAATAATAATTGTATAATTATTAATTGGTCATACTTAACGACCTTCACGGGGCCTGGGAAAGCACATAAAAACTCAGTGCATCTTAAACAGTGCCGTCAAAACCCTGCTAACCAGTCTCACCACGGGTATTTCATACACGAATAGGACAGATCTAATACCTTATTTTTAAAACTAGTCTTAAAAAGTGCTAGATTTAAACGAATAGCTTCATTCAAGTCGATGGTTTAAGCCTAGCATTAAAACCAGTTCATTTTTAATACCACGTTTAATAATAACCAGGCTACAGTTTACATAGTTCTATGATAAAACTTATATATTTCCATATTTCCCTTGGTCACGTCATCACGCGTGAAAAGCTGGACCGATTAAGCTGAAAATTGGAGGGGATGTACTAGGTAGTTTAGACCCGGGAGAAGGACATAATAGGGGCTTTTTCACCATTCGCCGACGGGACGCAGTTATGTCGGGACGCGGGTGAAACCGCGGGCAGAAACTAGTTTTATGATAAATCCCTCTGTAACTCTGTCTGCCTGTCTGTCTGTTACGCTTTCACGTCTAAACCACTGAACTGATTTCAATGTTTGGTACACAGATAGAGTTGACCTTGAGAAAGAACATAGGATAGTTTTTATCCCGGACTTTTGAATAGTTCCCTTGGAAACGCGATATAACCGAACTTGACGCGGGTGAAGCCGCGGGCGGAAGCTAGTCCTAATTAAATCCTCTCATTACAATACGCACACTTTTAATCACGTGCACGTTTATAATTTTATTTATGCTCCACTGCAGCCGATGGTTTCATAATTAAATCTATTACTCGGTTTCTCGTTAATGGGATTTAAATGCATATAGAATGAAGTATGAACCAAGTGCAGTTTATACGACGGGCTATTGGTGGTTTTCTATAATCGATCTATCGTTAATCTTGCGACTAGTGATTGAATTTTGACGTTAGCTCCATATAAATTATAGTAGTTTTCCCGTTTTTTACCCGCGTCTTAAGGGACCTTCTGCCCTTACCGGGGTGAAATATAGCCAGTCTACCTATGCTACTCGAGAAGAGTGTACCAAAAATGATTCCTCTTTATTATCTTATACTATTGCCAAATAATCTCTAATCACAATACAATGGATAGATCGGTTATAGAAATCCGCAGCATGATGGTCACTGTCCGTTATATCGTAGAATATCAATAGGTACCTATAATAGGTATACCTTTCAAACGGTGCACCTGTATACCTACGTTTCATATTTTCCCTTGCTTATCCTTACTAATGCTATCTATTTTTTTATAGTAAAAACCCCAATATCTGAGGTTAATAAATAAATTATTTATATTAATGATCAAATTTCCCAAAATTTTTTAGGCATCTTCGCAAAAATAAATAGACATTTGAACGCGGTCAGTAGGATTACCATCATTAATAGTTTACCTAGGACGGTTCTCCAAGATATTTTTTGTAATTGAACTAAAAATAATTGTACAAAAAGATTTTTCAGTAAACGTAGGGTATATTCTGTTCCCAGTGTGTGTACTCATTATTAACGGTTGAGAATTTGATATGTTTTTGACGTAGAAAATTTATTTTCTATTTTCTAACCATTTAAACAATGGAAATTGAAAAGTAACTCTAATTTTTTATCGTGTCGAAATAAAAAGAATGCATTCCGTTTATCAGCATGGAAATTAACGTAATAAAACTAAAATCAACTAAAATCAACCGATTTATAGCAAACTGAAGCATAATATTTAAATATGAAAATTTTTTTTTTATTCAATTCGTGAATTGAAGCCATTCAAATTTCAATGGAGCCGGATGAATTGTCGCGTTTAGGAACTCTTTTTATTCCTTCGGGGATAAATAACGAGAGTCGTTAGTGACGTAAATGGAGCATAATGATTTTGCCTTTTTGTCTTATACACGTGCGAGAGTATTCATTCGGCTCTTCTGTCTGTCACAATGTTGAAGGATTGCCCATTACCATTAAGTATGAGTTTTTGCACAAATCTGCGTAATCTGCGTTGAAGGTAGGCCACGATTATAATGATTCGTCGAGAGCCTATTTACTTTTGAAACAGCGTTCTTAGCATTTTTTGAATTAAAAAGTTAAACTTCATAACGTCGGATTAATTAGATAACCCAATAATAAATATGTAATCTCAAACAGCCGTCATCTCATCGGTCGTGTCAATTTCTCTGTTCCGAACAAACATTCGCTAACGATCGAGTCAGCTGCGTGCCTGCAAGTCGCGTGCCTTAAAAACAAGGCTAGTCCAGTCTACCGTGACAGTCGATACTAACCTTCGCGGACGAAGAACGCGGCCGGGCTTACCTGTCGCGAGCATGGCGTGTTGACGCGCGCGTAAAAAATATAAATAATCAACAATAATTCGAAACTTATTTAAAAGACAATAATATAATTTTAAAAATATAGTAACTAAATTAAAAATAAAATAAATCAATAATTCCGCCTGTGCAAGTGTACGCGAAGAAAACTAACGCGTTTTTTTTATTTCAATATTTTTGATATTTTCCGTCCGTTGCAGTGAAAATGGGTTTGAAGTCTGAAGATGACAAAAGGCCAAGCAAATTGGCGATCATGGATGACGACGTCTCGGATAAGCCAAGTTAGTATACAATTGTTTTATATTATTACGTGAAAGTGGTAATTAGTGAGTGTAATTGACATTTTTAGCAAGTGAAGGTAGACACTATATTGTTTAAAAAAAAAAAGTTATACGATAATATTGGGGACTTACAGTTTTAATCTTTGGAAAAAAATCGATATTAATTAATAAAAAGGCAGTACATAAAATAAACGATTTTACTAAGTACAACAGTGCGACCTTAAACCATGTGCGGCATTTTCTAACTACATATGCTGATTCTTATCTTTTTACATTAGCAGTAATTTTCTAAATTACTACAACATAATGAAAAATCCAATTTAATACAAAAACTGGCTTAATTATTGTCTAGTACAAGGACTAACAAGGTAACTTAGGGGGAAGGTCGAAATAATATTTCGCGTCAAAAACCCGCAGTTGAAAAAACCTTTGCCATTTAATAATTTCATTGTTCCGACCAGTTTGAGAGATTGTAGTATCTTTGTGAAAACTGGTTTCAGTAATGATCGTGATAAGTCATTCTTGATTTCTCTAGGCCCTTTGATGTTTTATTACTGGTTTGACTTTGGAAAACAGTTGCTAAAGCGAAAAAAGGTTTTTTTTTAATCATTCATTGCGTTAATTTAGTGACTTCGTCATTACCAGTGTCTCAGCGACAACCTTCTTGCATTCTAAATGAAGTGATAACATCCATATCAATAAATATGAAGAAACCACAAAAATGTCAAACTCAAAATTGAACTTTTTTTTGTTGATAATATAATATAAGTGCTTCAGATTTAGTTAATGTTATAAAAATAAATATAAATTCGGCATAATAAGGACCGATTGATTAACTATATTTTTCAGTTAAATCATCAAAAAATAACTACCATGCTATATTAATTGAATTTCCATTTAAAGGATGGTAGATAGTTTAATTATTAGTATTAGACAATAAAATAAACGTAAACGTGTTCCGAAGAAAACTGGCAAAGGATTCATTTTGTTAGATTTCCTGCAAATAATATAATTTTTACGATCTCCTTTAACGATCTAAGTCCGGATTAACGTGAAGGGCAGGATATCACTTTTTGATTTTCTAAAGCAATTAAGATTGTGGGCGTACGTATTGTAAGTACGTATAAAATTTTAATTGTCACCTTGGACGAATGTCTTGTTAGGATTTAATACTCAATACTTTTTTCAAGAGACAGTTATCTTTGCGAGAAAATTTTTGAATGTTTAGAAGACTTCTCAAAAAGGAGGAGATTCTCAATTTAGATATCAATAAAAAAATCGGGGGTTTTCATTATAATAATATACCGATATTTATTGCGTTGATCTAGTTGTCGAGCACAAAATCTTCTAAACATATCAATGGATATCGGCATATTAAAATACATGTGGGAAATAATCATGTAAATGAATCCGTATATACCTTATTTATTTTGTTACTCTTTCTACTTAACACGCGTGAGTAGTTATCAGTTTAGAAATTTTCGCGCACTTAATTCATATGTGTTTACGTTATCATTATTAAGTCTTAGTAGTTTGTTTTAGAGTAAAAAACATACTATAATTTATTTTATGTTTGTACGGTACCTATGTCTCTGGTTTAATTACACAAAAGCAAGATTTAGCTACCCGCCTAGGTACAGCAAAAATAAAAATATACTGTAGTTATCAAGATCAGCTTTTATTCCTTTTCTATCTTTAAATAAATAAATATATTTCATTCGGACTAGTACTAAAAATTATCACAAATCAGTCACTAAATATATATTTTAATACATAAATCAATTAGCACTACTCACTACTTACTCAGATACGGAAAAATTGCTAGAAGTATTACAATAAACTGTTTAGCTTGGTAATTATATAATAGGTAGAGGTAATGTAATAATTTAGGACAGCTTGTCCTGTTTTAGTCTATTATAAACTTATATCATAGAATTATTATTAAATTATCCATAAATATTATTTTGCTCCAACGATAACCCGAAACACAGGTTTAAAATAATCCTAGTTCGGGTGGTCCATATAGGTATTAGATTTCGACCGTCTTTCTCGTATTTATTATGTATTAGTCTAGATTAAGTGAACTCCTATGATTATTTTTATTTTTTTTAAGATTTATTTATGCCATTAAAAAGTCGTGGTGGCCTAGTGGGTAAAGAACCAACCTTTCGAGTATGAGGGTGTGGGTTCGATTCCAGGGTCAGGCAAGTATCAATGCAACTTTTCTAAGTTTGTATGTACTTTCTAAGTATACTTAGACACCAATGGCTGATAAAAAGGTGAAGGAAAACATCTTGAGGAAACCTGGACTATAAAGTCTGAAATCACCAACCCGCATTGAGCAAGCGTGGTGATTAATGCTCAATCCTTCTCCATGTGAGAGGAGGCCTGTGCCCAGCAGTGGGACGATAAAAAGGCTGTAACAGTTATGCCATTACAATGAGTTATTTGTATTTGTACATGTTGAACTATGTGTTTTTTAATAAATTTATTTTATTTTTATTTTATTAGCACAATAACGTTAAATGCTACCAGAAAAGCACAAAAGAGACTTATCCTCAAAACTCACGAAATATGGTGACCCTAATCGCAATTTTCGGATGCATGGCGATCATATATTAACCTCGTGTTGACTGACGTAATAAAGTGACAAATAATATATTTTTTTATTGTCAAACGATAAATAAATAGTAAATATATCGTGATCTCCATATTGACAAACTGTTTAACGGAAATGGATTTTGTCAGCTTAAAAATTGTGATAATTGTGGATAATTTTTCAATTGTTAAGAAAAAAAAATATCAGTTTATTTTTCATATTTGGCGGATTTTATTTGATTTTATAATAAGACTTAACTGGTTAGAAAATGTGACAAAATCTTTTATTTCCTTGGACTATAATGGTTGTGTCAAATTACATTTAATTTATAGATCAGACTTTTTAGTGTAACCTACACATAAAACCATAGACTTTTAATCTTGGTGTGATGTCCAAAGACAATGTAGTTAAGCAAACTATGACCTCCTTGCTCAATTTATGGCAGACCACCGTAGGGACGCTTCCGACGTTATAGGGCATGAGTGCGATATGAATAATTTATTCTTGTACCACATTAGGTACTTACACCCTAAACACACACACGCACACATACGTAGTTTTGTGTCTGTGTAGCTCTGTGTGAGAGGTATCTATCAATATGCAGTCAATCAGCGGTATCTAGGGAAAATTCCAAAAAGCACGAAAGTTTTTCTATTTTTCAATATTGAATGTTAGAAAAATTCACTGTTACGTTATGTCTGACTGACGATTGATTGGTGATACAAGGACTTGACCGGTGTAAGACAACAAAATGAGAGATTATAAGTGATTTGTATGCTTGTTGCAGTAAAACAATGAGTTAATAAAATTAGTGACGCAAGGGCAATAAATACGTATGAGATTCTATCATTTCTATTAGAACTATGTATATTATTTCTGCAGTGAGAAAAAAACTTCCCAAAATAAGCCTGAAAACCCTTTATTATCATTTGCAAATTCACAACATTTTGTAAGTCCAGTAAATTAATTTGTCAAAAACAAAATAAGGCTGTAGTTTATTCAAAAACAATCATCATCATTAAACATTGATCGTTTCATTTTCAAATTAAGAAATAAGACTGATTATAAAGCGCCATTAACAAAAGTTCAAAAAACGAACGAGCTTATATTAAATCAAGACCAATGAACCTATTTGGACCTAAATAACATCAAACCTGTTTATTATTTGAATAATTGTGTAATATTTACTATGAGTAGTCACGCTATTATCGGATTTGAATCACGCATTCTTTTAAATAAAGAATTCAGCATTGTTCCTATTTGCAATAATTTTCCGTTCAGTACGGAAAAGTTTGTTTTCTATAGCAATTATTTATTTTCTAGTGTAATTAAAATTTGACCTTTTAAATTCACATTATTTGGTATTAAATTGTTGGAGAATAGAAGTCACCTTAGTACCAGTCGAATGGTGATTTATTAAAAGAACAAAGATGTCTAGAACCTTTTCAGTATTAAAAACTTTTTGATAGAACTACATGATAGTCCCCAGGCCGGCGAACAAATTTTTTTTTGATACATATACATTTAAGACTTTGTGAGTGCCTTCCTTACGATGAGTCCGACAAACTTTTCGAATGCGCAAATTTTGGTACCGCTGCGTTTTTTAATGCTTGACTCCTGAAATTGTCGATATGACGTCACTATGGCTCTTCGTACATACACGTTTCATTTTTTGAGATTCATTTAATAAAGTTAACTAGAGAATGGTGGTCAACTTGTCCGATAAAGATCGTGCTGCGTTTGGAGTGTCCACCGTCCTGAAAATGTCGGTATGACGTCACTACGTCTCTTCGTACATACACGTTTGATTTTTTGGGGTTTGTTTAATAAAGTTAACTAGAAAATTGTGGTCAACTTGTCCGATAAAGATCATGCTGCGTTTGGAGTGTCCACCATCCGAAACATGTTGATATGACGTCACTGTGTCTCCCCATACATACATGTCGGACAAATACAACAATGATAGATAATACTATTCTTATTGCAAATATCGACTTGTCCGACAAATGTAGTGAGTCAAATAGTCAGTTCGACAAGAAAATGAGAAAAAAATATTACAATTGGAAGAAGTTTATTCTTTTTGTCAATTTCTGATTTAAATATTCACGTGCATTATTTAAGTATATTATATTGGTATACTACTTACCAATTTTAATTACTATTTTAGAAAAAGTAGCCTGGCTAAGACGTATTGTTGATAGTTTATATTATGTTAAGGAATAATATCCCACATCTATTAATGAACTATATATCAATCAAAAGGTCTTTTTAAGTGCAACATTTTGTCTCAACATACCACTTATCAATTCTTAGTATTTTAGAAGATATTGCCCAAATAAGGCGTATTATCGATAGGTTTTACTATATTAGGGAATAATGTCCCACCTCTAGGTATGAACCATATGTCAATCGAAAGATCTTTTTAACCGCTATATTCCGTCTTAACATACCACTTACCGATTCTTAGTATTTTGGAAGACATAACTGACCTAAGGCATATTATTGATACTTTACATTGTGTTAAGGAATAACATCTCACTTGAAGTTTTGAGCCATATTTCAATCAAAAGATCTTTTTAAGCGCAAGGTTGTATTAGCATAACTCCGACAAATTGTTAGTACTTTAAAAGCTAGAGCTTTTCTAAGAATATATTATCGGTAGGTTCTGTCAAGCTAATCCATTACTTCTTTAGTAACAAATTATATATTATTTGAAAAACCTTTCCAAATTAAACATTTCGTGTTAACATACTTCCGACAAATTGTTAGTAGTTTAGTAGCTAGAGCTTATTTAAAATTATAATTATTGATAGATGTTTTCAATTAAATAAATCCCATCTCTAGTAATGAGTTATACATCATTCAAAAGACGTTTTTAAATGCAATATTTCATATTAAAAAAACTTCGGCGAATTGTTAGTATTTCAGAAGCTAGAGCTTATATAAGATTATTTTATCGATAGGTGTTTTCAAGTTAATAAATCCCTCCTGTAGTAATGATACATATATCATTCGAAACGACTTTCTAAATGCAACATTTACTATTAACATACTTCACACCAATTGCCAGTACTTTATACCAAATCTTAAAATATATCTATATTTTCCGGACGGTGGACACTCCATATGCAGCATGATCTTTGTCGGACAAGCTTACCACAATTTTCTAGTTAACTTTATTAAACAAATCTCAAAAAATGAAACAGGTATGTACGAAGAGTCGTAGTGACGTCATACCGATATTTTCAGGATGGTGGACACTCCAAACGCAGCACGATCTTTATCGGACAAGATGACCACCATTTTCTAGTTAACTTTATTAAACGAATCTCAAAAAATGAAACAGGTATGTACGAAGAGTCTTAGTGACGTCATATCGACATTTTCAGGATGGTGGACACTCCAAACGCAGCACGATCTTTATCGGACAAGTTGACCACCATTCTCTAGTTAACTTTAGTAAACGAATCTCAAAAGATGAAACGTATATGTACGAAGAGCCATAGTGACGTCATATCGACAATTTCAGGAGTCAAGCATTAAAAAACGCAGCGGTACCAAAATTTGCGCATTCGAAAAGTTTGTCGGACTCATCGTAAGGAAGGCACTCACAAAGTCTTAAATGTATATGTATCAAAAAAAAATTTGTTCGCCGGCCTGGGGACTATGACGTTGCTATTTTCGGAAAATTTTGCGGTGTTACCATTTAAAGAACAATGTGGATTTTTAATTAAATCGAATTATCCATTCTTAAAGGTTGTAGTAATCGATGAATCAGCCAAACGGTTGCCTGTTGCAATAAATTATCTTTTTATTAAGCAAGTGATTATGATAATGTAACATTGGTTCGCTCTAAGGCCGTTGCACACACTTGACCGTCTTACATATCAGTTTATTACAATAGCAGTTATGAAACAACAATAACAAAACCGATTTTATCGATTTTTCTCCTCGCGTCCACGTACGATCTAGTTACGAAATAGCAATTTCGGTTTTTTACCGAGTGTTTACTAGCGTGGCATTGAATTGATAATATTATGCAGTAATATTAAATAAATATTTAGTATCACATTGATAATAGATTGCGAAATGTATTTTTTGTTGTTATTTTCAATTGATACGTGTGAATGCATGTCAAGGATTTGTGTCCACGTGGTCTTTGAAAGCTAATAAATAAATCTTCTTTCTTAGAGCGGTTGAAGCGAACAAATAATAATTTGTCTTATTTATGACATCTGTAAAGGGAAAAATGATAATTAAGGGAAAAGAGACATAATTATGTGTCTAGAATTTTCTTTTATTGCCTACATTGCCACGAGGTTCTCTCGTGGATACTAATTTGCTTTATTGTCTTGTCTAGTGTTTGTAAAGCAAACAATGTGCAATATTTATAAATAGTGTGTTAAACAGCAATTCTTACTAAAAATAAAAGCGTAAATAAATATTTTGTGACTGTGGCACCCTTGTTCGAAAATGTGGCCAAAAATACACATGACATGTAGGTATACCTACTTACTTGACACAATTTAAAACAAAAGAAATATCCTATAGATACCTTTTTAGACGCCAATTGCTAACACTTCAATGGCCTTCCATTATTCATTCGCTAATGTCACAAAAGATCGTTCACACTGCCTAACGGTTTTTGAGAATGTCTTTGTCAAACTCACTTTCGCTTAATACAGAACCTCTTTTTTTGCGGACCTCTTTAAGAGGACGAATTGGAATTTTTGGCGCCAAGGATTTCAATTTTTCTCAGTAAATACAAAACGGATCAAAATACAACTTGGTTACCTGAAAGTTCATGATATAAACCTTATTTTGTTAGAAGTAGAAACATGATTAGGTAACTTTTATAACAGAGAAAAATATATCAAACATACCTCTTTTTAAAAAGGGATTCACATATTATGGGCATACGGGACCGATTTAAGCCTCTTAACTTTTTTAGTAGTTGAGTATATACATACTCTTTAAAATTGTAGAAGGAATTTTTATCAAATTATCATTTCTAAATAATAAAATTACAAAACCATTTTGTCGCTTACGGCTTTTAGTTATAAGCTAGCGCGCGTATTGTTATCCTCGCCCCGCTCAGACGCTCCGACCCCTTTTGGCGCCTTAGATGCGCGTGCCGGTTATGGAATTATTGTTGACCAATTCCTCGCCTTAATGTGTGACATTAGTGATGAGACATTACCGTTCGGCTCGGATAGTCTGATTGAGTCATTTGGGCCATTATTAATCGAGCAACCTCGGATACATACTATGTACCTGCGAACATGTCTTGATTCCCTAAACATTTTCCTCGCCTTATTATTTGAATGTGGTAGGCACTTAAAATTAATTTAATTCGTTAATAGATGATTCATGATCATACAGTCTCACGAATGAATAGTCACGTAAGTTATTTCACACGATCGTCTTTTTCAGTGTCCACTTAGGTCAAATTATCGATACTAAATACCTAGTCTTTCACCCAAGCGTGACTCTAATTGTTGGTATTCATTGCTGGTTAATTCAACAATCGAGTAATCGGATACTTTTCGCAATTTGTCCGATTGTTGTCCCTCCCATCTTTCCGTTGCTGTACCGCTGCAAACAACATTAATAATTTCGAAATTCGAATGTTTAATTTAAATCGAGTTCCTCCTTAATGTTAAGATTTGATGGTTGGTTTTATAACCCAAATTAAACATGGTTATTGATCGATCCTAGCTTTTGCTCCATTTTTAACAGACTTCTCAAAAAGAAGGAGGTTCTCAATTCGTCGGAATCTTTTATTTTTTAACAAGATTAAACCCGACCGTTTGTAAATAAGAAGCTACTTAATATAAAAAAAAAACTAAATGGTTACCTATTAATTTAGAAGATACTTACTTTTTTTTGGGTTTCGTGTTCAAGCTTAAAAAAATTACGCCGCGTAAACATCATCTGCTATATAGTTTTATTTCCTAGTAGAGTTACTTTGTCTGACGGCCGTTCCCATATTCTATCTATCTGTTGTTTTTCTTACTGGAGATAGGAGTTTGACATTACTTGTATGAGTCAATGTCAAAATTCTATTATTATTGATAGAATATTGGGAGAGAGAGACCGTAAATAGTTTTTAATCTGCGGATAAGTTAGTGCATACTTAAATAGTTTTTAAAGTTATTGCCAAGGCTATCTGGGTGGGATAAGTGAATGTCGAGATAGTTATTTTGAGATAATGCACGTTGCAATACTGCTTTGAAATGTAGTCGCCTATATCCGTGATCCTTTTGTTGAAATGTCTATTATTGATTTATTTTTTTTAACCAAAGGAGTATTTAGTTTAAATTGTAAGGATATCATACTATTAGATGCTTATCTATTACGAGGAACAATTTTTACCTTAACTAAAGGCTCCGAAACTTCGGAACCTATTTAAAAATTCTTTCACAGTTGGAAAGCTACACTCTACGTGTAACACGGTCTATTCCGGTACGGGCAGTAGTTCCCACGGGAAGCAGGTGAAACCGCGGGAAATCGGCTAGTTTTATAATATACACGCGTTGAAAACCTATTTCGTTTGGTACAAGACAAGAGTTAATTCTCTCTATGGTGACAGCTAATCTCAAGTACTTAGCAAGGAGTCAATCGAACGAAAAAATCTATGATTGTTGGCAAGCCCTGACATTCAGCCTATTTACTCAAACTTGTTGACAGGCAGATTGCAACTAATTCCTTATTATCTATCGTTGATAAATACTTGGCAACATTGTTGCAGTAAGTTTCTAACTTCTAATTTTCAAGAACATATATATGATATTGAAAAGAAAATCATATTGAGAAATGTCTAACGTCATATTTTCTTATCGAAAAAATATTAATTTCAGGTCCTTATTTTATATTATATTAATCCTTCGTTTGTACTCTAAGCACAAAAACTAACTAAACAATTTTAAAACTTTGAATGAACATAAAACTAATTATAAGAACACATTGGGTAATTAAAGGACAATGCCAAGAATAGGCCCGAATCATATAAAGACCGACAGATTTTCTATAATTATGATCATTCGTATTAAAAAACATTAAGAATTATACAACATAATCAAAATCTGTAGAAGTACACCGTTGAAAAGTAATTTTAAATAGTAATTTAATTTATCAACACATGTCACAACGATTTCACTATTTGAAAGAAATGTTACCAAGACCAAAATAACAATATCGAAACGAAATTGCACTTGCCAATCGATTACAATAACAATATCATTACGAGAAGATGCGCAAGTGAATTTATTACGCAGTAATCCCTATTATAATGAATAATATAATAATAAGTTATGTTTCTGAATATAATCATATTTTTATTGTTAATATATAAAAATCGATTATTGATACCGTTGATACCGTTAATCTAATCATGTCATTATAGCGCTGGCAGCACTGAATAAAACTTTTTGACAGTCACGTCATTGTCAAAAAGCTTTAACACTTCTCCTCCCGCGTTTCCGAGTGACGAAGTATTCCGATTTCCTTTTGAGTTTTGTATTGTTTATTGCTGTGTTTCTGGATTCCGATTTTTCTTCTACCATTTGCGACTACCTTGGCTGTTAAAACTGAACCTGAACCTGTATTACTCGCTGACTCGGCCCGCCCAACTGAACATTTGAACCAGCCGATTTGTTGACCTGGCTTTTCTCACGTGGATATCTGAAGCTGTAATCTATTAACCATGATCCGCTGCATCAATTGTGGTTTAAATATCTTTCGGATGCGTCGATACTCGTTAGAAACTGAGACTGAAGACATTCGGCGATTGATCCAGCAACAAAATGCTATTACCGATGTAAGTTGTGTTTTATTATTTATTGTGAATATTGTAATAGTATAGTCATTGCGATTGCTTCATGTTACAAACAAAATAATATACTCTATCCGGTTAATGGCAATAGCGTCGCCCCCTATCACATGGGACTTAAAACCTAACTAGCGAAACACGATGTTATGTGTAAAATGTAAACATGCCACTGAGCTCATTATAAAAAAACGTATCAACTTAACCCATCCAATAATTTATTTATAGCTCATTATCAGTGGTTTGAAAAATCTAAGTTTCTTTTTTTTATAGATACCGAGGGATAGCGTTGTGTGTCATGCTTGTTGGTTGCTACTACATCAATCAATTGAAGCACCAGGACCACTTACACATACTGTAGGGCATAGGAACGTATGTGTACACTGTGGGAGGTCTTTGTATCGGTCAAGAGCCCATACATTATCAAGCAATACTGAAAGAGAAGTACGCATAAGGGCTGTTGTTGCAGAGAGGATTTTGCCACGCTCAGTATGTATTCATGTTAATATTTTATCAAAATGCTATAAAATGTTAAGCAAATCTTTCATTATCTCTTACTTATGTAAAACATATAGCATATAAGCAGGTAAGGCATATAGCTATTTATTTCATTTAATAATTTATTTTGTATTTTATTGCAGCTACGTACATCTGATCGGATTTGTCACCCTTGTTGGCAGAGGTGTGATAGTTTGGCTGAACATTACACTGAACCATCCACATCATCTGCAGTTCCACCTCTACCATCCACATCATCTGCAGTTCCACCTCTACCATCCACATCTGAAGAATCTATTGCTGATATTCCGGGTACATCATCTGAGCAAGTAACACAACATGTTCAAATTGAATCTTCTCCATCCCTCCCTCAAGAAGTATCAACAATTGTTTTATCTCAGTATGGGAGAGCATCAGACTCGCAGGCCCGCTGTTTTTTTCCTGGTTGTCACCATGCTGAAAGACTTGTAGTGCCATTATCTATAAGAATAAGACTTTTTGTAGATTTTAAATTCTATGTTCCAGCTGACTGTCGCATCTGCAATTATCATTTAAGAGGTAATTTATGGCACCAATTAAATGAAATTGAAGTGAACCATACCTTTACAGAGGCATATATATATGATTTTGTGTCATTATTAAGTAAAGAGACATCAATTGATTTTGAAAATATTGACATGATGGATAATCATTTAGTACATTATTGGTTTGGTATAAGCAAAGAGCAGTTCCGTACATTGTTGGCAGAAGTCACTAGGTTATCTCAAATGCATAGAGGGTCTACTGCTCTAGCTGCATTATTATTGAAATTAAGAAATGGAGACTCTAATGAGCGAATTGCCAGTTTATTCCAAATGCCTCGCAGTACTTTGGAGAATTTAATGTCCAAAGCAAGAGAGTTGCTTCAACAAGATTTTGTGCCAATGCATTTAGGGTTAAGCCATATGACGAGGGCAGAGATTGCTAATAGAAATCTTTTAATCCCTAATGGTCTTTTTGGAGGTATTAATGAGAATGGGGAGAGATTACCAATTGTCATTGTTGATGGTACTTATATATATTGCCAGAAAAGCTCAAATTATAAGTATCAAAAGGATACATACTCTCTACATAAGTATAGGAACCTTGTGAAACCATTTATGTTTGTGTGTTGTGATGGGTATATTTTAGAGGTTCTTGGCCCCTATCCAGCAACTACATCAGATGGTGACATTATGCAAAATGAATTTATAAATGAGTCTCAACCGCTAAGGCAGTATTTTCGACATGGTGATGTTTTTATTCTGGATAGGGGTTTTAGAGATGCAGTATCAGTTCTAGAAAATAGTAACTATAGTGTTCATATGCCACTTTCATTAGAAGAGAATGAAACACAGTTGTCAACGTTAGCAGCAAATAGATCAAGGACAGTAACCATGTGCCGTTGGGTAGTGGAAACAGTAAATGGTATATTTAAAGAACAATTTAAAATATTCCGCCATGAATTTTTTAATAGAGCATCATCTCATTTGATGGTAGATTTTTCTATTGCTGCTGCATTGATAAACCGGTTTCATTGTCGTTATACAGACAGAACTGATGCAGCACAGATTCTAGAAATAATTAATCAAAAAATGTACCAAAATAATGTTTTAGCTGATTTTATAAATAATAATAATTACAATAGAAGGAGAGCACATTTCACAAACATAAATGTTGATTCACAAAATATAAGTAACTTCCCTCAACTCACACAGGAAGACTTGATATTAATTGCTTGTGGTACTTATCAGATAAAACAAGCACGGTCTTATTATGGCGAACATATTCGATACAATGGTTCCTATACTATTGAAGTGTGTAGAGAGGCTCATCTTAGCAACCTGCGGGATGAATTGTCACTCTCCCAAAATCACTGGCTTCTCAGAGGCAAAATTCAAAGCAGACATATAAGTCGAAAAATATATTATGTTTATATCATAATTAACAATAATGTAAGTGGGAGAGAGGCAGTTGAACACTACTGTTGTAATTGCATAGTTGGACGAAGAACCGTAGGTTGCTGTGCCCATACAATGACAATATTATGGTACCTTGGCTGGGCAAGGCATGAAACAAATATAACCCCTCCAGCCCAGTTTTTAGACGATTTATTAATTAAGTATGACGATATACTATTTGATGAATAATAAATTGTTAAAAAGTATGACATGTGGTTTTTTTTCGATACATTTTAAAATAATGTAGTTAGGTATTGTTGTGTTTTGTGTGTGTTTTTACTATAAAAGACCTGTAGGTATGCAAAGATGATTTGACAAGTCATTAATTTAATTAATCATTTACTATTTAAAATCAGAAGTATTAAGTAAGTGGTCGACTTTAAAGAACTATAACTTTTTTTGGTGTACTTCTAATAAAAAACGAATTATACTATTAAATTCTATGATTTCTTTCCTTTTTTATGACATATAATTCATCTTTGTCGGTTTTGGCCGAGTCTTGTAGGGAATCTTGGCATTCTCCTTTAAAGTTGGAATGCCGCAAAACCACGGAAACTATTTCGTCCATCGAACTATTGCGACGTAATTTGGTCGCGGATTCTATTTTTAGCACAAAGAACTGTTTGGTAGTAAAAACCCTAAGACTATAAATTACTATGTGTGTACTGCCGTTTGTCGGAATATTTTTAAAACTATATACAAAAACATTATACGTCTCCGTTGAATAGTTTACCTTATTACACCTGCTTGCAAATAAAAGTAGTGCGTAAAAAATATTGTCTTTTATTTTGTAAGTACATAATTACTTTACTTTATAACACATTTTTTTTTTCAAAATTTTAATATTAATTATATTAATTACACAAAATATATTTCTTAATTCAATTATTAAATCGATAATGATTTTAGATTAAACTTTGGATCTGGTACATACTTAGTTAGAATTCCATATTAGGTTTTTTTTATTTATTTATTTACTAGAAGGAGAATGAACAGCTGTAACAAAGGGATAACAATTCTATATGATATATATAGTAAGCCAATTATAGATTCTCACGGGTAGAAACTGAAAAAGTAACAGACAACTTAGGATGATTAACAAGCACGATAAAAAAATAATAATAATAAGATTATAACAAAATATCACTTGGCACAATCCGCACTTTTGAAAAAGTCCGCATTCAGCTGAGTGCGCGCAGTATAAGTTTTAGTGGTAAATGGGTCAAATAAGAAGTCCTTACAAAGAACCTTAAAGTCTTTACTCGCTCGCACCATGTATGAGTTTCGCCTATAGTTAGAAGAGGAATAAGGAATGGAGATAGGCGGATTAAATCTAACCGATCTCTGGGGAACATTAAAGCATAGTTTATGCAGGAGATCAGGACAGTCAATCTCATTAGAAATAATTTTTAGTAGGAAAGTGAAATCTGCTAATCGACGACGATTTATAAGTGGTTGTAAGTGAAACTTCTTGCAAACATTTATGTTATTATCAGAATGGTACGGTATACGCAGCCGAAAACTCAGAAAACGACCAATTTTACCAATCAATTTATATTTATTTTGCAATACTTAATTAAAATACAGCAATCAACATTTTTTTAGTTAAATGGTAATTGCAGAAAAATGCTAAGGTTAAAAATATTAAGTAGTGCTTCCAAGAATTGATTACTTTTTCGTTTATATAATAAAACATTTTGATATTTTACTGTGGCTTAAATTATTCACTTTATTTCGTACTGGTTCTATTTTTATAGACGTGTAAAAATAGATTACCAGATTGTTATGTAAAACCTTTTTTTGCTTGTAAATAGGAAATATACTTGTGACGTGGTTTTTTCCATTTGACCGGTTTTTAATTCAGCCATTCACGGTTTAATACGAATTAAGTGTAACCGTTATAGGACTTAAGAACGCCATTATTGATATTCAAAAAATGTAAACAAATATAATTTGTTTAGGTTAGCAACGTTTTTATAACTGTTCAATTATGCAAATGTATGTGATGTAACAATTTTAATTATCTTTAATTATTAACTTGCTCTTTTAGTATCTTCTAGATATTATTAATCATCAATTATTTTCTTATGCATAATTATTTCAATTGCACCGATTGGGTCTGTTAACGTCATACATTTTATCATCTTGTCGCAATCTAGGCGTTAGTAGGTAATATTTCTTGCGTAGTAACAGCCTTGATTGCTAGCTTATAAAGGAATTCTTTAGGCCATGTACAGACAAAGTAGTATTGTTAAGTTAGGATATACGCTTTTCTACATTAACTATTATGAAAGTAGAGAGTATTGTACCTATTTACTGATGTGCCTTAATACCTGAATTAAATGGATAAATAAATTAATAAGAAATGGACATTGTCTTCATATCTTTTTCCTATACATGAGAAACGATTCGTTTCGCTTGAAATCTCTTGAGGCTTGTGTCAAACACAAGTAAGCTAAATGAATGGTTTTTTCATCGGGCATTAGTTAGTTATACCCAGATTATTTTCTCTAGAACTTTTTTTGTTAATCTGGTTGGTCATGATCCCAAATATCGATGCGATCATTTGATAGAACCTTATTAAATCTATATGTATAAAAATGAAACCCGCTTTCTGTTGTCACGACATATCATGAAAACGGCTTGACCGCTGAAAATTAGAGGGGAGGTAACTTAGACCCGGGAGAAGGTTTTAGGATAGTTTTTGTCACGATCCGGCTACGGGACGCGGGTGAAACCGCGGGCGAAAGCTAGTCCCTTATATATTTTTAACCATAATTTATGGCCTATAATTATAATTTAGTTACACAAATTCCTAGCAACGGGAAAGTTACTCCATTGCACAGTCGTCTCTGACTGTCATTATTATCTGACAACCGAAGGTTACCCACTTGTCCCTCAGACACTTGACAATAGCAACATTCCTGATAAGATTTAAGACGAGCTGATTATGAACCCGTGGTCGATAGAGATCTGTAGGCAATGTATCTGTCCACTCGTGAAATCGAAATCTGAAATAATATTATAAAGAGGACGTTTTTTTTCGTCGGTTTGTTTGTAGCCGCATAAAGGCTCCAAAAATTCTCCCCCAATTTGAAATACTCTTTTTTGGTGGGAAGCTAGACTATCCCTGGGTGACATAGGCTATACTTTATCCAGCTTCGGGAGGAAACTCCCCTGGGGCGCGAATGAATCCGCGAGTATTTATGCGTTTGCGTTTTGACCGTTTTATTTCTCCGAAGTAGCAATTGGTATTTACACCTGTATGTAGGCAATGAAAGGTCTTGACAACACAATGTTTTTCTGTCAAATTTATTTCTGTATATCTTGGTCAGATTAAAAGTGTCTGATTTTCATGTTTTGGCATCTCAGAAGAGGATACGTGAAAATCACAGGCACTTTAGACAATTTTATCTTTCCCACATGAAAGATCAGTCTTTATGATAGCTCGAAATAACCATAAATGTTTATTATCGCGTATTGATATCACCTTGGCAAAAAGAGGTCCCCTAGTATTGGGTAAGAAGTAAAGGTAACTATTACAGTAATCTGTGTTAAAGAAGGAAAACTCCACGCCTCTATCTTCGGGGCCCTGGACAGGTAGGTAGGAGGCCCTTCCTTTATCAATCACGGATCATTTTTAGTTACTCTCTTTTTGATCAACAATCTCGTGTTGTTAAATGTAGTTCCATTTTAGTTTTCCATTCACGTCACATCACGGACATTTCCTCAGTCACTACCGACATTGATGGGTCTTTGTATGCACGATGCGCCACGATGATATATTGTCTCAAGCTTAGTCATACTATGTAGCTTCTATCATAGAAATTCAGGGACATCATAAGTTGGCGAAAATGATTTATATTTCTGAGTAAATACCGTCTAAAATAAAGAATAAAAGAAGAAAGGACTTATATCAGTAAGCCCTCTTCTTTTTGTGAATTGGTTAAAATAGATTAGGTTTCATTATGAGGGTATTAGGTTATCTGTAATTTTTAAACTTCTAGAAACATCGAGAATTACACATTATGTTCTATATGGTTTCGAAAACACGCTGTGATTTTCCATCATTGGTGAAATAATTATACAGACATGGTAAAGTAATTATTCCGTAGGGCCGTTGCAATAGAAAATCATTATGGCGGCTTGATAGATTCATTCAGGTTTGTCACGTATTAAGTACTAGAATGTTAACAATCTGGTCTTGGGCAATCGATACGTGATCACGGCCAGTTGGAGTTTTAATTTGAAAAGAGAGATTTTTTAGTAAGGGCAAGGACTTCGGTTTTCGTTCTCCTTTATCTGTGCTGAAGGTAAACTGGCAGTTCTTATTTCAATTGATTCGTTTGCATACATGATGAAATGTAATAAAAATTACTTAAAACATCAAAATATTACATACATTTTCGGGAAACGAACCTTCTTGCCTACAATGTTAACATGAAAAATCGATTTTTTTTAAATAGGTATGTATCTCATATTATAGGACGTGTGACATGTTTCAAAATGAATTTCCGAAAGTTTTTGAGCTTCTGCGATGAGCAAAGCCAAATTTTTGGTGTTCTCGATGACGCAATATGTATTTTGAAATGGCCCTTAAATCCAAAACGTTTTTGGATTCAGAACACGTTTTCTTGATGGTTTCGTTCGGGATTTACCTTGTACCGGTTCAGAAGATTTCGAATTGCAGATTTCTTCTTTTTGTATTTTGGAAATGTTTCTTTTTATGTTTTGGGTCGAGATTTTTAATAAACATGCTTATGGTTAAATTAAATTGCATACCTATTTGGAAATATATGAGTCAATCTATTAATACGTGTGACAAGTATGTGGTCTTACTATAAAAAAGTTAAACACGCGTTTGAGAAAGGCTTTAAGGGAAATTCTCAATACAATTTTTACATACACACGTGACGAAGCCTGTTTATCGTTTTCATAGTAAGACCAATTATGTTTTTATTTTGGAATGCTTTTTAACAGAACATATTGTTTTTGTAATAGTTCCTTAACACAACAGTTACAAAGCACGTGCAAAGTAAATAATGTTAGCATTATCACGAGTGCGAATACATTGCTTAATAAATATTTATTGCCACTGCACTCTATCGTTGTAAAACAATAAAAAATGCATCGTTCGCGTGACAATCGCACCTGTGTTTACTGTTTTTTTTTTACAAATACACGTCTACTAATATGGGTTATCGGGAAATATCATTGAAATTAACATAATTCAATGTGACTGTCTACCGAACTGCATAATATAAAAATCAACTACTATTTGGTGACCCTATTTTTGTGCAACGCATTGTATTCCCTCAAACAGATCTGTCAAAAATACTTACGTTCATTACATTTTTTATTCGTAACGAATATGTACCTATAAGATTAAAAATTTAATATTCATATTTGAATAAAAAACATATATCAAAAACAGCAAATATGTATTTAAGCTTCTCAGGTAGTGTTTTTCACCAAACGATCCGCCATTCTTTTATTGTCGCCTGACCCATGGCGAACCTTGAGAGATAATTTTTTCGAAAAAGTTTAAACATCTGAAAACAAGTTTCAAAATTAAGGTCATTCAACCCTGGCAGTCTCAAAATTTTGCAACCAACTGGTTTTAGTTGGTCACGAGCCCTTTTGAGTTTTTGCCATCATTTTGTTCAAAATATTTTGAGTCACATGACCGCAAGCAATTATTTTGAGAAGATCCTACATAGTGAAAAAATGTTATTTACCTAATATTTTATTTTTATTTCAAACAACATAATTTTTTGTCGTAAACACAAACATGTTCTACAAGCGTCTTTAATTGTTTTAAATGCGGTTTTCTGCTGACCTTAAACCGTAGAAATATCGCAAAATACCGGTTTTTTTAGGCACAAGGTTGTGTTGCCATAACAAGCTACATTGTGACTTATGGACCGTCATAGATCATGATACGGTAACGGTAGGCACCTTTTTAGTAAATATTGAGTAATTGAGTATTGATTTTTGATAAGAAAAATTAACATTACTGCTTTGTATACGTCAAATATCTTTTTTCTATTCGTAAATCCGATTTACAAATGAATATCATACACCATTTACTAGAAACCAATTTTTATTATGGCAATAATTCATTGGTAATAAAATAATTATCTAATAAATTGACAAACCAAGTTGAGAATTTGACACAAATATTTCGCGTCCGATTTTTTTTATATACGTATTTATAAGTCCTTTATTTTTATTTCTTTCAAAATAAAGCTGGAGTTAATTCTTAAGAAAAGCTTCCTCGTTCCAAGCATTTTTATATCAACACTTATTCCTGGTTTATTGATTTATGCGGATAATAATTAAAATTTATTGCAATTTAAACCACGACTCATATAGCTAACTCGTACCTAACTGTATAAGAATTTACGTACAAGAAACGCAAAATATGTATTTATTTAGCATTTTGCAACTAAAAACGAAGGTGAACTACAGTATAATTGTTCTTTAGAAAATAAATCATTATCCAGTTCGAACAAAGGATTAATTAAACTTGAAATGGCAATAAAGTTCATAATTAAAATATAAAAATTGAGTAATAATATCCCTTTTACGACTTAATCAACCGTTTTCCCATTTCATTTCCGTAGATTCTTTACTTTATGCAACTTTATTAAAAGTCCTCTATTGTAAAGAGAAAAACTAAATAAAATGCGATATTTATTATGGCGGGATACTATTTTTTCCACGCAGCTATTGTTAAGCGGCTCATGTCTAATTTGATTAATTTGCATGGCATTTTATCTGAAAGAAAATAAGTGTTTCTAACATGAAAAATGTTAAGTATATTTAATTGCTTCTAGTTTTATAATGCCAACTTATAAGTATGTACCTAATACTTAAAAAATCTGACTTCTCATTTTGGGGTTATTGCCACCAAGTATTTTATTTTTATTCAATTACTTAGAAAAAGTTAATAAATTGTACTTATCTATTTTAATAAGTAAACCCGTTTTCGTTTAGTAAAGCATAGACGAAAAAAACGTTCTAGACCCACAGACATGTTACAAGATTTCCAACGTTGAAGGATGATTTCAACAGGACCTACTTACCTACCTTAGTATCTATTAACTGATCTTGCAGTTGTGTAATTCTGATTAATTAACAATACTCGTAAAAGTAGGAAACCGAAATGATTTATAGGACATTGTCTGTCTGTTTGTTACAATAATAACCTTGTCATTTGTGTAACGTGTATTGATCACGGTCGACGCCATTTTCAAAGGAAATAAGGAAAGACTTGTAACTTAATTAACGAATTTAGTCGCAATTTGGCCAGCAAGTTTAACGAAGACTTTTCATCCAAGTACATCCGTAAATATTGCATTTTTTTGAGGCCAATATCGTTAAAGTAACTGATTCGATACGATAACAACAGTGGTTTTAACAGTTACGTATTTCGAAAATGATAAAACGACTGAGGGTGAGCGAGGGGTGCGCGGTTCGGATTTGAAAGTCCAAGTCTTAAAACTGGTTATACTGTAAAGATTTCACAACCAGTAACTGGAGAAAGAATCATTATATTTTTTAAGATTTGTCCTTAAGAAAGAAGAGGTTGGAGTTGTTACTTCAACTGGCGAATTGGCACCTTACGATTTTAAATCCTAATCCAACTCTATTAGTGCTGAATGATTCGACATCGCAAACCTATGTCTACCAAGGGTGAAGGATATCTTAGTGAAAGTTAATGAATAAGAAATTCGCATGAATTGAACTGGCTCGTAGTGGTGTCTTATGAAAAACGATTTACGTAGATTTTATTTTTCCTACAAGATTATTTTTACTGCCGAGCATACCTATTGCACTTTTTGCACATTTTTTCATATTGCACATTAAATATAAAAAAATAACGTTTCGCAATGATAAGCACCGTATTGTTTTATTCCAAGAATGGTTTTAGTTATAGTTCTCTTGAACTAACTGAAACATTGTCGTAAAACTATTTATATTGTGTATTTCCAAGTAACTAGATAAGTCCTTACATTATTGCAACGGTAGTTTATTTTTATTTCGTTATGTTTACCTACTCTTCGTTTTCGATAATGATATAGGTACCTAGCATAAAGTTTATAGCCACATAGAGATGTTATGTCAAACATGACAATGTATTTTTTTTGTAGTTAGGTTTTTTCAAGAAAGAAAGTTTTCAAGACCGGTTTCATTAAAACAGTAACTGTGTATTCTAGCTACGATCGGAAAAAACACGAAAAACTGTGTTACCCTAAGTAAACGTTGAAACGCAATTTTGGCCCTGAATCAGTCAACCAGACATGAATTCGATCAATCTTGTGGTTCATACACATTTGAATCTAATTTTGGATACAATTGTTTGTTTACCTATTTCGTTATGCTTCGCGTAACAGTCTGCCATTGTTACAAATTATATCAGCACTTAGGTAGTTATTTTGTATGATTATGTAAAAAAAAGAACGATTTATGATCTTTCATTTTTAATCTACATTAGGTACAGACCTGCTGTTTGCTAAGTTTGTATTGTTTCTGAAAATAATTATTGGTTTGGGCTTTTCTTTTATTTAGTAACACTTTTGGCGTGGGGAAAAAATATTCATATCTTTTTTTTTAATCAGGATGATGTCGTTTTATAATCATCTTTGACACCTGTCAAAGTTCACATTCTTCTATTCTGTGACGTAGGTACCTAACCGTGAAATGGCCAGTTTTTTCGTATCAATTTGTCATAACTGTTTGTCCTTGATTTTGAATCTATTTTGCTAGTGAAGGTTACGGTAACAACACTAACATTTCCATAATGACCATGCATGTTCTATTTTTAAATTATAATTTCACTTTGCTAAGTATATCGTTGCGTGAGGTTTTAATAGATAAATAAAAATAAATGCTTTTGAAAAATGCAGCATGAAATATTACTAATTAATTATCATGTAAAATATGCCTCGTACTGCGTACTTGGTTTACTATAGAGGTAACATGAATCCATGAACCGCAATAGGGGTCAAGTTTAGGCCATAAAGACCCTCAAATTGGATTGTTATCTCTTCTTACTAATTAGGTACCTAGCTATAGTACAACCATCGTATCTTCTTACAACACCTGAAAACAAAACCTACGTAGGCTACACAAACTATGTACCTACTAGAAAAAGAAAACATTTGTAGAATCTCTATGGTTCTAAATCTTCATAATAATAGCTTAGAGGTTGTCAAACTTAACAATAGGAAGATGAACCTCCGTTTTAGGCCCAAATGAAAAAGAACATTTATCAAACGACGAAACTCACGAAATTCGCGCATTTGTTAATGTCATTGTTTACTGTAAAGCGAGTAATTTTTCATGAAATTGGACAAATTGTCACTTTATGCTTGAACAACTATTATTTTCAATGATCGCGTTGCTATAGTTACTTTATTTTCCAAGCAGTTATTGCGAGATTTATTTCTGTTTTACTTACGCGACGCTCATTTTGAAAAACAAAAGAACACGAAAACAGCTCCAATTTATTCAAAATTATAAGAATTAGCCTTAAATAAATCATAACAATTAATAGGAAGTGTCATTATAATGCAAATTAGCTTCGGTATTGGAATACTTAAAGGGCAAATCATTTATTTGATCAAGTGTGGACAAGTGCGTAACTTCGAAGAAGACCATTAACACATACTTGCCTAATGACAATGGATCTTAGGAATTCTGATGAATTATTTTGACGTTCCACATTTAATTTGTTCGCAAATATTAATGAACAAATTACCTACGGTTGAAATTGTAGTTCGAAGGCGTGATTTTAAATCGAATCATTAACGACTGGCTGTTTTCCGCGGTTTCACCCGGGGATAGTAGGTATAGCTTCCCAACAGTGAAAGAATTTCAGTAGTTTCGGAACCTTTACCGGTACAAACAAACATACAAATATAGTTTTCTTCTTCAAAAAATGTGTATGTAAAGAAAACCTTATAAATAAGGCACTTGCTAATCCTTCAGAACGTTCTTACAAATACTTCAGAAAGCAGAATTTGACGGCAACAGTAACAAACAATGCAACTAAAGTGAAACCTAGTCGTGCGTCAACAATTAGCATTACACCACGATCCGTTAACGCCTACCTGACATACTGAGACATCGTAACACCATCATTCATGGCTTTATTTACCATTACATTACAGTAAAAGGGAAAGGAATTGGCAAACTATGGAACGAGGAAAAGAGCGGGAAAAATTACCATAGATTCATTACCTCATGATCACTTTTTAACTGACACTCCAAAAAGGACGAAGTTTTCAATTCGAATGTTGTTTTTTTTTTGAAATGAAACAACATGATCAAAGATAGGTAGCAAAACTTTGGTGACACAAAGAAATAAATAGAACGTATCAACATGCTTATTGATGTAAAATCACAAGGAAAATAAATAAAAATGGCAACAAATACATACTTAAGCCTACGGAGCCTTGCATTTTTTACGAATTTCTCATGTTACCTTAACTCCACGCAGGCAGGAAATTCGACACCAAATCGTATATTTAAATGCAGAACCAATCGGTAACCTTGTCAGGCACGGCTTCAGTGTGAAAAAAACAATCAAAGAAATGTTTAAACCTTCACCATTGAGTGATTACGAATAATCTAACTATAAACATCAATGAACGTATAGATTCTTGCGCTGAATAATTCTTTTGGGGGGCTTTTTTCGGTTATTTCATAAGGAGGTTCAATTCATCTCCATGGTTTTGCCTCCTTTGCATTTGTGGCGGTTGGGTTTGGCAATTCCATAAAGCATATTTAAGTGGTACCTATCAGGCTACAGGAAATCTAATTCTTAGCTCAATAGGCGAAAAAGAAGTATAAAAGCCTCAGTGCCTTTCCTACTAACTGACTATATAGTTCTTTAATCTTACATTATTTTGATCTCAAATATGGTTACAGGTATTATTTTATCTTCAGTGCCAGTTCAGACCAGTGCATACAACCTCCTTCAATTACCTATTACAAGTCATATCATTACTGCAAATGACGTCACATATAAAAACAATAATGATGGTCTAAACGTTTCCCGCACAAGTCATTGTTACTCCTTAACTCATGTTTTATGTAAATTGCCCAAAGTTCTTAACAATGAAACACGAGATACAGGTGACATCTTAAATATCCTACGTTTTGAAGTAATTACAGACTTCTATTTATCCTTCAGTCTTTTCTAATGCGGTAATTCTGAAATCTGGATATTTTTAGATCTGTAGGTAGGTATTTAGCGTGGCATTGCAAATGAATGCAATGAACTTGTATCAAGTAATTTCCAGTATGCAAATTTTATCGCTTCCAAACCTTGTGACCAAGGATAAGACAAGTAGGCTTTGTGTTTGTCGTGAAAAATATAATAAACGCCTTTCCTTATAAGTACGAAGAAGGAAAGGGCCTTAAAAATGAAATCAGCCTATAGGTAGAATCACTGCGTTAGTAATTTGTGCCTAAACCTTTTTTCTGTGGCCTTTATACTTTTCAGTTAAACCCAGTTTGACGTACCTAATGACTTTTAACTTCGGACCGTTTACCGTGGCTTTCCTCATAATAGTTTCCTTCATCGTTAGTCACACGTAGTGCCAATTTTAGCACTTTTTCAAACGTACCTAAGGCATAAAATGTAACTGTTCCGCGCGTCCCGAGGGAACTACTGACCGCTCCTGAATAATGACTAGCCTACGTCTTTTATAAGACCAGACAACTTATATACCCATGGTCAGCAGTGTACGACTTTCGGTTGAAACGACGTCACTAGTCAAATCTTAGACGGTATACCAGAGTAATAAAATTACCTTAGTCTATGAGTCATTGATTTCGATCTAAACCATGCCTAGTATTGTGCTAAGTATTGTGGTCGTTTACCAGTCTAACAATTGCATGCCAAATGGCAGTAACCGCAGGCGCATAGACCAAAGTTTGCATTTTTATATCATCAACATTGGAATTGTTATAATTTCATTGCCTTCAACTCGTGAAACAGATTAAAAATCTTTCTCATCTATCATGGACGATTGACAGTTAGAATTGAGTCTATGACTTAAAAAGGTTTGATAAAAATTTGTGGTGCTCTTTTCTATTTTATCAATTTATTGTTTTTTATCTCGGCTTTTACCATTTAGGTGACGGTCGCTATAGGTTTGTCGGAATATAAGTACCTAAATGTTTTATGATAAATTGAGCGATTTATACTTACCTACTCCTTAACTTCTTCCTTATGTATGTTTACATTGTTTTAATGCCCTGTATACTATGGTCTTCTTGGTCATAAAGCAACAAGTATGTCATTTATATTCGGAAAGGTTTTATTCTTCTGTTATCTGCATTGATCTTTTCTACAATAGGGTTGACGACCTCTGGACTTAGGGAAAAATGTGTAGTTTCCTTCATTTATTCAAGGCATACTGGGTACTATGCAAAATTATGTTCGACGCAAATTTTATTGCTATTATACTAGTTAACAGCCATTTCAAGATAAATAATATTGTCATATTTAATAAACCTGGTCAATACGAGAATTATTACTCAATTAAGTCATATATAATTGCAAAAAGTAGGACGTTGTTGTCTGTATTTCCAAAGAGAAGTTTGTATGAAATCACTAGAGAATATAGACTTTACTTTATAAAAAGACCACAAACTAGGAATGTTTCATTCTGGATAATTCTAACTTGTAAAAGAATTTAACTAGCCTTAAGACCTCGGTGTAAATGAAGTTGTACATATTGGAATTAACAATGGATATAAGAAAATAAATGAAGGTCTACCTAATATCAAACAGGACGAAAGCGCATTCACAAGGTACATCAAGACCTGAGATAAAAACGATTGTTTCAAGTGCCCATATAACGACGACTCCACTTATACACATCCTCGGGATGCGTCCACTTCAAACCAGCCATAGTACTAGTTACTAGGTCCAACGTACCGTGGGGACGACACCAACCAGAGTATTAACAACTTTTTAGAGAAGAGATAGAGTTGGTTTTTCTTTGAAGGAGTTATAGTTTAATCTGGTGCTAAGACTACCTGCTTACGTCACCAGGTCAGTTCCTGCTTTATTGTTCTCAGCGTTATCAGGGCATCATCTAGTTGTTTTAGTGTCAATTGTTCATATTCTAAGAACATTGCATGGCCGTCCCTTTCGTTTTGTGTTCCTGGTTTGTTGCGATTGCTTAAGAGAAAATTAAGGATATATTTGACCTTATTTTGGAGAGGTTTGAACTGTATTACCTACTACTTACAATAGTGTTATTAGAATCATATTTATTTTAATTCCACTGCTTGACTTGAGCTTCTTGTAAAATAGAAGGCATGGGGGCAAATTTTCACGCTATCGGAATTCGCAAAACAAATGAAGATACGCATGATTTGGGAAGAGTGTAAGACTAGGTAGTATGAAAAATGGAAGATTTAGCAATAAGTATACCAACAGGTCACTAAGAATGATGCAATAGTAAAAATGTAGCGTCAATTCATACACGTCCTTACCCTTATTGACTGCGATGCATAAAGTGCAGTTTTTAGTGAAAATCTGCATAACTAGATCTAGATTAATGGACGATGGTCGGTCAATGACTAACTAATGCTCGCGTACAAGTCAAGGTTTTAGGTCTGGTGCGCACTAAGACTTTTAATCGCGTGCTAATGTATTACAGAAATGTTACTTATGACTTAAGCGTACTCGTGTGATTATCGAACTAGAGAAAAATAATTTTTTGTTTGTTGTCCCTGAAACCGCCAATTTGAAAAATTCCCTCACTGTTGTTAAGCTACACTCTTCCCTAGTAACATAGGCTATTTTTTATCCCATAATGGGCAGTCACTTCCACGAGACGCGGAGAAAATGTATAGTTGCTTGATTATACAGCATTTTAAAGTCGTGTCGCACAACAAAAAATATTAGTGCGTGCTTAGCCTTATTAAACCACCTGTTTAAATATAATACGATCTAGCTCTAGGTACTTACATAATTATAGTGTAAAGTATAATAAATTGACCCATAATATGCCTAAAACTAAAGAAAGCGTTGTACATTTCTGTTCTTCTGACGTCATTGAAGATATTCATAATATTTTGTAGCTGCTATAATAATATGAAAGATTAGCATTAGCCACGAAGGTTTTTGCTTGAAGGCGGGGTCGGTGTTCTGGCTGATCGTTATAAATGATTCAAGTGAATATTTTGTTACAAGAACTATAGATTGAAAAACATTATTGTGGTAATAATGCCTACCATTTGGTAGGTAGGTAGGTACCCATTACTTGTGAAATTGAAATGAGCAGTGTGTATATCCAAAATGCTGAAATGCTTGACTAACTTGAAACATATTTTCACTTTCATCTTCAAACAGTATTTGTAAACATAATGAAATAACAACAATCCTAAATATGTAGGTTGTAGTGTTATATAAGAGCATGACTAGCAAATTATTGAGTTCATGTAATACTTCACCTACTTGCTTGTATTGTAAAAAAAAGTATCGACAATCGCAATGGCGAGTTCCCACCAAAATTGTTCGCGCTGTTTTGGTCACGAACAAAAAATGAGTAGCTACGGCTGCGAATTCACTGCTAGCTAAGTTTAGTAGCTAAGTTTTGCGGACATTTAAGACATATTTGCATGACATTGTTTAGTGTTTCCTAGAAGAGCGAGTCGCTACAATGCCACACACCGGTGGAATCTTGACTTAAGAGTAGTAAAGACTCAATGCTACCAACCTTCGTAGTAATTCAACCGTCGTAAGATAGATCCGCATTAGGAAGACAATTTAATTAATTTGTTTAATCGTAATTGTTTGGTTCTGAATCGATAGTAGCATTACAGATTGTGTTGTTTACTTCTTTCTTTATTGATGGAACTGATAACTTAATTCACAGCAGCGATTGGTTTTCATTTCTTTGACATTGTAGGCCTACTAATAAGGCTGAAGAGTTTGTTTTCAGTTTTAGCTGACCCATTTATCGAGGAAGTCTCTATCTATCTGTCTGAGGGTAGGGTTTTAGCCGAGTGCGCGAAGTAGCGCCTAGGGACGCAGGTGAAACCTACGGTGTATGCTGGTCTGGTATACTATATGCTTGAGTTCTCTGACGTAATCCACCAAATCGATGGAGGCAGAGAAATAAAAAAAATCGCAGCGGAGTAATATTTGTCAATTCATAATAGGTCTGAATATGTATAGAAGAAAGCTTTATTTAAATTCTAGATAACGATAAAATAGATCTGTGGGTTATTCAACATGTTATTATTAAATAATAAATCAATACAACTTCAAAGCAAAAAAATCTTTCCTGTGGCTATATTTTATCCCATAACGGGACACGGGTGACACCGCGGGAAAACCGTTAGCAGGTACCTAATGAGTATTAGAAACACGACTGCCGAAGCGAGTGCGTCGAGACGATCTGGCGACTGCCTACGATCGTAAAATCAATCGATTGAACATGCTTTTAGTCGATCGATTTGTCACGAGTTAAGTCGAGCTCGCATAGCGAAATACTATGGCCTACATATACAGCTATGTGAGATATGGTTAACGTTTAAATTACTTATTAAGAATGTATTACAACATAGAAGAAGTAACTTATTGATTTACTTCTAAACCATTGGCAGAGTCTTGAATTACTGAATCTTTCTTATCTAGAGAATTTTGTGAACTTAATACTCTTTTAATATTAATTCCTATTCATACTCATCTTTATTAAATTAACATTTGTAACATATTCTGTTAGTAACAAACTGTATATTGATAAAAAAGTTTTTTGTGATTTACTAATAGCTAGAAATCAGGTTTATCCGGATTATCTATTTCTATATTGACTTCTAAAATACCGTTTAGAGTTTGCATCATTTTGTTTTAATTGGTAATGAAATCAATTTTAGGTGGTTTATCATTTCCTATGGTATCAATAGAAACATTATCTAAACTAAGGTGATAATTTTTTTATTAAAAAAAGAATTGTATTTTTAATATTTATTGTAACAGTATGTACATGAATGTGAACTACCCAGCACCGTGTTTTCACGTTTTGTGACCCCAAATTATTTTTTAATAGTTCTTCAAATTAAGTTTAGGTTTATCGGTTATTAAATAACATGTTAATTGATCTACTTTTATTACGTAACTTAACTACCTATATTGTATATCTTCCATTATGTAACTCTTCACTTATCAAATATGTTTTTTGTTACAGGTAAGTTTTTTGTGGAAAATTCTTGGATTACAAGTTAGATATCACCAATTAGGATTGCTGCATAATGTAAGTTTTTATTCTTAACCTTGTTGAGCCTCGCCAGTCAAGTAAATTGAAGGCTTCTTTCAATTTATAAATTCATAAAAAAAATATTAGTCTATGAAATCAAAAGTGATAGTTTTGGTCATTGGAAGCCCACAATGTCACTAAGATGAGTCGTGGAAATCATTAGTTTCTTGAATCCTAACCTTTAATCATCCTCATTTCAAGATCCTTCGCGTAATTAGAATACTATCAATCCTCAACATCTTGCAGATATTTACATAAAAAATAGCTCAGCGTGCAACGAGATAGCCTGCTCACAGATCACAATAGCAAAACGATTGTTGAGAGAAACCTAATCAGTTTCTAATTGGCAATTAAATAAGAATTATCCTTAATTGTTCGTAGCTGTAATCGAATGTTTAATGAAATTATAGACAAGAACGTAGGAGAAATTATTGAGAACAAAAGCAAGGAGGAGTTATTTAAGCATCTGTTACAGTAGCATTTTGTAATGAAGGTCCTACCATCGTTCATAAAAAAATCCATTCATCGTCCATTTTTGAGTTCAAAATACAAAACATTAGTTATTTCATTGTCTTCAGCCTTCACAAAGATACAAGCTTAGGTTGGCAATAAAAATTCATTTATATTTTTATTTGTACATATTTTATACGTGTAATCCTTTATGAATTGTCTACTGTCTCTGGTGTATTTATTTATAATGTTTATATATCGTAGACAATGACAAACACCCAAGGCCGCTTTTGTTAGTAGTGATTCTTCAAGAGCTATTCTTTTGTACAGAATACTGTATTATTCAGATGTGCGAGTTTGATTTATTGATAAGTTCATAAATATAAAAAATAGCATTGTTTTTGCTTTATCCGAACATACAAAGACTAATGTCAACTCCTTTTTCACTGTTGGCTTAGCGTTTAGTTTGTCAAAAGGCTTTGTAAGATCCAAGCGGCAAGCGTTCCTCAAGGAGCGATTTGTATACAAACTGCAACTTTTTACGATAAATGCATAGTTGCAGTCAATTAGTTTCTCTTATAATAATATTGTGTTATACATAGACACAGATAAAGCACTCTCAAGAAAGATTGCCTTATTTACAATCAGCAGACAGGCACTTGCATCAATCAGTTTTGTAATCTTAATAATGTTGTGGTGAGCACGTGTAAATGAAATAGAATTGCAAAACAAACAAATAGATCGAACAATAGATGCATTATAAGAAACTCATGATTTTAACGAACTTTATTTTCAGTTGTATGTACCAAGCAATAGTATCACACACAATGAGGCTTAGACTGAATAAAGGGGAACACACAAAAGTCTGATGTAATTAAAGCAATTTTGCACATTCATACCTGCGGCAGTTTTTATCGTACTCATTAATGAAACTTAAACAATTTGCATAAGTACTTAGACATTTGTTGATGTAAAAAAACTGTACCATTAGCTATGCATATACATATTTTTTATACCTTGTGACTAGCTAAGAATGTTGTCTATATTGTCTAGACTAGCCCTAATAAATTACGATGTAACTATGCGGTTAGTGTCGAAACCACAACATTATTGCTTAAATGAAATAACCATAAGCGAATAGATGAAAACTTCATTTCACTTTCCATAGTAAGTCATAGGCGGGACTATATGTAAAGAATTATCGAAACTCTAAAGTCCTGAGTCCTGAAGGGTTACATATACGTGGGTTATCGTTTATATGTCGTATTTCTTTATCTCATGTGGTCTATTAACCTTCAAGTATATCTTATTCAGCTTCTTTTTTATCCTTCTTGCGTATAGCTACACTCATCGTTTCCTTTGTCCTTCCCTTTCTAGTTCATGATGAAAACCTTTCTCACAACATGGTCCTCATTCTTCCGCGTCCCACTTTTATTATACCCATTGTCATAACTATCATCAGTAAATACGAATCCTATTTGATACAACTCTATGTTTTGCTTCACTGCTGTTGCCCTCAGTGGTTTTACATATTCAGTTTTTTTGCAATCTGATTAGTCATCGTTTTAGGTAACGCTCCTAAAGAAACTCCTTATGTACGTTAGTAAATATTTGTTTCTTTCAAACCGTGGACAGGCACAAGTGCTTGGTAAACCGCCTCTTAATCACCTTTTTCATGGAAATTATTAAAGTAAATATTATGTTCACCAATAAGCATGAATGAACAAAAACTATGCTCATCGAAACCTCTTTGCTATTTATAAACGTTATTCAATTTTGTCGACATATAGTAATTACTAAAAAAAATACATGAGTAAATATTGCTCAGGTGTTGAAACTGGAGCAATGAATTACATCTTTTAGAATGCCAATTCTGTTTTTCTTTCTCTCTGACCACTCACTTGCACGTGAGTGACAGAACGACTGTTCACCGTCAACACGTGGTAACCAACTGCTATTTATCTCGATTCTTGATTGCGGAAGTCTGAGCCATCACTCAATTTAAAACTAAAATGAAACAATAAAACGAAATACTGCATAAAGTAATACAAAGTAAATATTATGTTATGGTGTTAACCGTTATTTATTCATCCTTACACATATTTTACTTGATAAGATAATTTCGAAGATTACTTAGGCCGTAGGCGTGTAATTTGTATTTATGTAATAAAATGATTTCATTTAGGAAGTTAGGCTAGTTATGCTGAAGTTTTTGGTGTCAATGGCAATGTCTTTTAAGGCTTATCATCAGTCAGAATTCTTGTTGGTATCAAAATAGGTTTTATTACTTGGAACCTTGCAACTAGTGACTCTTCCTATAGGTAGGTACCAGAAACAAAAAAAAAAAAACATAAAGCAATATTGAAATGGAGCTCGTCATATTAAAGTTACAATTATTCTTTAACTAGCTTCTGCCCGCGACTTCGTACGCGGATCCTGTCCCTTATGCCAGCGACTACGGGGTCAGCAAAATCAAATATCTGAATAGTCTAATATTGAATTTTAAGGACCCGTTGACTTGGAAACAACGGAATACGCATAACCATTAGAAAAGTTCCATATATTTAATTTTTGTACTTTAACGGCAAAAGCACAGCAGACTAAACAAAACGCTGAGAACTGAACCGCAATAGACGTGACCATAGGGATAAAAGTGGTGATTCTAATTAGTCCGCATTTAAGTTGTGAGTGGCAAAAATATTAGGTACACGTATTATTACGTAAAAAAACATTAAATAGATGACAAAGTCGTGGTGACTTAGTGGAAGTCGTGGTGGTTTAGTGGGTAGAGAACCAATCTCTCAAGTATGAGCGTGCGGCTTTGATTCCAGGTCTGGCAAGTGCCTGCCAATGCAACTTTTCTAAGTTCGTATGTACTTTCTACGTATATTTTGGATACCAATGACCGTTTTTTGGAGGGGATGTTAAACTGTAGGTTCCGGCTGTCATTGAACATTCTTGGCAGTCGTTATGGGTAGTCAGAAGCCAGTAAGTCTTACCAAGGGGTGTTGGGTTGAGCGGGTAACCGGGTTGTGGAGGTCAGATAGGCAGTCGCTCCTTGTAAAACCCTGGTACTCAGTTGCATCGTGACTGGAAGTCGACCCTAACATAATTGGGACAAAGGCTCTGGAGATAATAACGACAATAATTATGAGATACAGGCACCGCAAGACATCTGAGGCTGATGACGGGGAGTAGCGACCCCGCGGGGCTATACAAGGTGTTGATTTGCATTTGTGCCATACTTCAGGAGGAGGACATAAAATACGTAAATAATCGATTGGAATTACAGTTAACGGGAAATAGTTAATATGCGCTGCTTTTTATGTCATTGTAATGTCATAGTATTTCAGAAATAATCCAATTTTATGAATGAAATTCATGAGTGATCGTTGCGAATGCTTTGTGTTTGCGTTTGTGTGAGGGCACAGCACAGTTTTGAGGCCAGTAACACACGCTCAGAGTTTGAAAACGGGTAGGTGGCATTGACGAATTTCCGAAAAAAAATTAAAATCAAAAATTTTCGTACCAATTTTTTTGTTTGTTTGGGTTGAGAATCATTGGTATAATTACGTCCTTGACTATGGCACGGATGCAAATCAACAGCTTGTATATACTGAGTTCTCCAGGGAGAGTATACTGTCCCCCATCTCCGGCCGGTCGGAGTGAACCATGACGGGGGTAGGTCTCACGCCTCTGGCTTGGCTTGGCCGTCCAGAGTGGAGTCGCTAGAGCAGGATTAGTAGCCCTGCTCGGAGGGTAGGTGCCTCATGGTAAGCACAGGGAGCGCGTAATCAGCGTTTAAAGTCCACCGAGGTATCCTCACCCTACAGCCGCTCATGTACCTGTTGCCCTCTTGTTGCTATTCAGTGACTGGTTCCCGGGGGCCCAGTAAGTGAGGTGGCAAGTCTCCACTTGCCATTTTTACATGTACCTAATACATTGTCATCCACTAACATCCCATCATAATAGACCAAGTACTTTTCCTCCATAGTTAGCAATAGTTTAGCACAGAACCGGGGATTGTCTTTTTTTAACGACGTCCACCGGGGATTGTCCTTGGGTTCATTTCTATAGTGTATAAAGGGATAATCGTCGGTTTTGTGTCACCATTTCATTAAAGTTGTCTCAAAAGGGCTTCGGCGTGTTGGCTTCGGCTCCACGTTTACCTCCCAAAAATTCGGAACTCTGTAGTCCCGAGGTCTGGAAGAGACATATAAAATAATAATGAGATATAACGCAACAAAGTCGGAGAGTGGGGGCTCGTGACGCCACGTCTAGGTATGTAAAATTTGTACTAAGCAGTGACTTAACACAAAATTCAAGCGTGTTGTATCTTCGTTATTATTTGTTTGTGAGAGAGAGAAAAGAAAAATACGTGTCCATTATTTTAGGGTTATCTAAAAGACGGACTAATTACTTTTTTTTGATTCGCCATACCTATTTCATAACATTCATTTCTATACATTTCAAGTGTAGTATTGCTCTTGAAGTTCCACATCAGGTGTTCCAGATCTTCGATGTTTATACGTCAATAGAGAGTGCTTATCAGATTGAACCACTTTTGCTAAAACGTCATATCTTCATATGCTATAGTCTAGCAGGGCCCCTGGAGTTCCACATCAGGTGTTTTAGATCTTCAATTTGTATAAGTCAATAAAAAAGTGCTTATCAAATTAAACAACTTTTGCTAAAACATCATACCTGTATATGGTACAGAGAAGCTGGGCTCTTGGGGTTCCACATCAGGTGTTCCAGATCTTCAAATTTATTATCTCAGCTGAAAATGCTTATCACATGAAACAATTTTTGCCATGGCACCATTATTGTATCTCTTATAGTTTTGTTGGTCAGTTGGAGTTCTGCATCAGGTCTTCAAGTTTCGAAGATATATTATAGCCTATATGTTGACCAGGCTTAATACTGATACAAAAATCATTGAAATCCGTTCAGTAGTTCGGAAGATTAGCGTGTACAAACAAACAGACATACAGACATACAGCCATACAGACATACAGACATACAGACATGCAGACATACAGACATACAGACAGAATTTTTTTTTTGGATTTGTGCTCCATTACTGTTTCTAAACCCCACCCAATTATTATTTTTTTAATATATTCAATGTACAGACACAGTTTTTTTACAGATTTATTATATGTATAGATTGCTAAAAAAAGGAATCATGGCACAATAATATAATTGGCACTAATTGAATTTAGTAATCTGTCGTGCTGACTGAATTAACGTCACTAACTATTACTGAGAAGGCAAAGATGGTTTTATTGTCTTCAACGCAAATTCTGATTCAAGAATTCCAAGCCGTTGACAGATTAAGTTTTTTGACATGATATTCTATGCTACCCAATTAGGATGACTCCAAAATGTTTTTCTTGAGGAATTTAACTTAATATCATTAAAATTTAAGTTGCAAACATGTTCATTTTAAGTAAACTGGAGTGTAAGGAACAAATTATAACATTAACACGGACTTTAATTTTGGCATTCCAACAACATACATTGCCTCCTAAGTTTGGTAATGGTATGTGCTCGACAACTAGATCAACGCAGTGTATGTTGATGTTTTGTCAAATTAGAATCATTTCAATAAAAAAACCTTCAACCTAGGCAAAGACGATTTTAAGTTAAGTTCCTTTAAATTTAAATTACTTCCAGTTTTACCTTGAGTTTCTTTAAATTAACATTTTTTTAAGCTATTTAATTTGTATTATTTGTCACATTGCTACAGTTGGTTGGAACTATCATATTTAACTGTTTAGTGATAAAAATAACGTGGTAACCTGCAATCACCAAAAAAGGTTTAGGCTGGTCCTAATTGTATACTGTTGTGACTTAGCATGTAACGATACCATGGAGGTAAATAGCAATCTAGATTTTTTTGTTTCTAAACCTAACACGCTACGGGAAACAAAAGTAGGTATGTTAAATTTTGTGTTATAATAGTTGGACACGCGATTTGTTGGTTTAATATAGTGTTTTTTGCTGGCCAACATCTTAATTAGTGCGGTATACTAGATCCTTAGCGTTGGTGCTAGAATTAGGCATAGTAACAAGACCATTTGAAATAAATTATGATAGCTTACCACTAAGCACATTTTCTTGGGCAGGTCAATTAACTGGTTTCCCTGTTAGTTTTAGTCTAATATCATAAAGGCTCATAAATATCGGCCTATGTGTGTGTGTTTGTTACTTCTTTACGACTAAACGTGGAAGCAGGAAGCAGGTAAAACCATAGGTGGAAGTTAGTGCTATAAACGCTGAAGGTGTCTCATGTACAAATAGATGTCATTGACAACGATTTACCTGTATGTCAAAAGAACGAAACCATTACCAAAACGAGTCCTAACGATAACAATTTTGATGCAAAACTGCATGATTATTGCTCTAAAAATTAAATTATCCTACTTCTTATTTTTCCAAAAAGTAGGTAAGTACCTGTGCATAAATGTTAAAGCGCAATAAACTTACGATGTCTATCGATTGATATCGATAAGTATGGATTTATCTCGATTTGATGCATCGACTTGTCTTAATTGCATCTTCGAAGTGTCAACAGGTTGATAAGCCAAGGAAGTTGCATTCATTCAACTCTTATCTATGGATAAAAATCACGTTCATGAATGGACTTTGGAATAGGTACCTACCTATATTTTTGTGTTTTGTTGTTTTTATCTTATTTCACGTTGAAACCGACATTATCGTAGAATTGGGGTTTTCTTTCATGAATGTAGTGGTTTTCTCTTATTATGTAACACTAGCCGTTTTCCCGCGGTTTCACCCGCGTCCCGTGGGAGCTACTGCCCGCACCGGGATAAAATATAGCCTATGTTACTCGCAGATAATATAGCTTTCTAATGGTGAAAGAATATTTGAAATCGGTCCAGTAGTTTTTGAGTTTATCCATTAGGTACAACCAAACAAACAAAGTTTTCCTCTTTATAATATTAGTACTTATAGACAATTGGAGGTTCATTTTAAAACCTTTACTATACAGGGTGGCCCATCCATAGGCGTCCAAAAGAAAAATTTAGAAGCTCTATGCTATGGGGTATCCGAATCACCCCCATGTATGTTCAGCGATTTTTTGTAGTTTAGGAGCTAGAATTGTTTTTAATTTTTTTCCGTAATTTTCATTGCAACATTGTTTTTTCTATTTTATCTTTTTTCCCCTAACGTTTACAAATGTTTTTTTGTGTAATTAATCATCATGATAGTAGCTAACACCTGAAAAAAAGCAGTTTGGCTAAACATTCTAGAACTTAAAAAACTAAAATTTTATCTGAAGTTCAAAATTAGAAACCTGCTTAGAAACCCCTTATTATTTTTTTTAAGCCCTTAATATTTTTGGCTACTGAACTCCAACAGTTATTTTGAACTTCAGATAAAATTTTATGTAAGTTCTAGGATGTTTAACCTAACTGCTTTTTTCAGGTGTTAGCTATTATCATGATGATTAATTACAAAAAAAACATGTGTAAACGTTAGGAAAAAAAGGTAAAATAGAAAAAACAATGTTGAAATGAAAATTACAGAAAAAAATTAAAAACAATTCTAGCTCCTAAACTACAAAAAATCGCTGAACATACATGGGGGTGATTCGGATACCCCATAGCATAGAGCTTCTAAATTTTTCTTTTGGACGCCTATGGATGGGCCACCCTGTATATTTATCTAGCTTCAAATTCAGCAAGTTGTAGCATCGTGTTGCTAAATGATCATAAAAATGCGCATTTAAAAACCTGCTAACTTCTTACTTAGTTTTCGCAAAGAAATGTTTGAATAAGATAAAAGTGAAATATTATGACGTTATACCGTTACCAATGATGACAAGATACTCATAGATCTTCAATCAAAATTCTAATAAACAGCTAACGTGTAACGGAACCCGCAGTAAATATCAAACGGCCATACATCTGTAGGACAATGTCAAGGTATGAACCATAGACTATATGAGCGTACTTATTAAATGCCATTGACATTCATTACGGTACTGTCGTCGTCCTAGTATGTCAACCTATTGTTTGGGTATCGTAAACATGCATATTTTGATAGACACGGATTTTACATCACGTTATTTGTTCTTTAATATTCTTTATTATTGTGTTAAATAAAATCGTGTGAAACTTAGACTATAAAGTCTGAAATCACCATCCCGCATTGAGTAAGCGTGGTGATTAACGCTCAATCCTTTTCTGTGTGAGAGGAGGCCTTTGCCCAGCAGTGGGACGATAAAAAGGTTGATGATAAATAAGGCGTGTTCGATTTTTTTAGAATTTATGTCCGATACCGGTTTATTGCGGTACCTCCTTATTCTAATGTTCGAACGATTCTTAATTTTTATTGCATAGGTAGTCAATTTTACGGCCGACATTTTTTATTACTGTCACGATGTTTTTTTGTTCTAATAAAGCTTCTAGTACTGCAATAAAATTGTACTACACCTGGTATTCCTTCTAGAACATACTTAAGCATAGATTCGGCTTCTAATCCCAAAGAATTTTGAGATTTTAACTCATGTTAGTATGGATCTAAATCCAATGTCATAATCAATGCTACGGACCTATTTATGGTCTCACGGGATGATCAGACACAATTACTATAGTTCGGCCGTTCAGAGAATGCGTTCCTGACACATCGCGATTGAACTGACGACGTAACTTTGTAATGGCGTTGCAGTTACGATAAAAATTTTTTGCTGATTGTTTACCGTTTTAACAATTGATGAAATAAATTTAAAACAACATTATTATATCAATAATCAATGAATGTTATAATTTTGGTCCAAACTGAGTGTCAAATAACTTGGTAAACAATATTTTTCTAAATCTATACTGCGCAATTACAAGGTTATGTCAGCGCTTTATATTTGTAGTGCTGTGCTAAAAATAACAGGCAAGTATCGTAATCAGTTCTTTTACAGTTATACTTATATTATAAAATAAAAGATTTGTTTTTCTTTTTTAAAATTTGAAAATAATGGACTAAAAGATAACTTTTATGAATTTAATACAGCTAATTTCAGCTAATTATTAAAAGCTTATATTAGTATCTTAAGGTAACAAACTGCGTAAGTTAAAACTTCAATACCAATCTGTGTTTAATAATCTTAGCAAATTCGGATTTGTCTCACATAGCTTAATCTCATAGACACCAATAAGTAAGTAGCATAATATGTGCGCAGTCCTGTTTACTATATTATGTCTATGGTTTTTATTTGATTATCCGGCTTATGTTTAATGGACTTGTAGCGACATGAAACGCATACAACCTTTTCGACTCGCAACCTTCAATAGTCATGAAGAAAAATACAATGAAGTTCAAATGTCAAATTCAAAATTTTAAATTTTCAAAATCAGATTTTCGTTGTCGCAGGCGTACACATATAAATAGGGCGCCGCCCGTATAAATAAATTAGTCGACATAAATTCTTCGTGCGTAACTCATCTCCTTAAGACTGTTTCTGCTTTTCAAACTGACATCGGCGCTAAATAGGACTTCGATTGTGTTTTTTATTGCGTTCTTTTTACTTTTGGTGCATAATAATGCCTAAACGTGGACAAACATTGAAAAGTGGAGCCCGTGAGTTAATCATCAAGCTGCAAGATTACTTTGAGCGGGAGCGGCAAAATTGCGGACCCCTGATACCTGTCGAACAAGTACAAGAACGCGTCTCTCAGGCGCTTGGAGTTAGCAAACGAACGATAACAAATATTAATAAAGAAAAGTTCGGCTCGACTGGCATGGAAGATAATATTTTACGTACTCCGAAGAAGAAACGTAGAACTAAACCCGTGACAGATATTGACACCTTTGACGCCGATGCAATCAGAAATCATATATATGGTTACTATTCCAGAAATGAATATCTCAACAGGAAGAAGCTTTTGGCATCCTTAAGAGAAGCTGGACTGTTTAGGGGGGGTAAAACTGCTTTAACCAAAATCTTAAAAGATATAGGTTTTTCGTATAAAAAAACAGACAAAAGAAAAATTTTATTAGAACGATACGACGTAATTTTAAAAAGGATAAGTTTTTTGAGGGAAGCAAAAAAAATTGATAACTGGGATAATGTCGTGTTCATTGACGAGACATGGCTAAACGCCAATCACACGGTTTCCCGTTCCTGGACGGATGATACACAAGCGTCAACGTCAAAAGTACCAATGGGTAAGGGGGCCCGTCTGATAATATGCCACGCAGGTTCTGCAAAATACGGCTTTGTGGAGAACGCGTTACTGGCATTTCAATCAAAAACCACAAATGACTACCACGAGGAAATGAATGCCACTACATTTAAAGAGTGGTTCCAGAACGTGCTTTTGCCCAGCCTAGCAGAGCCTTCTGTAATATTCATGGATAATGCCTCCTATCACTCGGTTCAAATACAGAAACCCCCTACCCAAGCTAATAAAAAAGAAGAAATGGTGGCTTGGTTACAAGCAAAAGGCATTGACGCAAATATGCAGATGCTAAAAGCAGAGCTAATTAAATTAGTTAAAGAAAATAAAGCGGCAAATGTGCGATACGAAATCGATGAACTGGCTCTGGAGTACGGTCATCGCGTTCTAAGAATTCCACCGTATCATTGCCAATATAACGCGATCGAGCTAATCTGGGCTCAAATAAAAGGTTACGCCGCCCGCCACAATACTTCCCCGCCATTCAGCACGAAAAAGATGATGACCCTATTAAAAGAAGCCTGCGGGGAAGTCACAAGAGATGACTGGGCAAGGGTTGTTGAGAAGACTAAAAACCTGATTTTGGAACATTTTGACCGAGATATCAGGATTGATTCTGTTATTGATAATAATATAATTATACATGTAGGGGAAGATGATGATGAAGACACCACCTCCTCAAGCGAATCGGAGTCTGATTAATATTCTGTACGCACATTCAATTCAATGTACTTACTTTATTGCATAGAAATTGTAACTTTGTAACAAAGAATAAATAAAACAATTTTATTATATGAATATTACCTTTTTTTGGTTTCCACTTAAATAACTAAAATAAAAATTTAAATGATTCCGCCAATTTAAAACGAAAATAATCTTAAAATAATTTGGCGGTTCATTTTGGAGGAACGGTAACGAACTCAGTGTTATGTTGTGCCCATCACTAGTCGTGACTAACTGACAGGTGTCAGGAACGCATTCTCTGAACGGCCGAACTATAGAAGGAGGTGTGTTCTCAATTGTCGTGGGAGTACAATATGAAGTAGGTATTGATCTGATGAGTGATCCTATAGACTCGCACGTGGCTTTCAAATAGGTTTTAAGTATGTAACTATGTAATTGCTTATTTATTGTAGTCAATTAGTAATTAATATTATGTCGCACTTCGTAGTATCTAATTCGTATGATGTGCCATAGATTTCCCTATTTGCGTCTTAGAATGAAAATTTTGGAAATGCATTTTTGCTCGATTTATTATTAATAATACTATCTTCTTAGAAGTTATAAGGTAACAATTAACAATCCTCTTAACGTTACACTAATCGTTTTTTTTTTTAATCCCCGTTATCCCTTTTACCCACATTATACGTTATCGTAATACCATATTTTTAACCGTTTGAAAGTGAATACGAGTTGCGTATGAAACAGACTATCTACGTGTTTTATCCTTGACATTGTCCATTGCAATTGCATTCAGCCAGTAGGTAGTACTCACGAAGTTTTGCGTGAGTAAGCCCCCAATTTGATAAATGATTCTTTGTAGGTGCGGTAGTATTCCGATGCACGTTAGGGCTAGCCAAAAACGAATGACGTCAGATTTGAAAATGGAATTTCCGAAATTGTTTTGTCTTTAGTTTCTTTGTTTTTCAATCGTCGTGGAAATGAGGTATTCATGCAGGATAAATGTTATAGCTTATAGACTGTTGTTTATAGTTGCTGTAAAAAACTATTAAGTAAAAAATACTACTTTTCATATGAATTTGCTTTTTGTTGGTACTCCTTCTTGATAATCTAGTAGGTATAAGCTACTGAAGAAACCACGCTTATTTAGAAAATATCCACGGGTCACTTAACTATACCATTTTTCAGTACGAGATGGTAATGTAGTGATTATAACCTGAATTCCCAAGAAAAATCTAGAAAAAACCCAGCAAGGCATCCTTAATAAAGGCGTGGGCTAATTCTAAACGGTCGCATCCGGCATACAATGAGACCATGCTATGTTATTCACTTGTTATTCAATTCTAACACAAAAGGTCTCAGGAACTCTATAGGTGACAATACCTGATGTCAGAGCCATCTATTGTTGATCGACGTAAACAATTTTATTTAGGTGAATAGGAGTAGCGTACCTATATTTTGAAAGACTTGAGATTGAATGCATTGCTGATCATTCATCTTAAATAAAATATTTGTAATTAGGTACCGTGCTTTCTATGTGTTTGGGATCGATGTAAATAAAACAGTTTAGCTCATTCTTACTACAATAGATGAGTCAAACAACTGTTAAATAAACAGTACCTACGTACATGAGATTTTATTGTCTTTTGTCCAGCTTTTATTCGCTTTTTTCTTTGTTTGGTGTACAAATTAAATTATTTTATTCATAAAAGTGGAGTCAGAATATTCTAATAAAAATAATTTATTAATGCAACGATAAGCTTTAGTTTTCAGTAGCAAACACCATATCAGGGCACGCGATAATCAACTTAGCTGGATCAGTTTAATGTACGTACTTTTCATCGTATAAAAAATTAATAACTTTACTACAAAAACATATTCTATACTTATAGACCCATTATTCTATTAATTGGTGCGAGCGGGGGTAGTTCATACAAAACTCCGAATCGAGTACAGCAGCGCCATCTGTTTTGCTATCACGAAACATTTCCTTAAAAGAATATTCAATATTGACTCAGTAGATGGCAGTAAGCTCAAGCAGTTTAGTTCTTAATAATAATACGAGATGGCGTCAGACGCTTTAATATAGGGTTTTAACTAAAACTATTTTAGGGTCCCGCTCTCAATGGGTAAAACGGGATTATATCACTAAGATTTACTGTCCGTTTGATTGTCTGTCACCACTCACCAGGATGTTTTTCTTATGAACCGGGATAGTTAGACACCCACTGAAAAGTGGAATGAAATGAATGTTAAAGGGGCTCCTATACAATGTACGAAACACTTCGTGGACGAATCTACCTACTTACACTAGGCCAGTTTTTTTTTCACAATCATCACGCTTGCTTTACATGTTAGAGTTAGCAGTAAACAAAATGATGAGACATGTGTAACTCATGTTTTTTTATATTGAATCAGTTTCATTTACAAGGTCGAAATCACATGTTCGCTCTAATTACGGTAATAGGCATTTTATATCGGAAGTATTTTGTTCTGGACTAGTTTTATTTTTATTAAGGATAGGCTAACTTTTATTTGTTGTGAATGTATTATAGGCTTTTTATTCTAGTGTAGAGGATGATTAATTATTAATAGGTACTTAACTTAGATTTTAGAAAATGATAAGCAGGTGGTCTTAATAGTGGAGATTTTAGGAACTTGCCTCAGGGGCGTGAGGTCATTGAACTTTGCAATTTTTTGTTTGATGTTGATCAATACAGGTGTCCCTATCTATCGATAGTAGGCTTATGTTGTCGTTGTAACATGATCAGTCTTAAATTTAAAGTTATGTAACTTTTACGATATGAGAGATTTTTGGGAAGTTTAAAAATTTATCGATTTGTTGAAGGTTAAAAAGATATTTAAAAAATTTCAACCAAAATCTTGATTTTAACTATTTCAAAGAACCTGAAGTAATATTTCTAATTTACAGTGCCGCCGGCTTCACCTACGGTACTGACTTACACATTGAGTAAGTAGCGAGTATGGTCTGCACTAGGTTATCTATCCTTCACCGCAAAAGGCCTGAACGCACCTCCAGATGACACTGCACTCTGAACTTCTGATTTTATCCAATAAAACCTCCAAGTACGGATCTGCCCGTGCCATATGCATGACAGGCGTTCCTGACGGACTAAATTATTGGGACCCTTATTTGCCCGTGGTATGCACCTCTGTCCCGGCCCAGCATCCACAAAATCGGATCAGAAGTTGAAGAGCTTGGCTCCGCTGTGCTCCGCTTTAGTAGAGTCTGGTCAGGTCCGATAGATCTCCCGTAGGTACATGTAAAGACACATTGTCCCTAATGCACACGATGTCAAATATTGGCTTTGCATGAGTATTGAGTTTGCCACGGTTACTAAAATATATCACGTGAGCATGTATGAATGTGCACGTAAAATGTGAATCATAGGCCATAGTTCACTTACTACTTATGCTGTAGGTACAGTTCAGCTGTTTAGGGATTAGCCTGAGGGAGCGTTTAGACCAAACAAAGAACTGGAGTTAGAACAAGAGCACCCTTTAGCAGCATTTAAGACGAAGAGCGTTCCTTCGTTTTTTACAAGGTGACAATTGGAAGCTCGTTGTGCATATCAAACACACGATTGTTATGTTATCTGTAATGGAGAGTCACAAAGCAATTCAAAAACTAATGATGTTATCAAAATGACATCAAAAACACCGCCCAAATAATACTCTGTTCTGTAATGTTAATTCAACTTATCACCAAAGCTCCTTTCCGGCTGAATCATATTACACACAAGTCTATTACGGTTAGTCATGATCACAAGGCTTTGAGGCTATTAATTCAGGAAATAAGTACGCATCTTAACACGTAATTAAATTGTTGCAGCAGCAATTGCCCTTGGCTTTGTCCTGGTGGCAGCCATTTCATCCCCTTTTTGCGCACTAGTTTTAAAGAAGTAGGTGTTATGGAAGTTAGTTCAGCCATACTTATTTGTAAACAGAGCCTATAGGTATATAGAGCTGTAACGTGATGATTAAAAGCATAATTTGATCCTGCAGAAAAGCCCAACAATAATTCAATAATAAGGTACTATCATTAAGAAACACGAAAGGAATCCGCTTCCTCACAACGTAACACATACATTGCTGTCATCGCGTATATAGTCGAAATAATGTGCGACGTAGACGCGCAATGTATTTATAGCGTTGATGTATTGTAGTTTGATGACGTGAACGGACGGGCGCTTTTGATGAGTCAAGCAATCCGATGCTTGTTAGCGTTGACCTCTATGAACTCTGATAGTGGTGAATCCTGCCTACGTTTGTTTATTAGGGGCGCGATCGTTTGATATAAGTGCCTAGAAGAGGGTGTGATGCCATATTCTTATCATTTTATAGTCTTCGACAGCAATTTCAGACGTGTCTCGTGGGAACTACTTTCATATCGTATAAAAGGTAGCTATTATAGCCTTTCTCGATAAATGGACTATGTAACATTGAAAGCATTTTCAAGTCTGGCCAGTAAATCCTGATAATAGGTATTAAGCAGTAGTATCTTCAGACAAGCCCTTTTAGCACTTAGGTTTGATCGTCCCAAAATCAAAATACTTATTGAGAATAGAGAAGGAATTCGTAAGTAGAAAGCAAGAAAGCCTTGAAGACATGGCATGATTGCTATCTATCATGGTACATTCAGGATTTGTTTCAATATTGCGGAATTTGTATTACAGTTGGCATGCTACAGTTTCCATTGAACAGAAAAACAAATGGCAGTTCATTAAATTTTGAATGACTTCATTGCAACATCCTTGTCACATTTGGTAATTGAACCGAATAATTACTTAAGGAAATGAGTATGCCCTTCCCAATGAACACTGGGCATTAATCAAAGTATGTAGATCCTGGCGAATAGCCAAGGTTCCTTTGAAAATTATTTCCATTTCTACATATAAACCCTTCAGTCAAAAATACCTTGAATGGCATACCTAGAACTTTATGTCAAATACCTCAGATCAAAGAAAATACGCAAACTTTATTAAAAGAAGTCTGTCAAGTGGCTGTTTGTTATTCTCTTGTTCATCGTCTGTGACTGTCATGCCCTTTCCGCGAAATACTTCTAACTCCCACTCACACATGTAAGTACCTACATATGTACATTTACACATACAACAACAGGTGTGTTTACCTATAGTTTAGACATGGACGAGTCTCCACGCTTGTTAATCTTCGCTAGCTACCTACCTATAGCTATTGCGGTTTCTATATACACGCAGCTATGTTAGAAACTACAGGATTCCATAAGTCGATAAAAACCCCGCTGTGAGAAACTTAGTCATGACAAACTGCATAGAACCTCCGATCGATAAAACTTTCAGCGCTGAGTGCATCTAATTTTCTGCATTGCTATCAAACTTTTATGAAGCAGCAAGCGCTTCAGCGCTTTAAATCTTTTACCGCGTAACGGTATATTATATCCTATACTTTCAGCGTTCAGTAAAAAATTGTACGGCTCACGTCATCGCATGCTCGGAGCGCGTGCGCCTCGCCTGCCCTCTCCCGCGCCCCTCACACCTCTATATTTACGGACGCATCGAGCCGGCTTGCGACCGTCAGTCGGCCAACAGTCTGCTTCAGCAGAACCTTCGTCCCCGTCACGTGCAACCCTCGCGATGTCAACCCTCAATCACTCTCAACCACTCGTTGGCTCACTCACCAACGTTACGTAGGTGGTAGCGCAGAGACACTTTTTTAACTTTAATTTTCTAGTTTAATCACGATTCTTCGCGTCTTTCCTCTCGTTCGTTAAAATGGTTTCGAGTAACCGCGGTGCCCACGTGTTGGTTTGGGAGCAGCCTGGTTTGGAAGACCAGCGTCCTGGGAAGAAATCCGGTGAGTTTCCGATGTGTTTACTAAGTATAAAGCGTAGCCGGCGTCCCCGGTGTAACCGAGTCTGTGACGTCACGGGCAAGGCCGTACCCCGCTTATCGTACATAGGTACTGTTGAATCAGTTTTAGCGCGAACAATATGGTAATCTATGCGTCGCGGTTGTTAGATGCACTGTTTTGATTAATTAAATAGAACACGTGTTGCGGTTCCAGAGAATGTAACCGGAATCTTCGACTTGATTGCAGTTTTATTCCGTTTCCATAGTTGTTCTTGTAATAGGATTATGGCCAGTGTTATCCTGATGTTACTATGCTCTGTAATAATTCGTAATCGGAATTGTTGCAAAAAAAACCCTTTATCGAGTTTTGGTGCAGACTTCCGATCTCCAACAAATCCTATTAACATTATTACCTAATTGCTGTTAATTAGCAGATTAAATGAAAATCACAGTAAAATAAAGAGGTTTCATGACACCGAATAAACGCTATAAAAAAGACAAACAAAAACACAAAAAAAGATTAGAAAACAAATGAACCAGAACTGGAAATATTGTATCAGAAAATCCTTCAAAAGAAAAGAAAACTAGAACGCGACTCAATAATGATGTTGTTGAAAAACTGAGCTCTTCAAAATCTTCAGATGATTCATGGAATCATGACTATAAAACTTTTCATCTAAGTAACCATTGAACCAAAACGTCTAGATCGTGAGGAATCAACTTTTATTTTCAGGATTGTAATAAAGAGTTGTTCTTTATTACAATTTGAAAATAACATGTAAGAAAAAGCTCAAACGTTCGCGTTTGTGCTAAATAGTTTTTAAGGCTGCTTATTCTAGATTAGGATCGTATACAATTCATATCAGATGAAATAATAGATAGCAATTTTTAAACATATCTTTGCCAAAAGTAAAATTGCTGATCCAACTAATACAGGCAAAAATTTAAGAGGCAGATATTAAAATGCCAGTAACTCAGAGGGTGGAGTACCCTCTTTGGAACAATTTACTGATTTGTAGAAGAGACAATAAGGACCAACGTATCAGCACAGATTAGGTACCTTAATAGTTCTTCGTTTAGGAGACTAATGCCCATTTTCACCAACAAATACCTAAATTAAGGGATCCCCTAAGAGCATTTACGGAACACTTAATAAGAATTTCGTTTTCACCAAAGTTTAGGTATCCCTTATCCATAGTTATTTATGTCAAAATTGGGAGAGCCCTTATTCTAAGTGGCACTTAGATTAAGAGATTGTTGGTGAAAATGGGCATCAAGTACTTTACCTAACTAAATATATTTTAAAAGGAAAACGTATGGGTTTATTTTCATAGCTAAAATGACCGCTTATACGCGTACGGTAGTAAAAATCTTCAGTGGTTAATTTTAGGCCAGACTTGCGAGCGTCTCTTTACGACTTTTGGTTTAAATTTCTCTCGTTTTATAAATAATAAGCTTTAAAGTTATTGTTTACTATTTTGAGGTAAGTATTTGTTTTCCCTAGCCCCCTACTTTTGAAAGTAGTAAGAATATGATTAAATTACCATCATCAACACAAATTTTCAGCATTCCTTTTTTTTCTTGACTACGCTTTTTGCTGGGTCAATATTTTTTGCTGTTTCAACATTTATCGCTTTAACATAGGTACATTTGCGGAAGAAATCAATTAAATAATTGATTGCTTTCACATAGTTTACCTACGTGATCTTTTACATAAAAACTAAGTTAACCAAGTAATAGGAAATGAAGTGTTATTGTCACCAAAACTGCTGATGCAAAAACTTGATAGTTCACAATTGCAATTTCGCTGAATGAGCAAAAAGCTGCTTTATTGCCAATCAAGTGTTTTCTTTATTGTTCGTCCTTGGCTGGTTTCTTTGAATTATTCGAATGGTGAACTTGAATAGCGATATTTTTGGTTACTACGCGACGCTTAAAGTTGATCAAAAAAGTAATTTGGGACACAATTTTAGCAAAATTGAAATTGGTCACCTTGTGCTTTTAGGGGTTACGTTACCTATACTTAGTTGCTATGAATTCTTCTTTCGTTTGATTTTTACCGGTAGCCTTCCTACAAAAATTAAAGCACCTAGTTAGGTGAGTCTCGTGATTTCGACGTAAAACGTGCGAATGACGTAGCATTGTGATGCTTCCAAATAGATAAATGTTTCATTGAAGAATGTTTACTCTCGTTGACTCGATTATCTGCTAATCGATGCAGTAAATCTTTTTCTTGTTGTTATATTTTCAATTAGATCTTATTTTCTAGATAATATACCTTTATACATATACCTACTTAGTTTAAAAACGTTAGGTACGTAAACGTTTGTCATTTGAATAAAATTAACACCTATTTTACGGTAATAGTAAGAAGTGATACTTATACAGCAGCATCATTAAACAAAAACCACAAAAAACATTTTAAGCTGGCTATTGATATTTCGCTATTATTAATGTAAACGTTTGTATTTTCATTACCATGACGGCAATAAGTGCCCGGGCACGAATGTATTTATATGGCTAATATTCACTATCAAACATTTGTATGCATAGTGTTATGAAATTATTTCTAATAAACACTCTTAAGAATTGTCTATGGTAAAAGAATGATCGTATAATCTGTAATGATCCAACTTTGAAGGTCGCTTGAACAAAGGTTTTATTGTGTTTACAAGTCACAGAGCCTGAACACAATCCTGTATTTAGAATTATTCTGAAATGACTGCGATGTTGACAATCGTCCAGTACCTATGTCCACCGTAATTCATTTAATTTGAGCTATTATTTTATACAGCAGAAAATTATGTAGATAGGAACAATGAAGGTACACACAGGTAAACACCTTTATGATTATTTCAGTCGGTATTATAAAAAAATCTTCGTAATATTATATTTTTTACTGCGAAGACAAAAGAACAGATAAAATGGTCCTTTGAGACATTGCCATTGGTTAGGATTTTGTTTATCAGAGATTATAAGGCAAGGGCGGATCCACCGTTGTGGGCACGATGGGCATGCCCACAACCTTAATAGACTTATGTTGATGATAACACAAGGGAACAAAATAATACTTTTTTTTGTTGCATTTAATTTTATGACTGTTGTTTACTAATTCGAAGTCACCATATTTTTTTTTTTCTAACAGCTTCAGTTTTTGAGGTAGTTTTGTGTCCCAAAACTCAAAAAAATTCGCACTTTACGGTGGTTTAAGTCCACTGTTGAAAACGTTAGATAAGTTTAAGTTAAAATTGAAAGTAGAAAAGGATAGCACCCCCATAACGCCCTCTTTTAGCACTTTCCGGTTAAGAAGAAGCGATGAAGAACAAACTTCCCAGCAACACAGCTGTCTATTACAATAAAATTATTATTATTTACAATAGGCACTATTTTACATTTTTTAGTTGTTTTGGTATACCGTTTACTCAAAAAAAACGCTTTTTTTTTACTTGTTTGGGTGATTTCGTATCCCAAGACTCCAAAATTTTGCGCTCGCTACGCTCACAGCTTCTTAATTTCACAGTATTTTTTTTTATAATTTCTTTAGGTATGTTTGTGGCACGGAACTCAAAAATTTCGCGCTCGCTCCGCTCGCGCTACTTCATACGGTTTTGTCCTGCGTCTTCGCTTTTGGTTTTATAACTTGGTAGCTACAAAACAATCCAAAAAGCTTGATAAACTCGCGCAAAAAAAAAATACTCACAATCTTTCCACTTGGGGCTTTAGTAATGATTGCACCCGGTACATAAGCTAGAGACGGAACAGATAGTGAGCATAATATGCGTTTAGATATATACCTAAAAAAAAAAAACGTCAAATATCTTCAAAAAAACAAAAATATTCGCGTTTTTAGCATTATTAGATTCGTTCGTAATTTTATTTTGTCGATTTTTCTTGTGGTGCTCAATAGGTAGCCGCCCCGGGTACCACCCGATGCTACGCTGCCACTGGTTAAAGTTGGGAAGTGCACCAAATGCGTCAAACCGTCAAAAAATGTAAGTTACTAGCCGTTTTCCCGCGGTTTCACCCGCGTCCCGTGGTAACTACTGCCTGTACCGGGATAAAATATAGCCTATGTTACTCAACTGAACAAACAAAGTTTTCCTCTTTATAATATTAGTATAGATTGATTGAAATAGGTTTGAATCGAAACTAACTATTTTTTTTTTATCGGGTCCGACTTCCTCCTAAGTTTATTTTAATTCCTAATGCCAAAGTCCGATGCTCAGAAAATATCGGAAATAATTTAATTCAATAGTTCATAAACGACTTGCATGATTGTTACTGAGCATGTTCATGCTCCGACTCGTACTTAGCCGATTTTCGTGTAGCTGTGACCACAACCTTTTTTGACGGCTGGATCCGCGCTTGTTATAAGGCGGGTTTTGTGACAAATTAAATTACCGATCATGAAGGGACTAATTGGCATTCAAAAGTTACTACTCTACGCCTTTTGTTCCGCAGAACTCGATATCTTATATCGCGACTCGAAACTTTGGCGCCTTTTTGCCGACCGCCGCCATAATTTTTCGTGGAAACTTGAACGAAAGGTTTCGGAGTCATTTACGATATGAAAAAACATCATTTTTATAAAGTATTAAATTATTGATGATGATAATTAGAGAAAAATATAATTTTATTTTTTATAATTAACAATCCTTAAATCAAAAATTGTTACCGACTGCACAAAAGGGAAAATGCAGACTATATTTTATTAATAGTTTACCAATGTGTATATGGACAAAAATGAATGTGTTTTAAAGGGCCTCGGTCACATGATGTATGGGAGTTCAATGAACTTTCTCTATATCTCTACAAATTACTTATACGAAAGTATTGATTGGGATTTGAGAGAACATTGAAATATTTTCTCAAATCATTTGTTTAATGATTTTGATATTGTAGAGAACAAATATATTATTTTTGAAACTACCATATTTTTCCTGTAACTACTAAGAGCGGGAAATAATGCTATTATTTTATAATACAATGGCCGTAAAGTCCTTTAAAAATTGGTCTACAATTTATTAGCGTTCATTATCAAGTTCGTAGCCTTGTACATCAAATATTTCAAAGTAACCAGATTTGATATGTAACCGTACGCCGCTGACTGACCAATGACGTAACAAATGACGTCAAATGTCATGTTTCAGCACGTGTTAGGACAGAAATATTCCTATTTTTGTACAATTGCCAAATTGAAAATTTAACTGTAGTTGACTGTTTTTACGACCGGTTTCTGAGAAAGTAATAGGAATCATCATTGGTAATTCCAGTAGGTAATTCCTTCTTTGAAGATCGGTAAGGCCACCAGAGGTAGCCAATTAATGCATTTAACACATTCGTAGGAAGTCAAACTAGAAGGTACGCTGCGGATTTCAGTATCTTATCATCATCTTCCTGCCCTGTTCCCATCCTATACATATAAGTCATGATTTGACATATTGACTTTTTTAAATTGCTTTTGTAGGCATATCAACAGATAGATCAGTTATTGAAATACGATTATCTTTTAAAAAATCTGCCACTAGGTATAGTTTTTTGCGCCAAAATAAGCGATAACATTCAGCAAGTTATATTCAACGGCGATTCCAAGAATGCGTTTGATGACGTCCAAAATTAATAAAAATAAAACTACGTGACTGAAATATTGTTATCTATAAATCAATTTTTACGTTCTGATATTTATTGGGAAGTCATACAGACCTACGTAAGTCTAGATATTTCTGCGGTTGACCGAATTAGAAAAATAGATGTTCAAGATTTTTTTTAATTTCTAATTTATTGACAATACTTGCTGCACTGCCCAGGATTAAGGTATAATTATCTTCTATTAACCAATTACCTACCTTCTTCTTTTGGTTGCTTTCCGTAAAGAAGCATACTGTGTTTGCATAATTAAGTCTCGTCTCATTCAGTCGCAAAGAGAAGCATTTTAAATGCAGCGTAGTAGCGGAGTCATTTGCCTGACATGTGTACGGCATCCACAGACAATAAGTGGGAAACTATACAAGTTCTTGTTTATGACAACTTGATGGAAAATTTAAGTGAAAAACAAATTAGTTCTGAAGAAAAACAGCGGTTATAGTTGATCAAGAGCAAAATCGATCATTCTGAGGTCTGAACTTAGGAGACTTAAAAATACCAAAAGTGAGAATTAGTCAAATTCTGTAAGACAGCTGTCCTACAAAACAGTTGTTATCTCTACATTTTCTAGGTTCTGTTAAAAAACTTGGAATTTCAGAAACTAAAAATGCATGAAGTCTAGACACAAATTACAAGTCATATGACACAAAATGCTAAAGAAAATCCTATTTAGAATTTATTACATTAACTTTTTTACAAATAACATAAAATAAAAATGTTTAGACTACTTGTTGACGTGTGGGATTGCAACATTTCACGACTCACGCGCAGACATGCGGCCCCTTTGACGCTTTCACACATAAATCTATGCAATTACCGAAAACATTTACTTGTAGATGAATTTATGGGCACTGAACAGTCTGTTTTGCACACGTTTTTGAAAAGCGTTGGTTAGAAACTCCTTTGAGGAATCACTTTCTTGTCATAAGGTAATCTAGCATTAATAGAATAGCTAGAGGAAAGCTTGCTCCTTCGGACCAAAGGACTTGAATGTTTTGTGGCAATTTCGTTGTATTTTTAACTTTTGAGTTCCAGACTGAATATTGCATAAACTAACTCAGTTTTTTTCCGTGTCTAAAAATAGACCAGAGTGCAACTTTATCTTGGCAGCTGAGTTTTTTTGGGTCTATCATGTTTCAATCTGGCTACGTTCGGGTTAGATATCACAGGCTACCAGTTGACTGACTCTATGAATAATAATAACTTAGAATGAAACAGAAAACTTTAGACAACATTTAGAGCAAAGTTATGTATTATTGTTAAATAACAAATTGTAATCCTTCTTGTGGTTAATTTCAAAACCAAACGACGTTCACATACATGCGAACTCAAGAATACCTACTCAGAGTAGATAGGTAATAGGTACAAACTCATAAAATGTAGGTAAGTACTTACCTAACATGTAAAGTGTCAATCATCGCCTGCTATTTAAACGTAGAATGATCTTTTGAAATATTATATTGCTCCATTATTGTAAGGTTATTATTCAGGCATAACAAGTACGTCTAATAAATCTTTTGGATAATAAATTCGTTTACTAATATCGTAAATAAGTGCCAGTAATTTAGCCAGATGTCAAGGAAAAGTATTCGTAGGTAAATACTGTGCGAAGAAAAAGTGGCAAAGTCACCATTCTTCTTCTTTCGTGTCGATGACATGTCATATATTGAGACTACACTATGTCAGCCCAAAAGTCACCATTTGAACGAAGATACTTTCCAAAAATAACCTGTACCTATCCATTTTCTTAATTACGTTAATTTGTTTACATTACACCAATCTAGTCATGTTTATATAAATTGTACCTACAGAATTAGTGAAATATTATGTATTAACATTCCGTGAAGGAAAACCGTTTTTGGCTCCAAAAATAATTATTATTGCCAAGTAAGAGGTTACGCTGTCTACAGTTTTTCGAGTCTATGGTTTTCTCTATTTTTAGGAATGTAAACTACGGAGTCTATATATAAATGGGTTATTTTTAGATACTGAGAACTTTTAAGTTAACATAGTACCTACCTACATGTTCTTATTTTTGAAGGTGGCATTTTAATTTTAATAAGGAATCTACCTATTAGCTCACAGTTGGCAAGTATCAGTGGGTAACATTCTGATACATACTGGTTAAAATACTCTTCCTCCTCTTTTCCCACAATTCATTTAAAAGGTTATATTCCAAAGACACGTGAGAACAATTAAAATCAATATTTTTCTATACACTTAATAATACGTAAAACTTAAAACATCAACAATGACTGTTCAGAAGGTATAGGTAACTAGGTTCATAGTTCTTTCCCTACCGTCATCACCTGTACGGTCATATTCACCTGGGTTTATAAAATGATCAATTTGTGGTCATAAAGTCATAATGGACCCAAAGCCCCGATTGAATACTTAGTCATTTACCTTCAAAGTACCTGAATATTAATGATTGGGCCTACAGTATTTTCCGGTAAAATGACTAGAGTGAAAAATATTCATGTGTACCTATCTATTGTTTTAAAACTGTAGGTTTTAATGTGACAAATAAATACTTACACACTGCAATTAATGAGGTAGCCTAAGACATTACTCGTAAGATTTATACAATTATATGATCCGTATTTTAGTCGCTAGGTAACTATTAATAAGGAGGTATGCCTACCATAAATTCTATCATTTAAATAATTGATGGATAAATAAGATACTGACGAGATATTGATAAATATTGACAATAGGTACTAATATCGATGCGCATCAATCAAAGCCGACAATGATCGTTTATTTGCCTTGCAATATCCTTTTATAAACCTAAGTATATATTTACCCTTTATCTTATCTAAGAGAGAAATTATGCGGAATGTGATGTAATCCCTTTATTTACCAACATTTTGTGACCTATACCTGATTGTTGTTTGCTATGAAAGGTTTCGGACATCGCCCTTTGATTTCCACATCAAAGCGAAATAAGAGAATGTGGAGAAAAAAAAGGTGGTAGGTTTAGAATATTTTGAGATGGTTGATCTCAGCTGTCAATTGTGGTTATAAGATCTGCTGTAAGCTATCGAACAATTTTCAGAAATAAGCAACTACTGGTCCTTGGACTAGATAGCCCCAAAGAAAGATCAACACGTTTCAAACTACTACGGGTCGCATAATATCCTATGGTACAAGACGACATAATACCTATTGATTGGTACAGACATAAAACGTTCATAATAAACCTTCTGCGGTTAGTCACGGCAGTAAATAACGAATTGGTGCCGAAATGACGTCAAGAACTGAGTACGATCTGTGATGCAAAGTTTTGGACAGAAAGACCAGTAAAAATGGTCCTTATCTACGATTGTGGTGGAAGCCGACCCCAACATAGGTGGGAAAAAGGCTGTACGATTGTGGTTGGGGTGATTTTACCGGCTTTCGACTAATAGCTTGGGTCCCGTAGGCAACATATGCGTCTCTCTTGGTTACAGGTCCTTCTTTTATAAAAAGTTTTACTTCCATCAAATGTGGTCCTTCTAGCCTCCTTTATCTAACGGCGGTACCACGCGGCGTCATGCAGTTATTGCTATCGATCAAACTTTCAGCCAGACAGTATCTTAATGTGTTTAATCCAATCATGTTTTACTATCCGTATCTTCACTATCTATTGGATGGTTATTGCCGTACACATTTTCGTTTACGACGGTATCCTGTATCATTTCATTAACTGCTAGGAGAGTTTTTGCTAAATCATGCATCTAAGTTTTTTAGATATGAAATGTAATTTTATCATTACCACATGTTGTTCATGTTCATTATTTAATTTGTCCACACTTATCAGCTTACTCAAAAGCTTAGTAAAGCAAAGGATTGATTCATCAGAAATCGGAGAAATAACTCCCAAAACTTTGCTCTTAATTTTTTTATCTCTTAAGCAACACCAAAAAGTTCTTCTACTACAATATTGTACTAATAAAACCTCTTTCTTTTGTCGCAGGTGGTCTCGGCACCCGCCACTTCGTCACATTCATGTTGTTCCTTGGCATGGCGAATGCTTACGTCATGAGGACCAACATGTCTGTCGCCATCGTCGCTATGGTCAATCACACGGCTTTACCCGTCATCTCCGAGCCCACGGATACTGAATGCGGAGTGTTGGTTGGCAATGAGACCCATGTAAGTACAAATCGTATTATTATTTGGATAGATGAAAATTCTGGAAAATATTGCGAGAGGTGTAAGTAATAATGACTAGTTGAAACAATTCAGTTATAAAGCTAGTGAATCACTTGTCCTGGATCTGAAAGTAGTCTGCAAAAAGACTTAAGAGTTTTGAGATTGGCACAGTAGGTTGTGTCAATATCGTAATCCTTGAACTAACTGCGCTTGCTCTTCAAGGCTTAAAAGAGGAAATGTTTAGAATAACTGCGATTGTCGTAAATCTTTTTTAAAGGTTCATTAAATAATCATGCCTTTTCTATTGTTTTAGACATCACAAGACGGATCGTTCGTCTGGAGTTCGACGTTACAGGGTTATATCTTGTCTTCCTTCTTCTATGGATACGTTATCACGCAGATACCCTTCGGAATATTATCCAAAAAGTACGTATTAATTCATCATATTACGCGTTAAATCATAAGTGTACCTCAAGACACAATACTCGGCCCAATCATCTTTTGTTTACTTCATTAATGATCTCACTGTTTATAACTCCTTATCTTATTTGTACAGACGTTGATTGTCGTGAGACTGCTACGTAGTGTCTACGTCAGATTGTCCTTTACATTACCATTCAAATTATTCAATAAATCTTTTTATGTGTCATTTATCTCAGAATTCAAATAAAGCGTCATTTTACTGTCTGGATATTATCCTAATAAATCAAGAAAACCTTGTATTAAAACATTTTTGTTTCGAAATAACTTATTTACTTTCATGATATAATATTGTTTTCTCATGAAATTGGGAGTAAGGCTACGCCGGTTAGACGCCTACGTCATTTTAGTCAACGTTCTTCTATCTCCTAATGTAAAAATCTTCTTCTTCATCAGGTTTGGAGCTCGTCTCTTCCTGGGTGTTGGTATGTTGGTGAACTCGGTGTTCGGCCTGCTAGTACCGGTCGCCGCTGAGGCTGGCTACGAATATCTTATCCTGGTGCGATTCATTCAAGGTTTGGGCGAGGTAAGACAAACAGCATTATTCTTTCCTTTGCCCAATGTCTGAAGTAACTGTTTTAGGGTCTTTTTGCCCCCCAATTTTGAATCATGATGATAATAAACTTGTTGTGTTTTAAGGGACCAATTGTACCATGCACACACGCCATGTTGGCTAAGTGGATTCCGCCCAACGAGAGGAGTAGGATGGGAGCCGCCGTATATGCCGGTAAGATATACTATACCTACATAATAGACACTTTCATATAATTAAGTTACATACATTAGAAGTAACCAACTTTTTTATATCCATACAAGCCATTTTCCCGCGGTTTCACCCGCGTCCCGTGGTAACTACTGCACGTACCAGGATAAAATATAGCCTATGTTACTCGTGGATAATGTAGCTTTCGAATGGTGAAAGAATTTTTAAAAACTGTCCAGTAGTTTTTGAGCCTATTCATTACAACCAAAGAAACAAACAAACAAACAAAGTTTTCGTCTTTATAATATTAGTATAGATAATGAAAGCAAAAGCAAGATTGGCACTCAGATCTCCGTATTTGGCTGAGAATCTAAACTTTTTTGTCGTTTAATAAAAGCGATAGACTCATGTTTCATATTACGTATCTTTCTATACAGGTGCACAATTCGGCACGGTGATCTCCATGCCCCTGTCCGGTTTACTATCAGCTTACGGATTCTCCGGAGGCTGGCCTTCAATCTTCTACGTGTTCGGTCTGATCGGAACTGTGTGGTGTCTCGCTTTCCTGTTCTTCGTCTCTGAAGACCCGGAACAATGCCCCGGCATTAAGGAGGCCGAGAAGAAGTACATCTTGAGCTCGCTGTGGGGTGCTGCTGGTTCCAGCGTGAGTATTTTGTTTGGATTTTTCCTCTAAGAAAACAGTTTTTGATTTTTTGTGACACAAGTTGGCCAGTTTATGACAGAATTTCCAAAGCGGCATACTATACCTTTTTTAAAAAAGAGAAAAAAATACATTTATCTGATCATATGAGGATTAGCAATAATGACAATCGTAGCTTGCTATGGAAGAGAAACCCTTAAATTCTCATTAGGGATAAGTATATGTAATAGCTTCCTAACCACTTTTTTCTCTTATAGTCGCCACCAATTCCATGGAGCAAAATCTTGCTGTCTACTCCCTTCTGGGCCATCATGTTGGCACACATGGGACAGAACTACGGTTACGAGACACTCATGACAGAACTACCAACCTTCATGCGACAAGTGCTGCACTTTTCTATCAAAGATGTAAGTAACCAAAGAGTTCACGAAATTCCAGTATTAGTGAATTCTGTAGACCAATCAAATAAAAAATAAGCAATTTACATAATTACCAAAAGTACCTTCTGAGAAAAACGGAGCATATACTTTATTATATGAAAAATCGTTCATTTGACCAATGCAGTTATAAATTTAGCAATAAAGCGATGCTCGTAATACCTACAATTTGGATCGTTCAGCCCATTAATCATTGGACGAGCAAACGTCGCCGGGTCAAGAGTTCAAGCACTGACAATTGTACTGAGTAGCAGAATTGACACTTGACAAACGAGATTTATGAGTAGGCAATTTTTAACTTTGCCGATTTTTATTAAGAAGATAAAAACGGCTTCCTTTAAAAAGAACCTCATGCCAAATTCTTTGACACCTATGCACTAATAGAAAAGTGACACATGATCAACTTCGACAAACGAAACCTTTGGATAGAAGACAGTACCTAAACGCATTCAGATAAAATATAACCTAATTATCTCATTACACTGAAAGCTAAGTAGCTTTAATGGTTGCCTGCCTGCCTATAACCAGAATTTAACCCATCTTTTTCTTACAGAACGGTTTCGTGTCCGCCCTCCCGTACCTGTGCATGTGGCTGTTCTCAATGTTCATCTCAGTGGTCGCCGACTGGATGTTGTCCAGCGGACGCTTCAACCACACGCAAGTCAGGAAGGTCATCAACAGTATCGGTAAGTTTAACTCAAATTGTTATATTTATAGTGGCTCAATTCTTCACGACTTCGCACTTCAATCCATGTTGTTGTGTGATATAATATACTTCACATAGGCAGTTTAGATTTCTTGAAGTATTTTCGTTGTTTTTAATGATAGCAGATAGCTTGATGAGACCTAGTATGTAGTGTGGTCTTTTTAAAAATGCCTTTTTACTATTCCAGTCTTGATCACCTCTTATCTTGACAATCTTTTGAGGGATCTCTATTCTCTAGTTTTTTCTATTATCTAAGTTTCTGTTACATGATATTAACAATGTACTTTATTGTCAGGTCAATACGGTCCAGCTGTTGGTCTGTTCATCGCCGCTAACACCGGTTGCAATCCTGCTGCCACCGTCGCCATCTTGGCTGTGGGTGTCGGTCTCAACGGTGGTATCTACTCTGGTTTCAAGGTAAGAATCACCCTTCACTAGGTACATAATATTAGTATTTTATTATGAAGAAATTATGAAATAAGCGTTATCAACATTGCGGTCAAGAAAGAAATCTTTAACCCTCTGTTATATAGTTGACGCGTAGCTAAGCAAAAAGCAGGATGATGGTTCAAAACGAATGACTTGAGAACACAAAAAAGGCTTGTTTCATGAAGACTCAATTCGATTATAACGATAGCAGCAAAAACTGATTTTAGCTGCATTCAAGTCTCTTGCCTTTATTTGCTTACTAATGAACTTCAATTTCCATTACAGGTGAACCACTTAGATATCTCGCCACGTTTCGCCGGTGTTCTGATGGCGTTCACCAACTGCTTGGCCAATCTGACCGGTCTACTTGCGCCCATTGTCGCTGGATACATCATTGAGGGCAGGGTCAGTACCTGCACTTGATTTTCTTTGCCCTTTCAAGCTTATTTGGGAGAAAAAGATATTTCAGACAAAGATATTTTGATAATGTTCACAAATTCAATAAAATATTTTCTTTCAACAGCCCACACAAGCGCAATGGAAGAAAGTGTTCTACATCGCGGGCGGGATCTACATTTTCTGCGGTACGTTCTACAACGTGTTCGCGTCCGGCAGAAGACAAGACTGGGACAACCCTGCTGATGACGAGGCTAACGCCAAGAAGGCGGCCGACAAGAAAGCCATCAAACAAGAGAAGAAAGCTGCCAAGAATCAGAACCAAGCGGAAACCGCGCAATAAGGGTTAAAAAGTTGAGAACCAACAGCGAATACAACTGTTTAAACGTCTGACTCAGTACGCCCTGCAACGCTTACCCTAACGTGTTTTAATAAAAATATTTGTTGAATTAGGGTAAAGCAGTTGCAAAACGTAACTGTGTTCTTTTAAATGTTGGCTGAATCTAACGGCTGTCGCCATGATTCCCTTGTAAAAAAGTATTAGAACGTTTCCCGCGCGTTTTAAAATGGCGGTTGTGTTTGTTGGCTACGTTCGACCAGACACGAGTTCAACGTATTTTTAGGGTGAGACTGTGTATTTGCAAATTATATTAAGTTGTTGTTATATTATGATTTTAATTGAACTATTTTAGATATGGCTGTTAACGTTTCTGATATTAAAATCGTGGATAAATCTTTTTTTATATTCTCCCAGTCTTTTCACCTGTCTAGTGTATTTTTTTAATAAATACGACAAGACGCACATCAATAGGGCTGTGATAATATCTTGTGTAGGTACGATACACAACGAACTCGTGTTTGGTCAACTTTTTAATTACTTTAACAATGCTATTTATTATATTTAGTTTAATTATTACCATACAAGTATTGTTAATAGATATTTTATAGCTTAATGTATGAGACGAATGTAAGATGGAGTAGCGATTCTGGGGTCCAAATGAAACCTAATGTTACCGTCCTAGCCAGTGACTTTTACATTTTTATATCCTCGCAAGTAATAAATAATAAAGTTAAAATGTTAAATAAATAGGTAGTGCCATCAAAGCATTTGATAATTATGTCGCAGACCTCGAATATAGTTCAACTGGAGAAATCATTTTCACTAATCCTTGTCATAGACTATCAGGAATATTCAAATTAATGTTAAAAAAATCAATTTGTACGCGTTACTTCGACTCAAGCTGTAGACTTTTTGGTGCTACATTGTATTTGAGCATTTGAATTGTAACCGCTAATTTCTAGACCTCGAATTCCTTTCAGTCTATGCCTGAGAGTTAGTGCCAAAACGGTAATATTGTGTTGTGAAGTTCCGATTTTATAAAAATCATTCATTGTTCGCTGTAAGCGGATGTTGTTGAGTTAGTTAAGTGATGAAATAAATGTTTTCCGTGCAAGATTATTGTAATATTTATGGATTAGAATAATTCATGTAACGTTGTGAGACGTTACACGCCCAGGAGCTTATGTGATCATTCTGATATGCCTAAGTAAACATTAAGCTATAATGTTAACCTCATACAGATTATTATTGTAATTGTAACATGTTATTCCTATAACTTGAAAGTGGTTATACATAAAATTTGTACGTAATCACAAAGCTTTGAATTAATGAATGAAATAATTGTTGAATTTCTGTCTGTGACAATGTTATGTGCCTTGTAATAAGAGTACAATCCAAGAGTTGCGGTGTGAAACACGCGCGGCTTCCATCAACGCTGTAATTAATTACTTAGTCGTTAATAATCGTTTATAAGTTTTATTGTAATACGACAAATACAAAATGATTTTTAAAACAATTTTTGCAGTTTTATTTCAATGCTTCATATGTTTTATTTGGTTAGATGCATAAGGATGGCAGCATAAATAAAAAAATATATTTTATAAACAATATATTTATTAATAGAAAACAATGATCACTTACACACGATTTCAGATAAGAACGTAACTCAATTAGCTGATAACCTTACTGAAGTGTTGTAAACTAAATGTGCCAGTACCGCTTCTACAAGGCTGGCCTAACATGAGACAACTGGAAGCCGATCTAATGTTATCCTTCTTAGAATTCAAAACTGCCTCCCTTAAGAATATCAAGGATGATTCAAAAGACATTTGTTGTAACGGCGACGACGAAGCTTCCATTCCTTTTCGGCTCATAGGCTCAAATATACCGTTGTAAGTCATGTAATCAGCCACCAACGTCAAATGTCTAGGATCCACCGTAATACCGTAGACATTAAACACATTTTGTATTTCTTTAATAATCACTTTGTTAGCAGCTTCAATGCCATATGTATTAGCAATGGCATGAATATCGTTACTGTATAGTTTATTCAAATCTAAAAGATTGTTGTACTTGAACATTTGTAGAATGTTTATACCCTCAGTTTTGAGGTACAGGACATTCTTTTCCTTGTTTGTGATCGCTCGTTTTATGTGTTTCACTTCGTGTATGACGGATTTCATTGCCGCTTCTCGGAGAGCCTGAGATAGGTCCACTCTTAGGAACGATATTGGGAAGAGTACGGTCAGCTCGCACCATTTATAGTGTTTAGTGTCGAAGGAATAATTCGTAGCTTCCCTGAAGTTGGAGACTACGTCTGTTGCGATTTTGCTAGTTTCGGCGTCGTTGTCAACGGTAGTTGAGTCTAAGACATCCTCACCCTTTTCTGTAGGTTGTTCATCATTCAATTCCACTTCATCATCAGATTTCTCTTCTTCGCCCGATTCGGGGTCTTCGTATTCTTGTTCTTCTGTTCTCTTCTTGCGGATACGAGCCTGTAATGTAAACAATGCATAATTTTAATACACCGAGTATAATGCAAAATAGTGGAGTGGAGATTGCTTTGAATATCTTTCTACATAAGGTATCTTTCTACATAGTACATAGTTGCTACATTAGAACAACTAAACAACTTTGATAATATAGATTTGACTACAATGACTAAATAAAGAGATAGAAATTTTTTAAAAATCTCATTAATACAGAATAGAAGCTTAGTTACTTTACTAAAGTAACTTGAAATGGTATTAATATGGACAAGGAAACTTACATCGGTATTGTCATCATCTTCATTAGGAGCTTCATCATCAGAACTGTCTGCATCCACATTGTTAACCGGCTCCGGCTCAGCAACGTCATCCTCGTCATCATCATCACCACCGCTACCTTTAGCCCTTTTCTTCTTCTTTTCAGAAGACCAAACAATACCACTAACTGCCTTTGCTTGCTTTGTCACCGTTGAAAACATCTCTTGGAAGAATTTGTTCTGCATATGCTTTATAATCTGCGGTGGCTTCACCGTATATTGTGTCTTATACTGAGAATGCGGCAAAAATTGGTAGCGCATTGTCGTCTTCAACTGCCTTTCAGGTCGGATAACTATCTGACATTGCACGTCTATCTTCTCCAAAACATCAGCTACGGTAACTCTGTTGAGCTTTTGTCGTAATTTTTCAGCTTTCTTAGTCAAGTCCGGTATGTCGTCTCGGAACGGAATGTCCATGTTGGGGGTTTTAAGCTTAGCTGAAGCAGTCATAAGAATTTCTCTAAGACGCGGTATACCGAGTGTCACGTTCATGTCACCTCGACCGGCAAAGTGGAAAGTGTTCAGTGTCATCTGAGTAGAAGGCTCTCCTATAGATTGAGCAGCTAATAAACCAACAGGTTCACCTGGAGCGGCCATTGATTCAAGATATTTAGCATTCATCACGTCTACGAATCTATCTTTTGGTGTATGTTCGTCATATGCACTAGAATGACGCTTCTTTAAGTAATTTTGCACTATACTATCTAACTGCTCATTAATGACACCGAATTTGTATTCAGGCGACATCTTGCTGGGGATTGGGTCTGGGCATTTCTTCCTTGTGTACTGTTGTCTTTCTTCTTCATCCATAGCACGCCATTTCTTCTCTAGCTCCCAGTAAAAGGGGTCCCTCGTTCTGTCAGTCGGTAAATCGTCTAATTCAATCTGTTTTTTCTCAACTGCAGAGAATTGGACAAAGCCGCTCGTTCGAACCTTTTCGAAAGGACTACCATACTTCTTCTTCCATTTTTTCAGAGATTTATTTGCTTTTGCAACGTCTTTTAAATCTTCATCTTCTTTCAGTTTATCAATCACAGCTTCTCCAATTACCGCGCTTGAATTTATGTCAAGGAATGGAAACTGGTCTTCTCTGAGAAATTGACACTTGAGAACATCTAATCCATCTTCTCCATAAGCGAATTGAATGACACTATTATCTGAATCCCTCACTGTATGATCATAGGAAATAGCTAAACTCTCCAAATGCTTAATCAAGCATCTTTGCAAGTAACCAGATCGACTGGTTTTGACGGCAGTATCAATGAGACCTTCACGACCGGCCATGCAATGGAAAAAGAACTCTTGTGGTTGGATTCCTGTCATGAATCTACCGTCGATGAATCCACCAGCTCTTGGCGATACGTCATGTGGAGGAAAGCTTGGCAAAGATCTTCCCGATATCATGAGTGGCGGTCTTTTGCCTTCCAACTCAATTTGACCAAGTAAGCATGAGATCTGCATAGTATTGACAGTTGAACCTTTAGCACCAGACTGGACCATCAGTTGCAAGTTATTGTAAGGGAATTTCTCGAGCAATCCTTCAGACAAACAAGCAGTATTAATATTATTTGTGTAAGAATCTAGCATAGTTTTGTACTGTCTGTCCAGATTCGTTCTGAATTTAGGGTCTTTAGTGTGTAGTATTTCGATAGTTTCTTTTAATTTTTCGTCATCGACATCAGCAGGTAGATCAGTAGCTTTCACAGCTGCAGCTTTACCAGCGTTACGTACTAAACAAATATAGTCATCGCGCTTTTTATCAGCTTCTTCTACTACTAGAATATCTTTGACACCAAGTGTAAAACCTATCCATTGTAAATAAAATGTGAAGACTTTTGAGAAGGAACTTAGTAAGGCACTTGAACTATCTCCTCCATATAGCTCATACATGCAGTGCACTAGACCATATGGCGTGGCACCATAATGCGTTTTATCTAAAACACCAGACAGGAGTTCCCCTTTCCTAATAACCACTTCGGCTTCTGTCATTGTGTTAGGGTTATTAAATGGAGTACCACCAGCTTTCCAAGGTCTAGGTGCAATCTTTTGCCAAGCTTTAGAACTAATTTTTGCTTTCCCAATCAATGTAAGACAAGGCTTTCCTTTGGGTGTAGTATTAATGATGATGGTTGACAAAACCTGTTTGCCAGACCAAAGCACTAAAGGCTTGAGTATTGTAGGTGGAAGTAGCTTTATTGGTCCCTTATGATTAGGAAGTGCTTGAAAAACTAGTTGTTGGTAGTCAGATTTTGTGAAAAATGTGCCACGCAGGGACATTCTTACTCCAGAAATTACATGATCTTGAATAAGCCCACTCAGTGGTGTTCCATCTTTTGGTACAAGATACTGCTTTGTCACGGACATAATGTTGTAGGCTTCACTCCTGGCAATTTCATTCTGTGGGAAATGGGCATTCATTTCATCACCATCAAAATCAGCATTGTAAGATTTGCAGTTGGCATAGTGCAATCTAAGTGTCTTCTCTCCTTTTAATATTCTCGCCCTATGTGCCATCATACTGGGCTTGTGAAGAGATGGCTGTCGGTTCAAAATCAACACATCACCATTCACCAAATGTCTATGAACAACTTTAAGACCAGATGCTTTAAACTCATCAGGTGTTAGCAACCTTTTGGCAAGACTCTTTCTCTTTAGTATAGAATCTGCAGCTATGCTGATTACTCTCCCATTCTCCATTTCAATTTTCTCAGCACCAGGATGCTTGTTAGGACCATTTATGACCATTTTCCTCAGTTCGTCTACATTCCATTCAGTGACAGGAATAGGGTATGTCAGTTTCATAGCAAAAGCATCAGGTATCCCTATTTCATCTATATCTACATTAGGGTCAGGCGTGATAACAGATCGAGCAGCAAAATTAACTCTTTTTCCCATCATATGCATTCTGATCAAACCAGTTTTCTTTTCAATAATCTGTTTTAGACCCTGACTCGCTAATCCCTGACCTTCACAGTTTAAAAGGTTATTGATACTCTTTTGTAATTCTTGCCAGACCGTGTGAAGTTTTTCTGCAGCTGTTTTGCCTTGAACACTCTCATAAGCTTGTCTTGGTAACTGATCAAGACTGTCAATTGTTTTCTGTTGGTCTGAAGAAGACAGTACATGTAATACTGCTCGGGCAGCAAAGGCATTTTGTAATATGGCCTTATACACATTAGTCTGAGGGTGTTCAACCAGTTCTCCTCTCAGAACATTGCAAGGTCTTACATTAGGAGGTAGAACAGGTACAACATCCATGAAGAAAGCATTAGTAACTGGTTGAGTTGGTGAGTATTTAAGAACTGGGAAGCAGTATTTGAGGATGTCTTCATCATTTTGAGCGATAGAAGTACAGTAGCGTTTGATTTCATCAGGCATCAGGATTTTTATGCCTTTAGAGCCTTTTTCAGCACCATCAGCACTTAGATTGTACATAATCTTATTTTCTGAAGTAGTCACTTTGATTAACTTGCAAGCACAATAAGCACACTTCTTAGCCGTGTTGATTACTCTAAAATATTGATTAATAAATTTTGCTCGTAATTTATCTACATTCTTGTTTTGAAATGTTTCTACAACTGCATCCCTCTTCTTCAGTAACTTTTGGTATTTTCTGATGACTTTATTTGGTTTTTCAGGAGAATTTTCTTTTCCACTGGTGATGTCCCCTACATAGTTATCCAAGTCTAAGGCAGCAGTTATATGCCCTGCATCAACTAGTTCCAGCTGAAGTTTCAATATAAACTTCAGCCTATCATCCATTTGAATTTTGAAGCATTTTAAGCAACTCACGCGGAAGAGAGAATAGATGTTTTTGATAAACATAGGGTTGACCACTACAAGTGGTAGCTCAATATGCCCAAAGTGTCCCGGGCAGTGTAACAACACATTGTTGCAAGTTCCACAGGTTTCATTCCTGTCCCTCAAAGGTCCGAGAGCAGAGTCATACAAACCTCCTTTCGTAGGATTTCCGATAGCGTCGAAACTTTGTACATTAGTGATTTTACTGACACTAAGCTTCCTCACGTCTTCGTCAGAAAACATTAGAAATTGTACATACTCGGGGTCGACGGACGTCAGGCCCGACGTCGACGCGGCGTATGTCGACTTGAAAGACATTGTTTTTGTATCTGAAATCACGTACAAACGTTTAAGTAAATAAATACGGCATGATAACATAACCTATGTCGAAAGAAAAAGTATATTTTTATTTACTGAGACATTTATTACACATAGGTTGACAAAAATGCACACTTACTTGTTATTTCATGCCCTCGTTGATGCAATTCAACTTCTACTTAAAATTTACAGCAAAAATCAGTTCACTTTATTCAGAAACTTAACCTCCACCACATTGTTTTCACTGGTTTTGAGTTTTGACAGATAGATCTCATCTAAAAATCTAAATCGATTTATTTAATATGGCAATTCATAACAATGTTTTGTAAAATCTAAAAACCGTAACTTGCGTAATACGGTTACGTACTAAATCTGCCGCCTTTTTTTATGTGGCAACGTCACTGAAGTCAGTCAACATGGCGGCCCAAGATGAAGTTGACGTATGTGAAAGTTGGGAGGATATGGACGAAATTGGCGTAAGTGTAACTGTGAAAGCCGAACCTGGACGTATCCGGCGTCGGGGTTGGCCGCCGCGTAGTTATTTACATGTGGGTTTGTCTATTTCAGTTGGACCAGAAGATCAGGCTGATGTCAAGTGACTGCGCGCCAGTGCAAACTTCACTCAAAGGTTGCAAGGTTACTGTTGAAGAGAGCGCGTGTATTGGATCTCAGTGCGTGATGCCGGAGCCAGCTATCCGTATCCTGAAGAGGCCGTCGTCATCGGGCAGCGGCCAGCTGAACGGCGAGAATCGCGCCCGCCCGGTTAAAACTCTTGAACAAAGGCAAAAGGAGTACGCAGAGGCTCGGCTGCGGATTCTGGGCGAAGCTCGGAGCCCCGAAGACGTCATTGACGACAAGTAAGGCCGGTTTCATTTACAAAACACTGAGATACTGTTTTACATAACACCATGTTACAAGGTTTGTTCTGGGTGACAAATCAAACATCAACCGTAGTAATTGTGATTATTCTGAATGTCCAACACTGATTTTACGGTTTTTACTACCCTGTTGACAATTCTGTGATATATTCTAATCTTCTTGTGAAGGAATTTCTTAATCAAATTTAGCTTATCTTGGTACAGGAGGTATCAAGAGCATCTACTTGTGTTCAAGTTCACATTTGTGTTCTATTATCATATTTTCACTGTCACTGAGAACCTGTAGACTTTAACATTTGATTTTCTGACTATAAAATATTTGAATATATCTAGAACAGGGTTACAGACACAAGAGCAAAAAACCCTCACTTTGATTGATGTAATTACTTAACTATTTATTTTAAAATATAAGTTTAATTCATACACTAAATAATCTTTACTAGCTTTTATGTAAATTTTTAATTATCATTTTCATGCATTTCCTAGTTTGGTATTGACACACACATGCACAAAAATAAGCTGCAGTATCGAATAACATCAACAAATGTCTATTTTGACAAAAACATGTCTAGTGTGTAGGAGTTAGTGTTTATTATAGCTTGTCATTGATTTTCAGTACTATTAATGAGGTATAAGTGACAATAATATGTATTGGGAACATCTGAATTATGTGCTAAACAAATGAATGTTGGTGAAACGCTGAAATTGTTGGTTTGATTCCTGACTTAGGCCTTTTTCTTGGGTGTATTTGATTTTGAAGATTTTGAGAAAAATAAACAAATAGAAAATTCTGTAAAACATGCATCAAACAATAAGTTAGCAGATAGTTTTTTTAATTTTACTGTACTTGACTATTTGACTTATGAACATTTTGATCTTTATATTTGAAATTCAATCTAATAACCCAATTAAAATAACAAAATAGGAGCATATATAGTCAAAATAATGTCCACAAAGTTTATGTGACAGTTGTAACATGCCATATCAAATAGAGCTTTTTTAACATAACCCATTACCTGTTTGCATTAATCATTTTTCTTTCTCCATTCCAGTTTAAGCCGACTACAAGACAAACTACAAGCAAACAATCTCAATGACAATCAAAATACTAGTAATAAGACAAAGACTCCTCAAAGTGACAATAATACCAAAGGAAGGGAACGTAAAGTCCTCACACGCCTGCCTCCCGGTGCCACAGTGTCTGGAGTGTTCCCATCCCCACCTCCCCGGGGCGTCCTCGTCATCCGCACCCCTCGAGGCCCCGATGGCACAAAGGGATTCCAAAAAAGGTAGCACCACCGACAATATTCAACTAACTCACAAAGACGTAATTCACTTCCATCCATTCGATTTATCCGATAATGTAAAATTACCAGTTGTGCTGTTGTGTTTGATATTAGCATAATATTTGTTTCACAGTTTTTAATTTTTTAATTAAGTCACTTGATTTCTTTGCCAAATTCGATTGAGGTCTATTGTACTTTTTATAGAACATAAGACTGGATTATGTTTGTATTTTACAATGAAAAACTCGATCATTGTTTTGGGATTGAATTTCATGATTGGAAGATAGAAACGTTATATGAATTCAACAATTATGCTTGTAAGGAGTCTTCATAGTTGCTATGCCTCTTACCCAACTATAGTAGACTGATTTAGCATACATTATAATGGTTAGCAACATTATAATTAGCTAAGGTCCCGGAATGATCTAAATACATACAGTTATGCTTCAGTAAAGGCAAATTTACACTAATTAGTGTAAATGAATAATAAGAGTACATTCTGGTTATGTTACCACACTCAAACATATTTCAATTTAATAATCAGCTGCATTAATAGAAGTGTAAATAGACATAATTTTGCTAATGTCAATTGTAATATTGATCATAATACACCCATTTTAAATAAATTCTAATATATAAGGTTTGAATTAAAAATTGTGAAATGATATTTAAAATTGAAGAGTGCTCACTTCAGGGAACAATGTTATTGTTAATATTAAAGGTTAAAAACAAACAAAACATTGTAATACAATGTTAAGATGAGATTTGATGAAATAGACACTCTACCTAAATTGCATGTATGCATTTACATATATTTTAACATATATGAGCATAATCTAAAGTTACATTTCAAGTTTAAAATTTCATTTGTCGATAAAATTGAATGAATTTAAGGAATAATTAACTTACCATTGTGTGAATACAATTTATATATTACTAAAAATTTAAAGTTTAGCATTAAACTTTTTATATACAGTTTTTCTACATGTATAGCGTATTTTTAGGATAAGATATTGCTAATAATTGTATATTTATAGTATATTATTTTAATATGTTAAGTTTTTCAATGCTTACACATTGTTTGTGTGAATTCTGACTTTTAACATCTTTTTGTGTTATTAAATTCCCCTCATTTGGTATATGAGTGAATGACACTATTTAAATAGTCAAAAATGCCATAAAATTGCTTGGCACTTATGACCTTTATGATCAAGCAATGGAGTTTACACAAACTGTGTGACTTTGCATTTAAAGTGTGACTGATATTGTGTGTATGTGATCTGACCAGATATTATTTTGATTATAATTATAATAAGCGATATTATTTATAAATATTGTCTCAATAAGACTGCGATGATGTCACTAAGCCTACATTGTAGGATAAATTTTAAGTATCTTAAAATCTTTATTACAAAGTAAAGATACTTTAGTGTAGTCATTTTATTAGCTTATATGCTAGGTACATACTAAATAAAATGAATATAATCAAAATAATGTTGGTCGCACCAAACCAACGCTAGTTTAAGTCTACATAATATAACAAGGATTGTGATATAGAATAATATTGTCTATTGCAAACCTTAACTCGACTGTGAATATACGGAAATACACTCTTATCATTTGACATGTACTTTTAATATTGAACGTAGATTTCGTTATAAGAAGTACAGGGATAGATTATCGAGTTTTAGAACATCTTAAGTAGAACATTGACTAGGATAAATTCGATTGGGAATATAAAGAATGAAATACTATGCTCTTGGCAGCGAAAATTGCATGATAGTTACTGTAATGCCATTCCTTTCCTTTTGCGAGTCACAGAGATATTTAGCTCATACTTTATGTAAAATGTTATGCCTATTTAAGACATTGATATTTATACATGGAGTATGAGTTTTATTTAGAGGCATAGATTAAAAAAAAACGGGTTTTATTCTATAAATATTCGGTCAGTCCATTGCTGTTTTTGAAAAAATACATAAACAGATTACCCACAAAAATACACAAGTTCTTGCATAAAACCTCGCATTAAAATACTCATTACTGTATGTTTTGTGGGTATTCTGTACATGTATTGAATATGTATATTTCTTTGAACCAGAGCCAAGTTAACTAGATAGCCAAAAACGGTCAAAATTTTACCTTGACTCGGTTAAAGGTGCCAAAATCATTTGCAAGGGTTTCACTAACTGATGGAAGTACCACCGATATTTATTATGTGCCATTTATGAGGTTAGATCATTTAACGGATTTTAATAACCTATTTATTTGTAGATTTGCTTATTAGATATAAGAATTTGACATAACTCGTATGAGGTTGATGTCAAAATCCTATCTATATTATGGAAAGATTATAAAAATCTGCAGTAAATGATTCACTAACACTTTCATAATTATTGCTTTCGCATTGAGATATAAAAGAGGCTCCGTCCTATAAGTATTGTGTGAAAAAGATAAAAATAGCGAGCAAAACGCATCGATACAGTGCTTGGTAAAACAACGTCGTGCGTTCGCTAACCTAAAAACCGTTACAGGCCCATTTTTCAAATTCCTGCAGGCCTAGATTACACCAAATCGGAGCGGAAAAGTTTTTAATCAACCAATAGAATTTTGTTATTCACATCTCGCGTTCGCCCACTCTAGTACTCAAAAGAAATAGTATCCTTGAGCAGAGAATTTCTATTTGTTATTTAAAAACTTCTCCGCTTCGCTTTAGTGGAAACTGAGATTCGGCTCGCCATATTTAAAATACAGAGGTACCAATACGGAAAGAATACCTACAAGCAACTATCATTATATAGATTTTACTTATAGCTTATGTAACGTAAATAAACAATAAGGCTCCATTGAAATTTTAGAGCTAATATCATCCTTTTTACTAACAGAATGAGGTATGCTTCTTATCCCTCTATGCGGTACAGGCTTAATCATACTATAAATAGTTACCTTGTTAAATAGTAACAGGGTAATGTGTACCTAGCATAAGATGCATCTGTATACATTTTGCAATAAATAAATAAATAGTTACCTAAGTAAAAACTAGATGGCGTTAGCTGTGTGTAAAACTTTTGAGTATCTGGTAAATGCTATTTCATTCTTTATATTTCCAAGGATGCATGTATCAAAATAGTAATGTTAATTGAAATTATAATCATTATTTATACTTTAGTCGACGCGCCTATTTATAAGATTCTCTTGTTATTTAGTATTTTGTACTGAATAATAACACTTGTAGCTACTTGGACGGCGAAGTGTACATTGAAAGAATGAATCAGTAGTGGTGTTGCCAGGTGCGTAAATGAAAAGTGGGAAAATTCTTAAAAGGTTGAGTTGAAAATGCATTTATGCCGATCACCTCGCGCGCTTTTTACTGTCAAATAAATATTTCCACTTTTGCTAATACGATGAATAAGCTGGATTTCAATGTATATTCTGGGATGACTGAAAAGCCGGTGATGTCTCAAAATCCCGCCAAAAGTACAACATCTGGCAACACTAATCAGTAGAAAATCTACTGATGAAGTGCGGAATGTAAAGTATTTTAGGGTTTCTTATGACTATGGTTACTATTCAGGCTATTTAACCCCCTAGAAGGGTTGCTCAAGGACACTTAGGTTGCGCAACCAAATTGGTTATCGCAGAACCTCAACCCTAATGGTTAATACCCAACAAGGTTACAAAAAGAGGTGAGAACCAACTGTGTCTTTTATTTGTAGTATATTACCTATAATAAACATTTTTATACCTACAACCGAATATGTGCATAGTAATGATAGATATTGATCGTACGTAACACCGGCTAGAACAACAAACTTGTCAAACACAAACGTTGTTGTAACAATAATTTATTTTAAAATAAAATATTAGTCATCTCACAGTCTGTTTTATTTTGTTCCTTAACGATAACACGGTTTACTTAACAAGACTTCGTATGACGTGTAGCTTATTTAAGCCAGAAGCCTGCCGTTACACTTGCCTATAGTTTTTAGTAGCTTGATTTAGTTATATTACGATTTTGCATGTCTAAAATACCATCATAAGTTGATTATAGTAATTTCTTAGAACTTCTTACAAGTTACGGAAGTTAATTAGGTACGTTATTTTTATGGAAGCAATTGACAAGTGTAAAGTCGGGGTAAGAATAAAAATCAAAATGATAATGCGCTGTGTGTACAAGGTGACTGCCGACATTCAATTTGTGTATACTATGTGTACCTCTTCAGCGACTACTACTACGATACTACTTCTACGATCCTTACCATTGTAATAATAGTGCAGTCATTGAAGCATTATTGCTACGATTTTTTTTACTGTGAACCGATTTGCATGAAATTTTGGAATTAGGTTCATCTTACCCTTAACTTCAAAAGTGAATATGATTTGAACTCCGCCACCCCCCCTGGGGGTGGTTGCCACCCCTTCTTTGGGGTGAATATTATTTTTGCAAAATAATCTCGGATATCGATAGAAGACCTAATTTTAAGCAAAAGTTGTCTTTAAAGTTTTTAAAAAAATCCAATACTTTTCAAGTTATTGGCAATTGAAAATTCGCAATTTTTTCACGTTTTTCATCGGTTTTTTGCAAATATCTCCAAAAATATACGTTTTATCGAAAATGTATAAAGAACAAAATTGTAGCAGGTAAAACAACGAACAATTTGTTTTTTTTATAAAATGTCCTAAGTGCAATATTAAGCTAGATATTAAAGATCAAAGCCGTTTTTTATTTTGTCTGAAATTTAATCGTTGTGGTCAATGCCATGTAGCGGCGAGTAGATGCATTTTATACATTCTAATACAAATGGGTTTTGTAGTGCTTGAAATAAGCTTTAAGATGAGCACTATTAAAAGTCTTTTCCACGTAAAATAAGTGAGCTGTATTGCAAATAAGGGGAGCATCTTATGTTTTTTCTTTTAAATCAATGGGTTTCATAAGTGCCATTTCCACCAAAATTAAAATTAATCGTATTCCGCCTAGGATTAACTTTATTATGAAGAGTTTGATAGATAGTATCAGTTTGGCTGCTTCAGGACAGATATTTTTCAAAAAAGTCACGATTAACGAAAAGAACAAAATTTCAAATTAAAGAAAAACCCACTTGTTTTTCATAATATCTCAAAAATTACGACAGATACGTATAAAAGTGTACTGAAAAAAAAATTAGGTATTATTCTGACAAACAATTTGGTTTGTTTGTTTTTTCTGTCGAACAAAAATTGACGGAGATATGATTGTTTAAAGAGCGCGTGGCAGCGCAATCACAGCCTCTCTTAAGCCCTTTAACCCTTCACCGTTTTAGAAAAAAGTTCTTTACTATATATTGCAATGATGGATGTTGTAGCTCTCTTATAGTTCGGCCATTCAGAGAATGCGTTCCTGACACGTCGCGATTGAACTGACGACGTAACTTTGCAATGGCGTTGCAGTTACGATAAAAATATTTTTGCTGGTTGTTTACCGTTTTAACAATTGAGGAGCATTAAAACAACATTATTATATCAATAATCAATGAATGTAGTTACGTCGTCAGTTCAATCGCGACGTGTCAGGAACGCATTCTCTGAATGGCCGAACTTTAATTACTTTTACAGTGGTTTTTTATAAATTGTGATAGCATGAAAATTGAAGGAGTTATGGTCCAAAAACTTGTCATATTTTTTTCTACTTAGTAACTGAAAACTTCGGAGTGTCAATATTTGGAGCAATGTGAAAGTAGGCAGTATAATAAAGAGTCACAACTATTGTAATGTGTATATATGTCACCGGAAAATAATAAAACTCGTAAATTGATCAACTTACTAAAATAATAGATGGCATAAACTACGTCGATTAAATTTCAGACAAAATAAAAAACGGCTTTGATCTTTAATATCTAGCTTAATATTACACTTAGAACACTTTATAAAAAAACAAATTGTTCGTTGTTTTACCTGCTACAATTTTGTTCTTTATACATTTTCGATAAAACGTATATTTTTGGAGATATTTGCAAAAAACCGATGAAAAACGTGAAAAAATTGCGAATTTTCAATTGCCAATAACTTGAAAAGTATTGGATTTTTTTTTAAACTTTAAAGACAACTTTTGCTTAAAATTAGGTCTTCTATCGATATCCGAGGTTATTTTGCAAAAATAATATTCACCCCAAAGAAGGGGTGGCAACCACCCCCAGGGGGGGTGGCGGAGTTCAAATCATATTCACTTTTGAAGTTAAGGGTAAGATGAACCTAATTCCAAAATTTCATGCAAATCGGTTCACAGTAAAAAAATTCGGAGGTTAGACCGTATTTTTCGCTTCAATGACTGCACTATAATATCTCGTGGGAATTAATCCAATTAAATGTACTATGACAAATAATGAAGATTGCATCGTAATTAAGATATTGTATTAAATTAATCGTAACTGAGATTATAATCTCGTCAGTTCGTTCTGCGCAGAAAATAAACAAGTATCCAACCAGTTTTTAAAATTACCATAATCTTGATGGAAGTTTGCCTCCAGAACACATAATTTGTATCAACATGAATTGATATTCTCATAACATTCAGCATAATCGATACCTGCTTACTAATAATTTAAATCTGTCGAGTCTGTTTGTTTGCTTGAACGCGCTGTTCTGAAGAACTAGGTACAGGGCTTATTTGTAAAATTCGTTCAGTGATTGGTTAATTAAGGGTATCTCTGAAGGTGTAAATGCTTCCTAGTTGGTTTGGGAGTGTTAATTCCACGGAGGAGAAAAGACTAGCGGAGATGCCCTAACGCAGGTAGGTCACGCGCCTTCAGGTAGGTCAAATACGTCACGACTACGTCACGGCAGGCGTGGCTGGACACCGCCCATATACCGTCCTTCACGTCTAACTGACATCTTGTCATAGTTGTATTTTTACCACAATTTCAAGTGATTTTATTTGTTACTCGATTAAAACGATGAAATGCGCTATCATTAATTGTAGAAATTGCTCAGGATCCAAACTCAAACATACCATAGGATAACATTTCACGTGTAAGTAATATTTTAACTTTAAAACATATGTTTTGCTAGAGACATCTGTCGTCGAATAGCTGCATTTCTAGAACCTCTAAGTGAATTTGTATTATTTTCGTATCAATCTTGTATCAATGTATATTATTGGAACCAATTTTTGCCTTAAAAAGCAGCTTCATTTTTCCTTGCACCCAACAAGTTTTTTTATAGATTATTTACAAACCAAAACATATGATATATTATCATGAAAATTTAAAATTATAAAAACACCATCTTTCGGTAAGTAGTCGACTTAATATTTGAAGTAAAATTGTGTTCATCAAGCAAGACAGAGAGACCCGTTACAAAATTAGGTGCTACCAGACATCGAAAATTCAATCACCCATTCTTAAAAAAGGTCTTATATAAAAAAGCTGCAATTATCTTAAAATTAATCATAACTCTATGTATTTATTTTAGTTTCTAAGAAACAAACAAAAAGTTTAAAAAGTACTTTTGTAAGAATATTTCTCGATATATGTCAATATGAATTTCTTTGTTAGGGTGGATGAACAAAGATTTTCCTGTCTATCGCTGTATAGAAGGAATATTTATTTATATTTTAGGTAGATACTGTGTTATTTTAAATATAAGATGTGACGAGAATTTGCGTAGATTTATTTATATATATCATCAGCAATGTTTTACATATTTATATCTCTATTGCCGTACATACTTTTTGAATGTACCTTTACTCAGAGCAACATCCGACATATAAAGTCTGCTATTTAGTGGATGCGCCGTTATGATATAGGTACATAGTTGTGAAAACTCTTATTTGATAAACACTGTCCCTATAATTTTAATTCCCATTTTTCTTGGTGAATTTCATAATATGGCAACATCGAAAATAACAACAGTCATCATCAGCACGGTTCTAGAACAAATAGAACAAATTTTCATGCTTGTCATGCCATAGTGGCTAATAGACGAACTAACACAATGACATAAGTTGATACCGAAATTACGCCATGGGGGTATTTTAGACCCGTGGTGAATAAAAAATATTTTTAATCGAGTCTCCGTTTAATGATTCCTAGTAGAATTATACCTATTTCATTTCTGGGGGAGTAAATAAATTGTTGTGAGGCAAGTACTCTGCACAAGATAATACTTATTAAGTATTATTTTTTAAACTTTTTATCTCTCTATTTTTCTTCGTTCATTTCAAATGAATGCTTCTTCAGACTTTCTAATTCAATTACTATTTTTTAAGAATTATTAACTTTGAGTATTTACTTTTTAGTATGTCACTAGTGGTCGATGTTAGTTTAGGGTTAGATTTTAGTCATCCTATTCCACGCTAGATGGATTTACAAAAAATGGGTGGCTTCCCATAAAAGGCGTATAAGGGTGGAGCTCGGGTGGAGTCAGTAACGTTCCTCGTCCCCCGCTCACCCGAATTTTGGCGCGCTGCTTTGTTAGGAGATTTTACGTTAGGGCACCTCCGCTAGTCTTTAGTCCTCCGTGGTTAATTCCTAGATGCCAATACTCGTATAATACAATAACAGGGGCCCGATTCTCCTAATTTTACTTAAGCAACATACGATTCACGTTCGACTCGATTCGACTGATCGAAATGTCAATCGAATACGATTGGTCTTTTATTAGTAGCAGAATGCCTGATATGGTTAAAACTGCTATTGCGATCATATTGCGATTCGATTTCTATTCGATTTTGACATTATTAACTTAGGAGAATCGGGCCCCTGGTACGTCTCGAGGTGAGTAGAAACAGTTGCATAATTATTATTTGAATATGATTTGAAAAAAAGTATAGGAGCAACGGTACCTACTTATCTCAACGAAACTGTACAAGTTTTAACATCATTCTTACATTTAAGTGGTTTGTAAGATTTTTATCAAAATAAACCAAATCTTTTAATGCAACTATATAACCGTTTTAACTAACCATTTTAACGCAACTAACCGGTTCTTACATTATGAGATTAAATCTATACACCGATTTACTAAATCTCAAGTCCATTCACGGGGCGACATACAGTCACTAACAGCGTTATTAACATAAACTTGTTCTACAATCCTGTTCAGTTGACATCAGTGTTTGGTAGAGTACAGTCGCGTACGATGGCTGCGTTAGATCATCTCAGTGAGAGAGATAAGGCTGTGTTAAGGAGTATCTTTGATCCGACGGCGACTATAGCTGCTGATGTCGTGGAAGATGTGGGCGATCAGTTCCTTGAAGATGAAGAAGGTAATCTTGAACTTTTAAGAGTAGTTAGTCTAGTCTAGACTCTAGTGGTTGAAATCAGGTCATAATACTAAATTTAAATTATGTTAGGTAACTGGTAACATTGGAAAAAACTGCATCTCAATAAAAAAATAAGTCGCTACAAGCATAAAACAATCATCAGTTTTGACGACCTCGATGGCGCAATGGTCACCATGCCGGACTGCCGAACATGAGGTCCCGGGTTCGATTCCCGGCTCGGTCGACATTTGTGTGATGAGCATGCTTGTTAGCCGTGGTCTGGGTGTTACAACATGTATTTATAAATATGTATATATGTAGCTATATGTAGTTTATCAATTGTGTTAGCACCCATAACACAAGTTAATTAATAACTTACCATGGGGCTAACCGACCGTGTGTGAAAAGGTGTCCCGACATTATTTATCAGTAACTCTATAATTTCAATTATGAATTAATTTGTATTCTTACTTAGATAATGTTGCGCAATTTAATTGATAGGTATCGATATATTTACCTACCTATATATTATTATTAAAGAGCTCGTGGCCAAGTCAAAGTCATAAGGTTGATGATGTCCTCCTAGCCGATTATCGGCTACGGCGGCTGTTCTCATGTAAAGAGATTAGCCAACTGCGCAGGACATATTAAAGTGCACGAGCATTTGCGCAGACACAGGTACACTCACTATTCCTTCACTCTCATAACCCGATGGGACGGCAATCCGACACGACCGGTAAGAGATCAGGCGCAGGACCGACATTTACGTGCTCTCCGATGCACGGGTGTATCAATCACCAGCTTCCAGGCTCCGGGCTGCTTTGTGAAAGTCTTCTAAAACCCACAAAGCGATTTCGGCCCGACTCGGGAATCGAACCCGAGACCTCGTGCTCAGCCGCACTTGCGACAGCTAGACCAACGAGGCAGTTAATAACGAGAAAGTTAAGTCATAAGGTTAAGCAACGTTCGACGAGTTCGTCAAAGAAAGTCTGACAACCCCTCCAAGGGATATCAGGTAGCCCGGGTAACTGGGTCGAGTGAGTCAGATAGGGAGTCGCTCCGTGTAAAACACTGGCACTCAGCTTTGTCCAGTTAGACTGGCAGCCACAACTATGTTGGGGGGTCTGCAGGAAGAGATTTTTTTTAGAAATAAGCACCTCTATTACTACTATTTAATTAGTTTTTCTGTCATGTGCGTTTACTGTGTACATAAATCGTTAAATAAATAAATGAAAAATATTCCAGAACCGACAACCGAAGCATACAAGGAGTCTATAACTCTATGCGCCGAAGGAGTCAGGTTAGCAGAGGCTGGTAAACTGGAGCAAGCTCTAGAGATGATGACGAGGGGTGTGCAAGCGGCACCCGATAGGGCAGCCGGGTACAACGACAGGGCACAGCTGTTGAGGATGATGAAGAAGGATGATGGTGAGTGGTGACGACGTACCTATCCTATTGGCAGCACTAGTGTTTCTTTTTTGACGTAAAATGAGTTCAAATCCATGGTGATATTTTTACACGATATACCTACTTCCGTATTATAGCCACTTAATAAATTGCATAGCTGCCTTAAGAATTCTCATTCGAAGAAACTAATAGCTGTCTTTCTCGGTCAACTGCATTCATGCGAGTAGGTAGGCAATTCTACTTGATAAAATTTTCTTTGCCTCTAAGTTAGGTACTACCCATTGGCATACCTATCTTTATATCTATACTATATAAAGCTGAAGAGTTTGTTTGTTTGTTTGAACGTGCTAATCTCAGGAACTACTGGTCCGATTTGAAAATTTATTTCTGTGTTAGATAGCCCATTTATCGAGGAACGCATATAGGCTACTTCTTTATCCCGGTGCGGGAAGTAGTTCCCACGGGATGCGGGTGAAACCGCTGGCAGAAGCTAGTAGTCTATATACGGAAATAAAGACACTCGAGACCAAAAATTGTAAAATAAAAGAAACACCATTCCATAAAGACTTAAATTACGATTTTTTGCAATTAAAATAAGTCATATTTCAATTCTAGATGCAATGACCGATCTCGACCGTGCTCTGGAACTGACAGCAGGCAAGCAGTCTCGCGCACGCGCACTGGCGCTCTGTCAGCGCGGCGTGCTTCTGCGCAAGCGAGGGAACGATGACGACGCAAGAGTTGTCTTCAGTGAGGCTGCTAAATTAGGCAGCAGCTTTGCTAAAAAACAGGTATATAAAGCTAACTAACTGTTAACCGCGGTATTATTTCCAGCAATTAGATATACCTAAGCAGCACTGCGTATAAGCAAAATTACTGCTAACAACATTCATCTTTTCAGTAGTTTTTACGTGAAAGAGTAAACAACATTTATAGGTACCTCCATTCTTGAGAACTTTTGCTTTTGTAGGATCTCTTTTTACTAACTAAGAAACAGGTTCTAACATTGTTTTTATCTATTTCCGTAATTAATATTCTTATCGATATTTAATATAGCTTCCGTGTTTTTAGAAAGCTCGATAATTTGCTACATAGTCGACTAATTGCAATTTAAAACGAGTTAAATGCTGCATTTTATGCAGTATGTCCCGCAGTACAGGTTTTGACGAAACATTGAGATTGTCACAACGATGAGTAGCCAGTTGAGCTTGTATTTTATTACTTACCTCCTGTTTCCGGCAGACTCTCTCACTCATAAATAAAACTATTATTTACTAGACATAACCCGCTAGTAAAAGTAGGTACCTAGGTACGGTAGATTTTTAATTCTCATCTAATAGTCATGTGTATTTCCAGGTGGTAGAACTGAATCCGTATGCAGCTCTGTGCAACCAAATGTTGAGTCAAGTGATGCGAGGTGAAACCGAGATCAAGTTATAATTTTAATGTTTAATCATATTTAGGATAAGGAAAACTTGCAAATAAAACACAAATAAAATCTAATGGATTAGAAATTTATATTGTTGAGTACAATCGACATTCACCTTCGAGAAAATCCATACAAACAACCAGAGATCCCAGTCACAGATCTACCGAGAGACATTCGCGCGTGGCTTATGTCCCCCGCACGTGGCTACACGCCCCTACAAGTGGCTACACTCCCCCGCACATGGCTACATGCCCCAAAATCCTTGAAAATGACAAATGTAATACTACAAATCGAAATACTTTTACTACACTATCGATATTAATCATAGAATATGCAATAAAATCTCATAAACCATGATGGCGTGCGAACACACAGATGTCACTGCAGCTTTGTTCGCACACGACCATGTTTTATCATCGCAAATATTGGTTAAAATTCAAAATTTTAATAATAATTATTATTTAATCCTAGTGAGAGGCGATGACGGTAGACTAACTGAAATTGAAAGTGCACTTTACATATTTTTAATAGGTCTCTTCAAACATGGCGTTTACGCTCGATTTCGCGCGTTTTCCGCCATAGACTACATAGACATTCGCGCCAATTTGAATAGACCGCTAAAACGTACTTTGAAGAGTTGCTTAGATTTTAGTCATAACTAAAATGGATAAAACATTTTTGGCACATGGTTTCTTAAAATAAATAATGAAGAATTATGTGAGATGTCAATTGTTATTTCTTATTAAGTATAATATTAATAAATGGTCAGTTCTAAACAACTCTCCCTCGCAGCTTGTGAAAGGATGATATATCACAGAAATAGTTGCAGTGTAGTTTAAAAATTCATTGAAGCCTTGCAATAATAGTTAATGTAACAATATAAACAGTTCTTGTATAACATTATTCGAAATGATTTATTAATAATTTCAGCATTGTTTAAAGTTTAATAAGTTAAAAGCCTGAACAGTGTGGCAGTATAAGAATGTCTATTGACTTTAAGACTAAACTTTAAACAACGATTACAATATTATATGGAAAAACAATGGTGTTTGATTATTATTTAATTAAACATAGTGCTTATTTGCTTACACAATTGGATAACGTGCAAAAATAGTACAAGTTGAAGTGATTGATTTCTTTATTTTATTAGCGGCAACTGATCTGTTTTTAGTACTTTTTTTTTGTAATTTCGACATCTTTTCCGTCATCATCATCAACATCAATTTAACATCGTAGTTGACGATATTTCGGTGGTGTTGCCACCAATAAAATAAAGAATGATAAAATATAGGTAACAAGATAAAAACGATTGGTTACAAATATTCAATACAGTACTAATATATTATGGAAAATATTTACATATTTTGGCACAGGTGATGGTGCATTAGCGACATCGTCATTGTAAAATTTTAAACACTCGAATATCCATTAGTAAAATATTTCAAAAGTATACTAAGACCTGTATCAACTACGGGCTTAATCTATAGAAAGGTTTAGGCCTATTTATGAGATATAAATGAATACATAAATACATATTTTATCGATTTAAAATTTGATTGAAAAAAACTTATTTCTTGATGATTTTTTTACGTTTTTATTCATCACAAGCGCAATGTATTTTTAAAAGTATTATGTCTTGTAAATCATTTTTAAAATACAGCGACTTAAAAAAAAACGATTGTCACAATAATTATGACCGACGTACTATGAACATATGATTTCTGTAAGCAAACAATTCAAAGTACGCAAAACTAAAGGACTCAGGAGAGCAACCTAAATCTAACGCGATATCGTATTCTATGCTAAATAATATCAAGATATTAAAACTAATTCTCACTGAACACATACATTAACTATACATAATAACAATTTAAACATACTGCACAGATTGACTCGAGATTATTCTTACTCCTTCAATCCATTGCCTAGTCCCTATCGTCCATAATAATCTTTTGTCATTGTTACCCAGAAATGGAATATCATCAAATACGTTTTCACGGAACTAGTGATGGCTGTCAGAGTAGAATATTTTCAAACAGTTTATCGATAAACGTCACAGCGCACGTCACTAAAATAAAAATGTCGAAGCATATAAAGCAAGCTTAAGATTTGGAAACTCGATAATATGGCTTGAACTATAATACTTATTCTAAGATTTTAATATTCAACGGGTTATATGGAAATGAACCTTAATATTATGACCAGAAGGTGTAGTTTCCTCACGCGATGTCATCTGTCATTATTGACAGTCCGTGGAGGCAACAGAACGTGTGAAGTAACTCGTAACTATGCCTTATTTACAAGTGAGATCTTACAATAACGGTTAGATAAATAAATAACTATAAGTTTTATAAACTTTTTAAATTTATATTATTACCTATTATTGACCAAGTCAGAATAAAATAGGGTGTAAAGGCAGAAGCTAGCAGACACTAATTAGAAGTTATACGTTAATTAAGAGCACCTTTCCACGACACTAGTTTTAAGACGTATACTTGTCAATGGTAGTGTGGTACCTAGATTGTTAAAAAAGTATCGATATAAAGAGGTCGTAATACCATCGATATTATTTTGGTATTGCCAATATCGATAATTGTAATCTCTCTTGATGAATAAAGATTTTCTGGCATAAGATTGATTCTCTTTGACAGCAATATTTTGCTTACTGATCGAGAAGATTCCTTTACACAGAAGTTTCGTAGAAAGGTACTCTAAATTCTAACAGAAAAGTTTAGCTAATTAACACTAACTATAAAGAAAACGTAGCTGGGTGGAGGGTATATAGTTTTGTGTGGTTATAAACACGTGTAAAATACCTTTGATATAGAGCACACAGTTTTTATTTAATCTTTTAGTTCTTAAATATGTAGGATACTATAGAATTATGTTCAGATTGTTATTTTCTGAGATACCTTTGTTATTGAGTTTTAATTTGATTCTTTAAATAATAATTTCTATCTGATAAAGGAATAAGGCATCCATAATCATCGTTTTTGATTAACACCAGAGACAATTTTTTGTTTTTAAAATATGTAGGAGACAATATCGCATTGTGGAGTATTTTAAAGACAGAACTCTATAAACAAGCTATTTTATAAGTGTTTATAACTGTACGGGACCACGGGATATGTCTGTACGCATTGTACGCGCAGACACGAGGATGGGTGGGTGCGTTCGCGCCCTCTACGTTGTCTCCCGCTCCAGCTGTTGTTAACCTACGAGGCTGGCTGGTTTTCACAATGAACAGAAAAATATATGCGTTTAAATTAAGAATGTTAGTATAAATGTTGCCATGTAAAAAATAAAATGCTGTCAGTAAATTATAAAGATGTACAAAAATAAATGTCAAAATAAATAAAAAATAATTATCTTGATTCTTGAATACTGTTTAAATGAAATGCAATAACGACGTAAAAACGAGCCAGCTTCCTTAAATTTATTCACTTACGCCTACAAAAAGAATTTAAAAATTACTGTTACATCTAACTATCTTTAGCAAAACCGCATTGGGAATGCGCGGCAAATCGAGAATACTATTGAAAGATAATAATTATTATAATTAAGCTAAAAGTACTTTATATAAAATAAAAACAAAAACACCTAAATGTCATTTTATTACATTTCAATTTAGAATCAAATGCTTTCTTTTTCATTTTTAATCCACATCGATTAATCTAGCAAGAGTTTATATACGATTTTAAAATTTACTTTTTATAGCGTTTAATTATTAATTAAGTTAGTAAGGCTATTTTAGTAGACGATTATTGACAGCTATTTGCTGTTGGCAATTTGTATCGATATTATAAATATTCATAACTTATTCATTTACTGTTTGAAAATACTGTTGATATTGGATTGAAACTTCAAATCTTTTTCTTTTGATTACTTAAAGAGTTACCAGTTGATATGAGAACCAGTGATTACTTATGTATTTCAATGATAGTGACATTATAACATCGATACAAATCGAATCGAAACGAAATCACGCACACAAGTGAACATTCACCAACACACGCATACAAGCTAACAGTCAAGCTAATACGATACACGATTAGATCATCCATACATCATAAAATGCGATCACGACACTTCGAAAAACTTTAAAAACAAACAACGTGATACCATAGACAATGAAAACTTAATAGCACGACCTTTTTACAGGCGCACATTGTTTTAAAACAAAACACGACATCTTTGGGCAGAAATGAGTAGTTATTATAATATTATTATCGAAGAAAGCCCAAAAATGATCAAAGTCAACAATAAAACAGAATTCTCTAACTACGTAAGTAAACTCGAGATTCAAATAATAATGAGCTAAATTATTGTGAAATTACATGAAGAAGGAAACACATTTAGTTTACGCTAATACCATTCCATATCCATCTAATATTAAGTTCAAACATTCGCTCAATAAGTTAAAATTTCGCAATACACATGTCTTTAAAATGCGTTGAGACAGTTTAATTAGGTTAGTATTCTAAAATTTTACATAAGCTAGAAGATCTAAAAAGATATTCAAGCGATCACTTAGCTCCGTAGCGTACGCTAAATATGTTTCTTTAAGCCCCTTGGGCATCTAAAACGCTTAACAATATTGCCATCCACACGACACGACAGTATTTACAATATAAACGACACTGATATGTGATAAAAACGTGAAAATCGAACATAAAACATCCACACAGTTTGACGCGATCTGTCAAAATTGCAAGCAATTATAAACTTTAACGACTTCTAATAGAGTATATTTTGACAGAAGGTATAAATACTGAGTGGTGATCAACATTTACTATATTATCAAGTGGCCCCAAGATCATGATATTAGAGATTGCCATGTCACGAGATTCTGAATATGATTCTCAAATTAAAATAGATTAAAATCGCCGAAAAAAATATTGCCAATGTAAATTACGTAGAGAGCAAAAATTCAACAATAAGGTTTTACTCCAATTAATATTGCTTAGCGAAATTCGTTGGATTACATTCCGTTTCAAATATTATTGCAGTTAAATAAATTAATTATTGCAAAAATTATACTTAACCAAACGACTACTCTTAGGATAACGTTTCATTTTTAACATTTTCATATTATGAAGCAACACATTTTAGTCAAGTACATTTTAAAGTGACATAACTAGTGATGTGACATTCAAATATCGATATAAAAAATGAAGTAAATAAAACAAACTTAGTCATGTCGTATTGGATGGTATAGAATATCATCGACTTAAAATAAGAGTAGTAAAATTAACGGGAATGAGCAAATACTTCTCCTAACATCCTTCGAAGAGCCTAAGAATGGCATTCCCTCAAGAATCAACGATAACTAAACGTAGAGTCGAGAGTGAGACAGCGAACGACTCGCGCCGTGTGAGTGACAGAGACAGTCGACAGATGGAGTGAAGAGCTGGCTCGTGTGGCCGGGAGCATCACGCAGCCAGCTTCAACAATGACGAGAAATTCAACCCTGGAATCAAAAAAATATGCATTAAAATTGTTTTTGAACATTGTTTTCCGTGTGTCAATATTTATTCGTGTGTAACAAAAAATAATAAAAACATTTCTAGTTCAATTCAGGGGTCCATGATCAGTCAGGTCAGTTCTAGTGTAAGTATAAAATGAACTTATAAATAGCAGAAAGATATACGAATCACCGCTGAAGTTAAAATCCGAAATCGATTTGAGGCTTTTTGGAAACGAAAACTATCAAACCTCCGCTCGCCCTGGGAGGTCTTTTATTGAATCAAAGTCAAAAACGTTTATTGAAACTAGGCTAGTTTTAAGCACTTTTTCACGTCAAATTTACAAAAGGACAGCACCCCCAAAACGCCCCCCTTTCACCACTTCCTAGTCTCTGGAATGGGTCTTAGTACCTAAATTAGAAAAATGAACTTTCTTAGACTCTGATCTGGCTTGCAGGAAGCCTTGTTTTCCAAGCAAGGCCTAGCTTTTAAGGCCCTCTAACCAATTAGCCATTTTATTATTTCCTTACCTTGATAGTTCAGACATGCTGCACGAACTCTGGGTTGAGGAAGGAGAAGCCCATGAACTCCGTCTGGTCGAGGTTCATCATGAACAGCTTGTCGGTCGGCGTCAGTTCTGTCTTCTCTTGGGTGAACTGCTTGTCGAAGTTCGATACGTCCTTGCGATGTTTCTGTGGAGAGGAAAAGAATTTAATGTAATTTAAGTCGGTGACGAGGTAGGTGTAGGTGTAATTTAAGTTGATTTTTGCTGATATGCTTTTTTTAAGAGTCGATAATTATCGAGAAATCATCTATATTAAAACTCTTCGAACTTTGTTTAATTAATAGGCCATTTCAGCCAAAAGCCAAATAAGGATGACGTCTTTGTTATTGTGTTCCTGCTTTATTACTATTTCCTGTACATGATTTAAATATATTTATTTCTTCACCATAACAAAACATTTAATAAAACCGAATCGATTATAGAAAAACTATTTTGGAACTATCAATAGGTCAATTTTATCGATATGTAAATTGTATCGATAATTATGTAAATATTATCGATATATAAATTTTATCGATAACTATGTAAATATTATCGATAGGTATTTAATTTTATCGATAGGTCAATTTCATCGACATATCAATTTTATCGACAATCAACTTCATCGTCCACTCACAATCTTAGGCTTGAAGGGCGGCTGCACGTCCCTGGCCTCGATCCTGGCCCAGTCGATGCGGCGGAAGAAGGGGTGCGTGCGCACGTCCTCCTCGCCGCGCGCGTTGCAGCCGAGGCGCTTCTGAGGGTTCTTTGTTAGGAACGCCTTGCATGCGTCTTTGGCTTCCTGTATGGGGTAGAAAGATTTTGAAATAATTTTAATGACAATTAGGTAGTACATAATACACTTAAGTTTAGATTCTTTAAAAGTTAATAAAGATAGTTATCTATTTTTAACCAAAAAGACCATCTATGAGGATCTAACTCTAAAATGTAAAAATGAAAAAAAAAAAGCTATTCATCGGGTCTATTCTGATCTTGACATAAGAAGTTCTGCACAATACCTACACAGAATATTAGTTTTCAGAATTCAGTAGCACGTCAACAATGAGTAAAATGCAAGTATTTCGACGCTTGGAATACCTATTATGCATTAGCAGCCTTACTTATAAAAATCTCTAATCACCTTCTAAGCAACATTTTAACTAATCACTACTTAAAGTCTTAAGTAGTGATTAAATGTTAGTTAAGACATGCTTAAGCAACGTTTATAAGTAAAAATTTTCTTAACCAGCCCTTAAGTATTACTTATTATTTAATTCACGTTTATAAAGGCTGTAGGTAGTTATTTTCTGTCTTAAATAGAATTTTAATACACATAAAAAAATACAAAGATAGTAAGTAGATCCTACCAAAAATAGTATATTGATTAATCAGACTAATACATACCTTACTCAAAGTCTTAGGATACGACACGCTATTATCAGTAATCGCCGCGAACAATTCTTCTTCATCTTCCCCATCAAACGGCGGCTGACCCACCAGCATTTCATACAGAAGCACACCATACGCCCACCAATCCACAGATTTACCATACGGCTGGTATAAGATGATCTCTGGGGCAATATAATCGGGGGTACCACAGAAGGTCTTGGTAGTTTTGTCACCGGTAATGCCCTCTTTACACATGCCGAAGTCAGCGATCTTAATGTGTCCGTCTTGGTCGAGAAGAACGTTGTCTAACTTGAGGTCACGGTAGACGATGCCGCGGGAGTGTAAGAAGAATAGACCGATGGCTATTTCTGACGCGTAGAATCTGGGGAAGAGACGAGAATGAAGATATATTTTGGTAGAAGTAATTTATTAGACCTACATTAAGAAAATGTCGGCTGGTCAACTATAATGAGAAAGTCTACCCATCGTCGCCAAGGCGACCGTTCGTTGTTTGTTGAGACGAACCCGCGCTTTACGATCACTCAACTTACGAAGGCAGGCTTCTTAATTATTTAGACTCAACAGGATCAATGCTTCATCATTACTTAGACACGACGTGATCAAAGATGTCAGCGAATTTTATCAAATTCGATTAGGTATGCAACATTATTTTATTTAAACACGGACAAATTGGAAGAAAAAAAATGACAAAACGTTCAAGTCTCATTTATAATATAATTCTGATCATAATTACCGAGTACTTCCCCTACCACACAACAGCGTACATCACAAGGGTAGGTACAATATTATATAAATTCGTTAATTAATTCATATTAAGGCACTTACACGGCAACAGGCTCTTTGAACTTCCCGCATTGTTGTATCTGGAACATCAAGTCACCGCCGTTCACGTACTCCATCACGAAGTATAGACGATCCTGGAAGTGATTGAAGAAATTATTAGGTTTTTTTTTTGTTTTAATCAGATTGTGTATTATGGACGCGAGGATGTGAGCCGTCAACGATGATGGTTGGCGTTGATTGTGGAGGCCTATGTTCAACAGTGGACTGCAAAAAGCTGACATGATATGATGAGGCTCACAAAGTCATAGAGATCTTCTGTGCAAGAACTTTGAGCCTCTGTTAAAGTTCGGCCATTCAGAGAATGCGTTCCTGACACGTCGCGATTGAACTGACGACGTAACTACATTCATTGATTATTGATATAATAATGTTGTTTTAATGCTCCTCAATTGTTAAAACGGTAAACAACCAGCAAAAATATTTTTATCGTAACTGCAACGCCATTGCAAAGTTACGTCGTCAGTTCAATCGCGACGTGTCAGGAACGCATTCTCTGAATGGCCGAACTATAGTGAATTTTTCATATTGGGTTTATATGTAGTCAAATATTATCCTCGTGGCAGTCGGTTTTGTCATATTCCAGTAGAGCACTACAATTATATAGATGTCATATGATCGGAACGGCCTGAAACACTGAAACACCGTATATGTAGAGTCTCAACCTAATCTTTCTTACTTTATTATTGCTACCCTGGTCCCAATTTTATTTGGGGGGTCGGCGCAATATGCCTTCCACTTCCATTCCTCCCTGTCACTCGTCATACTGACACTCCCTTCCTATTCACGTCATGTTCCTTTACCATAGTCTGGAAGCAGGAGTGCAGCTGCACCAAGAAGGGCGGCTTGCTGCTGAGCGCGAGCACTCGCTTCTCCACCATGGTGCACTCCACATCATCGTCTTGTATGATGATGTCCTTCTTCAAGATTTTGATGGCGTATAACTCGTCTGTGCCGCGGCGTTCTGCTAGCATTACCTGGTAGAGGAAATATTTGGTAAATATTGTCTTTCAAGAAAGTTGGATTTGGGATATCGATTACATAAAATAGTGTATATCTATATTAATAGAAGTATTTTCATGGAGTTCGTTCTTTTGAGGATAACATGCATTTGCGTTGGATTTGTTTTTTTAAACTAGTGGAAATCAAACTGCAAATTGTTCTTGAGCTATTTACGAGGATTTTTACAATTTTTTATGTTGAATATATTATCACAATTTCTGCCGTATTAAAATCATTCTAAACAGACTTTTTTCTGGCTTTCGGGTTCGGTCATTGCTGATAGTGTTCTGGGTATTTTCCTATCGTGCACATATTGTGCTCTTAATATAAAAAATATATAATCTTGCAAATTATGCTCACCTTGCCGAAAGACCCTTTGCCTAACACCATGATGAAGTGGAAATCAGAAGCTCTGATAACATCAGCAGCGGCCATATTATGGGGCACCTCCCTATCCGGCGGTGGCGGAGGCCTACGGGCTCCAACGCTGGTTGCTCTCATCTGGTTCTTCAACTGAGCGAGGTCTGTGCCCTCCTCAGGTACGGGGACATTGTAGAACTCTCCCTCTTCTTGAGTGAGGAGCTTGAACCAGCCGTCAGCTGGGGCCTTCATCAGCTCGGAGATGCCAAAGGAGAGAGATCCCATGAAGTCATTGCGGGAGGTACGATCCCAATCCCATACCTGGAATGTTTGATACAAAGAGTGATTTTAAGTCCACTATATGCTGCATCTAAAAGACATAACCTGTTATTTTCAAATTCTTATATAAAAATGTTTGATTAAAATTAGAGTAGCAATGCCCTACAATTTTTAAATATGAATAGGTCTACTGAGAAATTCATTCTGCATAGTTGAACTAGTAAATTGATTCACAAATCATGGTGATTATGAATTTGAATGTCTGAGAAAGAAAATTAAAATTTTAACTATTTCAGAACTAAATTAAAAGAAATTTATAGATATTTTAAAGCAATCTTAAAAATGGTCTTTATTTTGAATAATATTTCAGTTCAGTTAGATAAATGTATTCTGCTGTAATGAAGATGAGAAAAGTTTTGCTAATAACGTTAAGAAAATGTCTTATACTTTAATTGCCTACCTTAAGCCCTGAATCAAATGATTCTGTAATTAGATGTTATAATTACAGAATGTAAATATATGTATCTTTTTGTTTTTTTAGTCTGTATATGTATCTTTTATTCGAAACTTCTTACGGTTTCGCATAGAAAGCGTAAGGAAACCTAAGGGCCGTATAAAATCCGTAATTTTCCCTTACCTCAATGAGCAGCCTCCTATCTTTATCTTCAGCCTTGAGATCGAAAGTCAAGGTCTCATTCCACACAGGGTTCAGGGTGCTCCTCATGGTCTTGGTTTTTTTCTTGACATTGTCAGAGTCCGGGATCAGCTTCATCTTGACGTAGGGGTCCGACAGGCCGTTGGGGTCCATTGGGATGAGGTTACGTCCTTGTATCACTGTTGGAACGAACATTGCTAAGTAACGGTCATAGAAAGTGATTAAATGAAATTGATGTTAGCTTTTGGTTCTCAGCCAGCAGTGGATTTGCTAGAAAAGATATGGAAATTCGAACTAACTGATAAGGTTAGCTTATTTTACAGAGGTTTAGGGTCATTATCGATATTAAATTTTTTGCTAAAAGTCTGGTTATACATGTGATGCTCTATGACCAAAACAAGGACATAGCAAAATGTTGACGGTCATTTACATCGAGTGATCAATTTATTTTCTTGCCAGTACAGCATAAGTACATTTTTGTTTGCTATTTTATTTCAGACTTAGAAAATAATGAAATAGTTACCTATAACAGTGAGCTTGTTCCCCTGGCACGAGACGGTGAGCTGTATGCGCCCGCGCCTCTCCGTGTGGTCGCAGCCGCAGAGATTCGGCACGGACTCCTCGCAACGCTTGTGCACGTTCATGTCGCATGCTGTTTGTTATAAATATTATTAATAATACTTTAAAACTATTTGGTTGTAAACCTTCATGGTAAAGCTGACGAAAAAAACCCTTCCTTTTTTTGTGACATGTTGTCGTTTCAAAATTAGAACTTGTGTTATGACTTTTTTGAGTTTTGGTCAAATTTGGTCGTTTATTTTATGGCCGCTGACATTTCTTAAAAACATTCAAATAATAAAGGAACACAGAATTGATGTCCGTTTTGTAAACATAAGACTCGGCTTTGTACAAGCTGAAAAACAGAGGTCATATCTTTTGAACGTAAGAGCTACAGATTAAAATAAACATAAATATTGTCACAACAACTAATGTGATACAGAAGACTGAGGGAATTAACTCTAAATACTTATATTATTCTTAAAGCAAAAAAACTTTAAGTACGCAGTAATATCGTAAATCATTCCCAAGAGAGCCGTCTTGATAAATAGCCTCGCAATACAGACCAAAGTACGTAAATAGCAAATGTTTTATACATTACAACTCCATTGATACGAATATATGAATCATTAAAATGTATGGGAATTTTAAACTGAGTATCGATCATATTGGGAATGACTTATTTGAAGGTTTTTAGCTGTATAGATGTTTAATTCACGAAAGCGGGTGAGTCGTGCTTGTGTGTGTAGTATGCACATTGTCTTTGTGTGACTCGGAAAGTAGAGAGAACTACCGAGCACACAAAGACAATGTTAGTCATATACTTTCACACACAGGTATGGCTCACCCGCTTACGTGAAATAAAACATCAACAACTGTCAAATAAACATGCATTTGAAGAGAATAAAGTATAAATTAGTAGAACGGAATTAACACGAGAACAAAATGAGTTTACCTTGGTAAGGAAAGACTAATTATAATATTACAGGGTAATTTACAACTGCCTTCAACATAATTATTATTATAATTAATGTAACAACATAAGGAAAAGGTATAAGCAACATTAAAAGGTAAGGAAATAACGAAATTATCCCAAACCTGTATTTCCCCCATTATAATAAGGTAATTAATATAACAGATAGGTTTGCAACCAATTCAAAGAGAATTGGCAAATTTGACAAAGGGAATTGTTACTAGTCATCATTGAGTAAAACCAATTGACATTTAAAAAAAACATACAAAAATAAACAGTAGGCTTACAAAAGCGGACGATTAGAAGGCAAAGAAAAAAACAAATAAGGCAGTAAGAGAAACGATAGTAAGCAGTAAGTTAATAATTTTGTTAATACTGCCAGCGTTATGAACGCTATTACATAAATACTTCATCATATAAAACTTCACAAAGTACAAGTTGATGGAACCTTTGTCAGTGCTCCATTTACATCCTATATTGAAACAATAGCATCCAACAATGAACTACTAACTACGTGCTTTATAACTTATAATGCAAAGACGTGCTCACAGACAGCAAACAAACTTGCAAACATCACACAGAAGAGACAAACAGGCAAATAAAGTGAACAGAAGCAAATTCAATTTCTGGTCGAACCTAAGACGGGACTTCGTTATTAATACTTCAGACAACTGTATTAAGTACACAATTATTCACGTTCCAGACATCGTGCAAAGGGACCTCCTTTCTCACTAAAAGGAACTTATACCTGGGACTCTCAACTTTCCTGTGCTGACAACATATATTCTTTTAGTTGCAAAGGCATACATTAGTCTTCTCGTGTTAAAGCATTCGCTATCCAGGAACTAGTTTCCTCTTGTTAGTGTCATTCTATAGATACGTCTATATTATACCTCCGCATTTTAATCCCTGATGGGCGAGACCATGGAGTAAAGTACCGCAGTGTTCACAAAAAGTTGGCGCAAGGAACGTCCATGTGTTCCATTTGTGAGGTGCGTAGGCCGCCTTTGCAATCACAAACATATCATTATCAATTAAAGCATTGACCCCGTTGAAGCGAGCGTTCCTATTAACCCTAGAGAGTCTACGAAAAATAGAGAAAATAAAAAGCATTAGCAGAAAGCACCATCACCCTGGAAGTAGAGAGTTCTAAAACACAGAAGCATGTCCAAGCGTTAGTGGGTTAGGTCCGTTTCGCTTGGTACCTTGACATTTGAGGCCCTGGTGGATGAGGCCGTACAGGAGAGAGCCACAGTGGTCGCAGAACGTCGGGGACGAGTATGTGCAGTTGCGGAAGTTGTGCTTCGTTCGTGTGTCCTGTTGGTCAGTTATACGTGTTACTGGTGAGCTAGGGTTCAGATTGGCTGGTTTTCCGCGACTCCATGTGATAGCGCTTATATTGAGTAGGTGACTATTACCATTTCATACCCATATGATACGGCAGATGAATGCTGAATGTCTTGAATTCACGAGTTATGGTCGGACTTAGTCCTGTTACAATTTAAGGTCACTCCAGAAGATACTTGTACAGCTATGTCTCAATCTTCTAGATAATGTCAACTAGTATAGTGTGTTGTACGATTTATTGACTTACTTTTGAAATACCTACCAGTTTTTTACAGAATTAATTGTACCGTTCAAAACTATTTATCATAGCTCTTTGAATTATTTATTTTGTTTATCTCTCGAAGTTTCAGTAAGGCCCTAAAAATGTTTAAAAATGATTGATACTGGTAATATACCTCGCAAAAAAAGTAATTCCACTCTTCGTCACTTATTGCAGAATTTAAAAGAACAATATTTTACTTTGATAGAAGCGATTGCTTATAAGAATGATTGATTTTTATATTTAAAAATGTTGTGGCTCATTTTATCTCCTTTTATTGGAAAACTTCAATAAAATTTAATAGTTTGCAAATAAATGTTTTTAAATTATAAATTGCCCGAGAGGCTATTACTGAACTTTTATTAGATTTTGTTATTTTCTGAAAGTCGTTTTATTACGCGTTTGACACCCACATATTTTCGAATTGGTTGGGAAAGTCGATGACAACTTTAAGGCGTTAATATGAATGAAATTATGAATTTAAATGACAACGTCTTGACTATTCATGAATAATACGTTCTCTATTAATACAAACTTTTTGTTATTATTCTCATGGTGCTTTTTGTCTATCATTTCTGTTATATTATAATTTTCCAAGTAGATGTACGCTTCACAATGGTTTTTAAAATACCGACTTCATCTTCCGAGCCTTTTTCCAGTCGGTTTCCAGTCTCAACGGATGTAGCTGAGTACTAGTGTCTAACATTTTTATATACTGACGCTTTCCGAATAATTGCATCCTATTGCAATTTTTTTAATATAAAATTTCCTAATACTGTTTTTAATAAGACATAATTAAAATATAAATGCCGGCAAAAGTAACACAAACTTGAAGTAGAGAGGAAATTAACAGAGTTGAAATATCAAATGCATCTGTTACAGAACTAAGATGTTACTAATTGGTTTATTGTGTTGTGTTTCATGTTATGAAAGTTATAATGTGTTACTTGTGGGAGTTTACCTATTTCTGAGTTTACGTTAAAGTGGTTGTAATTAATGAAATTAAAAATAAGTCTGTATAACTATTCTTTAAAAATATAAACTAAAATTCTTTATTTTTTAAATGGATATTATACTACCTTATTATCCGAATTACACTACTTTTCAGACGGGTAAAAAGCTGCCTATAAACGTCTGTATTTGTACTTTCAAAGAACAACTAGAATAATAAATAGGTACTGTAATGAACTTTCTCATTAAAAAAACACATTTTATTATGAAAATGAATACTTCAGCTAAAAGCTACAGAAAACATTTAACTAAATCAGACTTCCTATATTATCGCTACATTTTCCTCCTCCAGCCTCTTCCTTGTAAAAATAACAAAGATAAACATTCAAACAATATTTGAAATGCCTGAAATAATTAGAAGTAAATTATGTAGATATTTCAGCGTTGAATACTAAGAGTACCCGCACACTGGCGACTAAATAGTTGGCGGAAAAATACTTTTTAAAGAAAATCGTGAATTCAATCAAAGTTTTTTGTCGGTCTGATACCGGCTAAACACCTGATCTTTGTAATGTGCGTACAAACATTCATCTTCATACTGATTTATGAGCCCAAGCAATCTATCGGCCGACTAAAAGTCTTCAGTGTGCAGATGCTCTTAGTTTTCCAACGAAAGAGTCTCGTAACAAATTTTAATTAGGTACTTTATACTTGTCAGACAAACAATGCCTTTGGAGTACTGAGAAAACTCATAAAAATGTTATCTTTTCAGAGTTAATTAACCCATTTTATCTTAATGTAGTTCTTCTTTGAATGGGAACGTAGAGAGAGTGAAGTAGATTTTATTGGCATAACGTGTAGATTGTCTATGAACCAAGTTTGATCAGTGGTATAGTTTTTCCATCTAATACTATTTAGTAACAATCCGGAGTCTACTAGACTAGTGCCCCACCGAATTTTAATATAATTTAAAAAGAAAACTAAAAAAAGTTTCTTGTCATTAGTTTTTTGATAAAAAAGAGGAAAACAAGAGATATTTTTCATCTCATAATGGACACTTGGTTCGAAAACATGTAATTTTTCATTTACGCAGTAGTTTAATAGTCCCACGGAGTGTTAGAAACAATAATTACCCCCATTTAATAACAGACTCGATTCAACAAATTGTAACAATTGTCAACTATTTGAAACGCAACAAAATGGCGGTGTCTCGTTCCCGCCAATTAATCCAACATGGCCGCCTGCTAATAACATGTTATTTGAAGTGATCAACCGTTATTAAACAATTTTGTACTTGAGACACGATATTTTAACGTTCGTGACCTGATTTTCTATTATGTTTTAGGGAAATTTCGTTAGGGAGTTAATTTTCCTTTTAATATTTTGGGCATGATAGACTATTAAGCTTGTTATGAAACTATAAGCTAGATATTCGAAAACATTGTTTTTTGAAAGGGTAATAGACCAAAAGTAAATACGGTTTTCATAGTTTTAAATGGCTGTATAATATTGTCACCATTTTACTTTTTTAAACAAATGAATACTGCCTTTTATTCTGCACTCTGCAGCTGTTTCCTACAGAAGTTTCCAGACGTTTTTAATTAACGAAGAGTGGAAGTAAATTTGAGGAACAAAGTGTATTATGTAATGCTTTTTAATATCAATATTCTGGCACGTAGTCCCAGAGCTGGAGTATGGCTATAAACCTTTATCATAAATGTTAATGTACAGTGTTCAACAGCGTGTTATGTGAGATATTGGGCGGTAAAAGAAATGAGGGCCCATAGACTGCTGATATTCGAGCGGTAAAAGAAATAGACCATAGACAGCAGATATAAAAATATCATTGAAAATCTGAAATTCAAAAGTTAATACACAACAGTTTTTACTATGTTTAAAGTGTAAAGGGTATTTTGTTCTTGAATACACTGAAAAATGAAACGTTATATTTTGTTAAGTACTAATTTTCTTTTATGTTTGTGTCTTGTTCAAAATTAGGAAATACATATTTTGTAAAACTATGTATGTAGTACACCTAACTAGTAATACACAGTCCTATATTATCATAGACTGAGTATGCATGCAATAAAACATCGCTAATATAGCGAACTTTTCCATCTTACATTTTATTACAATTCCAAATAAATAAAAAACGATAAGATATAAGCTTTAGATTCTACAGAACTAACCCTTTTATCTTATTCTTCTTTTTTATTCTACTTCTACTAAAAGACACAAAGTCACAATGCTCTTAGCACAATAGGTACAATCCTATCAATGGTCTTCTATTCCGTTGTTCCCTATTTATTGAAAGCAAGTGCATTTTATATACAAACTCGTTACGTTTGAGTGCACGACTGTATTTGTTGATAGCCGTACCTCCATCACTTGGTAAACGAAACACGTAAACTGACATATGGAATAATTACTTTTGTAAGAGTAGTTTTTCTCTATATATAGAGTGTAGTATGTATTTTTCTGTATTTGTACTGAAATGAAACGTTTTTATAAATGACCTTAAATATATTTAAAAAAAAGTGATTTCAAGATTGTGTAGGTGCTCTGATTATTTAATTATATTATTCAACGTGGCAACGGTAAATAGGTATTACTCTGGGTCATTTACCACATTAACTATATTATAGACCCTTAACATTTAATTACCCACCAAATTCGGACCTTAAGTAAAATGACAAATGGTACATTTTCCACTGACATTCTCTCGTTGATGTGATTTGAAGCAATTTTACATTTAATGCGTCTTGAACCCTACATCTTTACATATAAGGTACATTATCAATTGACGATCAATACTTACGTCGGAATCCGCCCCCTTGTCTGCGCCGGGGCACGTGAACGTGACATACTCGTGACATCTTTTGTGGACTACGAAGCTGCACACTGAAAACATAAAGAAATTACCACAAAGGTTTAGTCTAAAGGTCTCCGACTATGCTGGGAACGATTGTCAGGACAACGCCTTGATAATATTAATGAATTGTAGGCAAAGAGTTTGTTAGGAGTTGTTTAATATTATATTGGTGCATCTTTATTTTGCTTAAAATCTGTTGGAATATAAAGTAACATACATGGTCATTTTTTCCTGTCATGTAGAGCACAGTAGAGGCAGATAAACTGTACTTGCAAAAGTGGGCTCTTGGATAATAAGTAACTACATATTTCAAATCAAGACAAAGTATGTTAAAACTTTTGAGTCTTGGCTATATTAATATCGTTTAAAGTATGAAGCGTCAGTCTATCAATACATTGTAGTATCTGGATTTTGGATATGACTGTGCGTCGCTCCATGAATAAAACAATACTCAAATTACTTTTATTTAGGTTCATTAATACAGCCTAAAAGCCTGAGATTTCCAACTTTTCCAAAAAAATCTTAGCATTTTTGAAGACTATTTTAGTTAAAATACTTATTCCGTTATATACCTTTTATATAACTTCAAGAACAGATTAAAATGAATGTAAACTAATTAATATTATCGCATATCTCACCCTGACACTGGTATCCTTGTTTCCCGAAGCCCCTGAAACAAGAGAAATTCAAATTAATATTGAGAACTCGAAGGTTTTGTCAAAATTAATTATTATGGGGTACCAGGCGGTTGTAATTGAAACTTTTTGGTTGCTCGTCGATTTGTTCAGCTGAAGGTTTTACTGATGAGCGTGTGTTTAAATGTGATGAAGATATGGAATATGCTTTATATTGATCAGAAATTAGCACTGAAAACTCTTTTTTTTTATTAGACTAGCTTCCGCTGCCGTACCGTATCTGTACATCCGTATTTCGTGGAAACTAGTTCGAGTATCTGGATATAAACTACAGACTTTCTTGATTTATCTAACAATGAAAGCATCAAATCAGTACGATTAGGGCGTAGAAACAAACTAACAAACTCTTTAGCTTTAAAATATTACTTCCTATATATGTATATCTGCAAAATGAAATATACATAGTAAAATTGGACCTCTCATAGAATGGCAGAGCTTTGTAGACAATCTTACAGCTGTATATTGAATGACTAGGATGTGAGACTGCATTGGATTGTCGCCATCGTAATGGCATAAGGAATGCGTTGTACTCTCATATACGAAGCTAAGCCTATTTCTGTGTGCATTTGCAATAGTGGATGATACATTAGAATATACTATTCCGTAAAAGTATACCATTGAGTCTTATTTTACATTTACATTGATGGATTTGAAAATTTATTGAATTAATGCACCATTAAAGAACAGCCAAACAAGCGGATTTCTGTTGCCCTACAGTGCCGATCTATAGTTCTCGCAAAACAAAATGGCGGCTCGCAACTATATTCCGAGCACAAATAGCATACCCCTTGAAACGCACAAGAGATTCAAAAATATTTGACAGTTAAAATGGTTGATGAATTAATATTATTTTGCTCTCTCATTCTACATCGAACACTTTTCCACGCGACTGTACCTCAGTGAATCGGATGCGTTGAAATTGAATCGTTCATCCGCTCAGACGGCTATTACTTCAATTAGCGCAGCACGCGACTGTACTCGTGTGTCAGTAAGTATTTATTGAAAACATCCAACGAATGAACTGGCCTGTTGGCGAGATAGTAAAAATTGGTTATAGAATTCGTTTTGAATTTGGAATTACTTTCGATATACCTACTACAAAAATAGGACATTTTTAAACGAGCAATTTTAATTTCGTTTATCTATAATGCTGCGGTTCAATAAAGGAAAGACATTTAAGAACCGGCTGAAATGGAGATCACTATGTATGTAGGTAATGTTTGAAAAAGAAAATTGTTTTGACAAAGAAGAATCACAATTGCGCATATAAAATGTAGAAATAAATTGAAAGAAGAAACCTCAAAGACAAGCAAAATAATTTCCATTTAAATTTACTTGAAAAACAACTAAAACGAGATGGAATACTTTAAATTAAAAACGAATATTTATTTAAGACACAGACTTGAAAAACATATTTACATTTTAAATACTTTTTAAAGCGTGTAATAAACAACAGAATTTGAAATAAAAACTAATTTAATTAACAATAAAAAACTTTTATTTGTCTACAATCGAATATTTATTTAATTTGTGAACAAACTGTGAAATAAAACGGTATCTTTTGAATGCAATCAGCTGTGTAATGCTCTGAAATACAATTATGATAATGTAATTTCTCGCAGTGGTTCGGAAAAATGTGAGTTTCCTTCAATTTAACAGCATTCTGTCACTGTGCTTGAAATACTAGCTTGGTTCCCGTGGCTTCACATGTAATGCAAGAACCAGGCACTTCATGCACCCAGAAAAAAATGTTGTCTATTCTTTCTTAGGTTTCGATGTATTCCAATGTCTAGAATTTTATCTAAATCGGATTTATTTTTGCTTTAGATAAATGCATAGCAGAATACAAGCCTTAAGGCCAAGTATTTTTGGTCTAAACTGTAAATGTCATTGCATATTTTGACAGATACTTTTTACAAATGGCGTCACCAATAGCTGTCGTTGCCGTAATTATTTTCGAACCTGGAGCAACATAAAGGTACGGCTATCCGTTGAAAGTTTGCGTGTACTTACTACCTTCACCTAGACCCTGTTTTAGTTTGGACTACCCTCCGGATTATTCATGGAATAACTTTTGGGAAGTTCGCACTAAGTTCCTAGTGGGCATTGGAATTATTAATTGATTGTGTTACGCAGTAGTTAATGTACTAAGGAACTATGAATTAAGAATACTAATTAGGACTTTCTAAGTTAAGATATGTAGAGATAGGAATTTGGTATCGATAAGACGCAACCCTCAGTAAAAAAAAATGACAAATAGTTTATGGATTCTAACGAGTTAATGGATTCATATATCCTATCTATCCGTTGATTTCATTTGCGATTAGAGATTAAATTTTGACTCAAGCTGCATATAAATTATATCTTTCAATTTCCAATCGCAAAACAGTAGATAGATACGCTATCCACAATAAGTACGCAAAGATATAAAAATACTTAAAATGCTTTCACCAATTTAAAATTCGAATTATAAAATCACGTTTAAATTCTCATTCTACTTCGATTCAATTTTCTTTCTCCAATTAGCCACGGGGGAATAGCACCATTTACTTTGCGTCAAATAAGTCGCAGGTGTAGACTACGACTAATCGCAAAACGTCTGTGCAGACCATTCTAGAACGATTTAGTAGCTGGTAGCATCTTGTTCAAATTGTGTTGAGTAATCAGAAAAGTGAGGTTGCTGTGGTATGATATTTTATGGTATAATTTTGTAGTGAGATGTACATATATTAAATAGGGAAAAGTCGTTTTTATACATTAGAAAAGTGCACCATCGATTCGCGAAAAAAGATGAGTATTTTTAATTCGGGTGGAAACTATACACACCACTTTGAGTCGTTCTGCCCAATCAGGTAGCAAGCATTTATCAGTCGTCCATTAACTCAAACTTAACTTCAAGTACAACAATCCAACGAAACAAGCCATCGGTAAGGGTTTAGGTAGCCGCCGATACATTCAACAAGTTTAAAGTCAAATCTCAAAACTGATCAAATAACACTCAAACCAAAGACACAAACAGTTAAAACTCAAACATTAATTCGCACGAAGCCACATTTGCTAGTCATCTGTGAATTCCACAGTATTTATTCAATCATAAATATTAATAAGTCACTGTATAATCGAGATTGGCATGAATATTCATATTGGTGACAGCCCTGAATGGTCCAAAGTGGCTCATACTTCGTCACAGACAGAATTTGACCAAAATACCAATTTGTATATTGAAAACCTTGGTTTAATTCTGTAGGATGAAGGTGGGACGAAAGGTTGTTGAATGTGAGTAGGTAAGTAATTAGGGATGAAGAAACGATAGATGGATTGTATGTAAGACGATATGGTGAGAAATGGAGGGATAGAGTAGGATGATAGATGCGGATGGAAAAGATATGCTTCGTTTATCATAAATTAATTGGGATCGGGGATAGATGATGCTCCAATTTATTAGGTAAGGGTGGGATGCATTCATTAATAAAATATCATATGGATAGCTACTTCTCTCGGCTCACATTTCTAATAGATTGTACATGGGAGTACCTACATTTCCTTCCATATTCCGTAGTCAAATTCGTTTATTTAACGAAATATCGCTTATTTTTGGCCCTGGACGCAAACTTGCTCACAATGTTCTCCAAATGTACTTACGTTCCTTCCAAGGAGGTTTCAACTAAATTAAAACAGCATAATTTAGTTAAACAACTAAAGCGCCCCATAGACTGCGCGTCCTATCGGCACAGAACAACAAGATGATGTCTTTTGAGCGCGCAGTCGCGACACACGCCGGATGGAGTGGCGCGACAACGCGACAGAGCGACAACACTGCGCCGCGATAATATCGCACCGTGAATGGTGCGCCGCTGCGATAGTTTTGAATGGACGCTTTTTGTGATTATGTTTTGTTTAGCTGCGGTGAATTTTGTAATGGCTACTCTGTACTGAGAGTTCTCTAATCAACTTTGGACGATATGATACATAATTTAAATTGAATGAATGGGACCTATAGTTAATAATTTTCTTACGGTTTCGATAATAAATTATACTTTTAGATTTTTCAAGGTGAAATTCATAGTATTATATTACTCAGAATTTTATATAAGCTTTTTATGATATCAGAAAATGTATGTACTTGTTAGGTACGAAAACTTACCGTAATATTATAAGCCGATGAGAAATAAAAAAGCTATGAACATTGAAATCAAAATGACCGCTCAATCAGTTCTACGAATCATCGAAGGTTCTGGAACGTGAGCCTGTAATTTCCACATCAATCTGAATGCCCGCGAGCTTCGATAACTGAGTATCTACGTTCCCACGTCAATTTGTCATTATTGCGAATAAAATGTGCTAGGCCTGTGGTAAATACGACTTTTTTCCGCGAACTTATCGATAAACATGAAGAAATATCGCCTTTTTAAAGATTCAAAATTTGGGTAAACATTTTTGATTGAAAATGGTTGAAAAGAGAAAAAAATATACGGCGTAAAGTTGAAAAATGTAATATAAAAATGGAAGCTGCGATTCCCAGAATTCAATGGTTCGTATTGAATATAAACAGACCCGAAATCCATTCCCTGAATCATAATAAAAGGCTTTAAAAGTTACAAAAGAAAAATTGCCTTTGTAATGTTACTAGCCAGCAAAAAGTTCAATTTTAGTGCATCCCATAAAAATAATATTGGAATTAAATTTCGTACGACGCACACAAAATTAGAACACGGAGCATAATCACTACATAGTCATCAGCGTTTTCCAATCGGTTCTCTCGCGCCATTGGTCTGTAAAATTGGCACACCTGCACCACCGCCGCCCCTCATTGGCGCTGCCTTCGGAATTTTTATGTTGGTAACACAATAGAAGATAAAAAAAATGGAGGGAAAGTATGTGGGCGTTCTGTACCGAAGATTGCGAGTGTTCCATATTTGAAAAAGAATTGTAATTAGTTCGTGAAATAGAATACTCTTTGTTGTTGTTACGGCAAAATGCGAGTATTTTAATATTAAATTATTGTTGCTGAGGAGTTTTTTTTGCCAATTTATTTTTGTCAAATACATATAGGAAGCGCTGGAGGGTGGGTGTCTTTTCTGCTTCTGTTGTTGAATTATATTCGACGTATAAATTAAGGCGTATATTAATATTGTGTGTCATGAGCTAGGTCCCTTAACTGAAGGGTACATTACTAGACATTAAATTATCTATGCTGGGCCAGACCACTGGGGGTCGTATCCATTAATTATCACGTATCTTACTGTCATGGCTGGCTATATCATAAGTCATGAATAACATATTAATACATTTCCTCTGTTAATACAACCAAGATATTTCAGCTCGAAGAGAAACCTTGATTCCAGAATATCCTCGCTGTCCTAAACTAATATTATAAATACGAAAGTTGTTCTGTCTGTCGTAATTCCGCGTTAAAACTACTGAAGCCTTTTAAATAAAATTTTGAAAACAGACACAGCCTTGTGCCTGAGAAAGGATTTTTGGTACCTTTTTTTTAACGACGTCAAAAATCATCAAATGGTCCCGCTGTGGGTTAGCAGCGGTGAAGGAGTGTCAGACTCTTACTGACTAAAAACCGTCGTGTTCCGTCGTAGGCCTTTTATGTACCAGGACCCCGGTAACTCTTTCGAACAATCCGGGACGCTTGTTGAGCAGCTAATAACTCAATAAAACATTCCAGCCTTACTACTGGCATGGTATGATGATGATGATGATGTCCTCCTAGCCGATTATCGGCTACGGCGGCTGTTCTCATGTAAGGATATTAGCCAATCGCGCAGTATATATTATAGTGCATAAGCATTTGCGCAGACACAGGTGCACTCACTGTTCCTTCACTCTCATATTCCGATGACACGGTTATGGTATATATAGTCAATTACAGTCTTACCACCATGCCCAAGTTGTTCACTGTTACAGCCTTTTTATCGTCCCACTGCTGGGCACAGGCCTCCTCTCACACGGAGAAGGATTGAGCATTAATCACCACGCTTGCTCAATGCGGGTTGGTGATTTCAGACTTAATAGTCCTGTTTTCCTCAAGATGTTTTCCTTCACCTTTTTATCAGCCATTGGTGTCCAAGATATACTTTTAAAGTATATACAAACTTAGAAAAGTTGCATTGGAACTTGCCTGACCTGGAATCGAACCCACACCATCTCTCGAGAAGTTGGTTCTTTACCTAGTAGGCCACCACGACTTTTAGCCAAGTAATCCTACTCAACCTTAAACCTTGAATAACAAAACAATCACACGCGTATCTTTTACCCCCTAGCGTAAAAGATACGATTTTATTATCGAATCGAGATACAAAGACCCGACTGTCACCGTCGTATATCAAAACATGTGTTTGTAAGCAACAATGGCAGCCTGCAATATATTTTATTAGACAAACGATGTGTGCGTGGATGAAATAAATATCTTTGTTTGATGATTTATTTAGTGTTTATATGTTTATTCGATTTACACGTCTTTAAAAAACAATTACATTGTGTTGTATTGATATACGTGGTACAGTCCGCGCCAAATAAGTTTGCATGTCTGAAGTTCGCTATATGAAAAGAAACGTACTTATGTTCAACAGCGTTTTGATCATATTAGGATCTTATACGTTCTTATGAAAAACATTTATCGAGTAAATGTTCTCCAAAGAGTTTAGTTTTGTGACTCAAATTCGTGGTTCACGAGTATATATTCTCATCTGTTTGAAACAGCTCAAAAATTAATCATCCAAAACTATGATAGATGTTCTAAATAAATTAAATCAATACACAAAATAACATTTACAAGATCAACTAATAACCTATCAAAATGTAATAAATACAAACACATTTTCAAAATTTATTTATAGACTGTTGCATAAAGTAAACAACTGTTACCGGTGCACCTCTATACAATTTATTATCTATGGCGTATTAATAGTTTATCTGGAAGAGCGCCAGGTACGCTACTAGAAGCGACACAAATGTGTCAAATAAATAATGATAATTAGGCGCTTAATAAGAGTAAATCATATTTTTGAAACAATAATACTGGTTTTGAATAATGAGGTTTAAGATCAAAAGGGTTCTGTGAGGTAATGAATTGTCTATGAATTTATGAAGTTTTGTTTCACAAAAATGTTACAATTAATAATAAAAGTTTAGAATAGAATAGAATAGAATAGAATATATAATTTGTAAAACATAGGTATTGACAAAATAAAGATCTTACGTATGTATAATTAGAACGCTATGTTTTGTCATTAAGACGTACAAATGTAGTAGAGAAAGTTTCATAACACATTTTTAATGGAATGGAGATTTATCAAATTGCTGAATATTCTAGTTATGTACAATAAACTGCTTGGCCGAATTAAAAGCCTGGATTGTAACTCGCACTGCTTTGTCAAGTTTCTAAGTACATATATAAAAAAAGTATGAGAGTCTATCTCTTAAATCCATTTAAATATCTTTGAAGATAATTTTTTGTAACATTTCCTTTTGTAAAAGTTAAAAGAAAATTATTTTTTCTTACAGTTGGTAGATATTTGTCTGTTTTTGACGTTTTGATCAAAGACTGTGTTATCGTGTTATCATTTCCGAGGAAAAGGAAACTGATCTATATTGATTTGCGTTTTGGTTACTAATATACGAAAGTTACTCTGTCTGTCTGTTGAGCTTAGAAGTCAAAACTACTGAACCGATTATGATATTATAATACTGAAAAAGTACTTAGGCTACTTTTTATCCAAATGCGGGAAATGGGTGTCCCGGGACATGAATGAAACGTCAAATACTAAAACGTATTTCAATCGAGAAAACATTCGATAACCATTGGTAGGGGTCCCATAGAAGTTTTACCGCGAGTAGTAGGTACTTAGCAGGTATGTCCCTCTTACCAGTAATATATAACCGTCTAGTTTGGTACCTTTAACAATTTCCTACAATTTATCAACAACAGAAGGTATAAAGGCGAGACCCTGATCTACTCGCTCTAGCAAACAGTTACATTTGCTTGCGAACATTTTTGACAATATGTCCGCGAAATTGCACTCTTTCTGCGCGAACATATGCTGCACATGCATGTGGACTAGCGTTAACACGAACACGACTGTGGTGGAATTTCTCCATAAGGTATGTCCGTTGCGAGATTGTTCGCGCGAGTTACCGCGGCCCTGGTACATAAAGGGCTTAAGATAGGAACATGATGGAATTTAGTCAGTAAGAGTCAGACTCTGAATGTAAGAGACGTAATACAGTCCAAAAATGCTAATACCTACACCCATTTGAGCTGTTCAATGGTGCCGAGTTACGTGCAAAAAAATAACATTATTTAAAAGGAATCAAATATATCACAGGTTAAAGAACAATGTCAGGTTTCGGCCCACCCAATCAACTTTTAAAACTAAATTCTCACGGACACAAAGTTCTCTACTACAACAATTTAAATATAAAATACTAACTTCTTATAAAATATTTAATTGTTATCTAGAACTTTTCCAAAAAAAAATATCATTTTAATAAGTAATTATTTGGTTTATCGAGTTCAGGTTTTTCGTTTTAATAATTTGGAATAGTTTGGTTTTGAGAAGTTCAATGCAAAAGTGGAAAACATAGAAAAGCTTCTGACATTAAACTACACAAAAAACTGTAAGAATTTTCACTGTACATGAAATATTTTTATTGAGCCTAAGTTACTATGGACGTCTGACATTGTTCTTTTAACAATGAATAAAACTTCTTATATACAGGTATTTTATCTTCAAGCCCACAAAATAATACAGCATTATTGTACACCGAATTAATTTCAGCATTAAATATATCACGTATGCGTCCAGGCGTCTAACGTGACGCAACGAGACGTGTCGCCACACACGTGCGATTTTCCCCGAATTCGGGGAGAGACATTTATATTGCACGGTTTCAGGGAACTCAGTATAGTATATACAGACTTTACAAGTCAGGTCTTTTTGATATTTTCATACATTTTATTATTTTTACTAGCTTCTCGCATCCCGATGAAATGAGCCTTTCTTGATAAATGGGCTATGTATCTGATACTGAAAGAATTGACAAATCGTACCGTATAATATAATATGTATGTTAGTCTTTAAGGTATGTATCTATGGGCCAATGCAGCCTGAAAATAAAGGTATTTGATTTGAACCGTACCATAAGATCCTTTAATTAGCGCGTTCAACCAAACGAACAAACTATACAGTTTTATAATATAAGTAGATATTAGAAACGATTTCAAGAACAAGACTTTCGAATTCATAATATTAGTAAGTAGTAGTCATTTTGTCTGTTTATTGTAACCATATTTGTGTCCTATTTCATTTCATAGTTGATAAATACACAGCGGCAAATGTAATCTTGCCTCTAACGCGTTCCATTTCACGCAAGCATTAGTTTGTTTGTGTACACAAATTGTGCTAAATAAGCTGCGAAATGCGGAGCGAACATCCACGTACTAATTATCTTATTAATGAGAAAGTTAGTTTGTATGTGCATTACATTATGATGCATAAAAGACTGAACCAAGTGAGATATAATTTGGTACTGAGGTAGTATCCTGAAGTCAGAGTATACTTTTTTAAAGTAAGTATATCTTAACTAATATTATAAAGCTGAAGAGTTTTTTTTGTTGCATGAACGCGCGAATCTCAGGAACTACTGGTCCGATTAGAAAAAATATTTTAGTTTTATATAGCACATTCATCGAGGAAAGCTACAGGCTACTTTTCATAAGGGCGAAAAACCGCTGGCAGAAGCTACTTTTATAAAAACGGATAATGGGAGTAGTTCCCGCCGGTACGGGTGAAACCGCAGGCGATAGCTAGTTCTGAATATCCGCGAAAAATTATAGCAGATAAAAAAACAAATGATTAGAGTAGAATATAGGTGACGGTCACAAGAACTGGTTCATATTTTTATAGTTGTCTATTTTCAGTGATCATGTCATATCTCTGGTCGCCTTCCTGCACTGTAATTTCAGAATTATCTGTTTGTGAATTTTAATAGTTTATCGCCCAATAAACTAGATTCTTTCTAATTTTATAGCGTGTAAAGTTAATTATGTTCAATGGATCACTCTTCGCCGTGAATGAAATATGTATCATGTATGTAATTTGTTTTCGTTAAGAAGTTAAACATACATTTTCGTAACAACTTTTGATAGCAAAATACACCAGTTTAGAAGATTAATAATTAGGTATTAGCTGTTTTCCTATAGTTTCACCCACGTCCGTAATTACTCGGGAATAGTAAGTATAGCTTTCGAACAGTCAAAGAATCTTTCATATCGGCCCAGTAGTTTGGGAGCGTTTACAGAAAAACAAAAAGACTTTATTTGTATACGTATATTTAGAAAAGCAAGTGCTTGCGGCACTAATAACCGCATAGACAAGCACTGCCATAATCATCTGACCGGCGTGCTCTGTGGCCAATGATGATGAGTTAGAATGAAAAACGCAGAAGTTTTCAGCCACAACCGTTTGTGGTTTTGACACCACAATGAAGTCATAGCCAATTTTTTTAAGTTACTGTTTTATTCCGTTGAAAAATATTATGAAACCAAACAAACGGACTGCTACTAAATTAATTTTAACGACACGAAATTCAGACTACAATAACAACGAGTAAATCGCTGGCACGTGTGACGTTTCACAAAACAAAATGGCTCTTTTTAGGGTTCCGTAATCAAAGGGGAAAATGGGAACAGGACAGGAAATTTCGCTGTCCTTCTGTCACCAGGCTGTATCTCATGGCCCGTCATAGTTAGACGGTTATAATTTTTACAGATGATGTATGGGAACAGGACAGGAGGAGAAGCAGAAGTATGATTATTGCTGCTTTAACAACAAAATACTGTAAACTAGAATAAATATTGCCCATTTTATAGAAAACGGTAGATGCAGAACCCTTCTACCGTTATTTTTTTCATTTGTTTTTCTGTGTCATTGTTTTTCCAGCCGGCAATATACGAACTGCGTAATTATTACGCGTTTATGAACATTTGGAGTAGTCAGCTTGGTTCAGCCAATAAGTATGCGCGAATTGCCTTCCTACTAAAAAGGTCTGAAGGGGTCGATTTACCCAGATTAAATTAAATTAGTTCGAGTTGTATACACAAGAAATATCACTTATTAAAAGTCTTTGGCCCTTTCGTGCAAGTTTGATTCGTGTGAATTGATTACTAACCCTATGGAACTTCTTCGTGAGTCCAACTCGCAACTGACATTTTTTTCATTTGTTTTTTTTTTTTCATTGTTTTTCCAGCCAGTAATACACGAACTACGTAATATTATTAAGCGTTTATGAACATTTGAAGTGGTCAGCTTGGCTGATGGCCAGTGTTAATATAATTTATATGTTTCTTTTGTCAGTTTAGTTACGCCTACTCGGTTTCAGCGATCATTTGTTGGTCACGGAGCCACGCTTTCAGATTTATGTTATACATGTTGTAATTTTAAATTGAATTAATATGTTTGAGTGGGGTCAAAGAACGACATTGGAGAGTGATAGTTAATTGTTTTAGTACTAGTGTGAAAATGACGGGGAAAAACATCAATGTATCATTTAGTAGATTTTCCACAGTACATAATGCTTGGTAGAAGATAGGTTGTCTATCAACTAACATGACTGCTAGACATGACGGCGTTAAGTTTTTTATTCGTTTACATACATTGCACAATACTCCAAACAAAAATACACAGAGATTGCCAACAATGAAAACGCCGCCATAATTCTTTTCAGACCACAATTGCAAGTCAACACGTCGCATGCCTTCACTCATAAATTGTTGATTCAGAGAGCACTCACCGCAACCCAGCCCTAACGGGAAACGGTCAAGTGCGAAACGACGCCATAAACATTCCCCCAAAGCTTAATTGGTATTAGTATAGAGAGGTGTAAATGTCACGCCTACATTCCGGATTAGTTTCACAGAAAAGGGAATACATGAAATAATCAAGTGCTCATCAAACCCCGCATTTATTACCCTTTGCACTTTTCCTCAGTCCCTTTATTTATTTACGCAGCGTATATTTCCTCCGGCAAATGGATTATAGAACGGACGAACACAAAAGGCTTTACGTTTAAACTCACTATTGTTCGAAATATAAATGAGTTTGAAAATCTCGTACAACGTAACACTGGCAAACATAATAATCGAAACGATTCATAACTCCGACAAAACACTGGCCGCAATCTCTGTAAAAAGTAAAATAAAAAAATAAACGTAAAAAGTCGTTGAAACCTCCTCGGTTCTCCAGATTCAAAAGTGGAACGCGGCGGGGGATGTTGCGTGCCAGTTCCACTCGACAATGCCTCTCGTGAGTACCATCGATATAGTATACGAGCTCTTTTTACTCGATTCAAATTATTTTCGTACCTCCATCGAAATTCGAATTAAAGCCTCGAGTTTCTTTGTTATCATTTCGGTGGTAAAAACAGAACGTAAAATATTACCACATTTTAGTTCCAACAATTTTTCTCATCATATTTCCAGAAACTGTTGATCGTTTCTTTAGGCCCCAAAATATAATTATAAGTCAATAAACCGAAAGTCGTCTGAAGTATAAACGTCGGGAAACTAACGACGTATTTACCGGGACTGTGTACACAATGCCGACTCAAAAGCGAAAACGTTTTACTCTTTGCTCGATTTATTTTTCATCAAAAGATGTTTATATTATGTCGATGGAAGAATAACAGTTGGCACAACACTATGGTTTTACAAAATGAATATTTCCATAATGCTAATTGCAGTTGAAAGTGCTACACTAATTAGTGTTTTCATAACAATAATTGTGGCGGTTACATGAATGAGGTTGTAGTTTGTATGTAAAAGCAAGCTTTAGTAGAGGTCATTGACCGGGAATATTTTATAGGGCTTTATAAATACGTTATGATCTGTTATGTATTCATAATGTGACTGATGTATTGGACTTTTTTTTTTAGATTTGGCATATAGCCATGAGATATTTTTTAAGCTTCTGGACGGCATAATCAAAATAATATTGCCCTTTACGAATCAAATTATAATCCAAACTTTTCGAACGTCACCAAACCTTGTTACCTAGGCAACTCGATACCTTTTGTTGAGACTGGTTATCACTTTCTGTCATTTGACAAGACGTAACGACTGCCAAAGATTTTCAAATGATAGCCTCTATTCACCTTCCAAAACACGGATTTCTAACAATATTCCATTTTTTCATGAATTCAACGTGCACAATATTTCAAAAGGACTACAAAAAATTACTAGTCCTAACCAATAAAATTCATAGCTCGTCTAAAACGCAATGGAATCGATTAAGTCTGACAGCTGGAACGTTGATTGCCATTCGATATTGAAGTGGTGTCGTGTCCCAACACCATTCTACCTGATTGTTATGACACCTTGCATGTATTCCAGTTATTATGGTTTAGACTGCCCGCCCAATAATTATGGCTGGCGTCTCGTCCGATAATCGGTGACCAACTTTTTTAAGGAGAAAAATAGAATACACTGATAGCTTAGTAGTGCAATGCTTACGTCCTACAGAAAATCGGTCCGATTGTCTGTCCTACAAAATGTCTGACGAGGGCGGACAGCCTTATGATGCCTAGCATGTAGTCTAGTTATTATTGTTTATTAGTGTGGTAGACTGTAGAGTCTTGTGGTTTTGGTAGCATAAAAGGATTCGAGAATAATTGGGTCCCTATTCATTTATCGGCGTCACATAATTTTTGTGTAGTTACAGTTCTTTTACATGGTAAGAAAATAAAAATAAAATAAGTCATCATCATCCTCCGAGCCTTTTCCCAATCATGTTGGGGTCGGCTTCCAGTCTAACCGGATTCAGCTGAGTACCAGTGCTTTACAAGAAGCGACTGCCTATCTGACCTCCTCAACCCAGTTACCCGGGCAACCCGATACCCTTTGGTTAGACTGGTGTCAGACTTACTGGCTTCTGACTACCCGTAACGACTGCCAAGGACGTTCAATGACAGCCGGGACCTACAGTTTAACGTGTCATCCGAAACACAGTCCATGGTGTCTAAGATATACTTAGAAAGTACATACAAACTTAGAAAAGTTGCATTGGTACTTGCCTGACCTGGGATCGAACCCGCGCCCTCATACTTGAGAGGTTGGTCCTTTACCCACTAGGCCACCACGACTAAAAATAAGTAAAGTAATAATAAATATGATTTTTACATATTTAATACATATATATAACCAAAATATGGTTCATACTAGAGACTATAGTTCGGCCATTCAGAGAATGCGTTCCTGACACGTCGCGATTGAACTGACGACGTAACTTTGCAATGGCGTTGCAGTTACGATAAAAATATTTTTGCTGGTTGTTTACCGTTTTAACAATTGAGGAGCATTAAAACAACATTATTATATCAATAATCAATGAATGTTATTACGTCGTCAGTTCAATCGCGACGTGTCAGGAACGCATTCTCTGAATGGCCGAACTATAGTGTGCAAAAATTATAATGTCCTTTGTATAACGACCTATTTCCATAAACTTATAGACTGACACTGACTGAAAGCAAAAGACAGAGCACACTTTTTAATTTTGACTTGTTCACTTTCACAGAACAACACAAAAACAAAACACATCTTCTTTAGTAAAAAAATCATTATAAAAACTTTCATCTATTAACAAACTATCAACAAAAAAGACAAGACAATTTTATTCGGAACTCTCTCAGAGTTTTTAAGACAAGACAGCTCTCAAAAGACTTCATTAATTCTAAAATTAAAACGAACCATCAAAACTATTCTAAAGTGCAAAGTAATAACTTGAAAGGCTTTAAGTTATCATTTAAACTATAATAAAGAGGATCTTTTTTGTTGTTTTTTTTTTACCCTAAATACTCCGAAACTACAGAAACGATTTGAAAAATTCTTTCACGGTTGGAAAGCTAGCAATTTTATCTCGGTTCGGGCAGTAGTTCACACGGGACGCGGGTGAAACCATGGAAAAAGACTTTATTAATTCTTAAATTAAAACGAACTATCAAAACTATTCGGAAGCCTGAAGTAATATTTTGAAAGGCTTAAAGTTAATACAGATATAAAGAGGCGCTCTGAAATCAATACAAGTTTGATTGGCCTGTCGAAACTTTCATAAGTCTAGTCGATTGACTCTGCAATTGACAGACCATTAGGACATGAGTACACTGGCGGTTTGAAAACAGTCTTGTATCTTTGGGTTTTATTTAGGCCTTCTACACGTGCTGACAGCTCCAAAAGCACGATATTATCTATTATATTGCTGAGCTATTAGCTTTGTTATTAGAAATTGAAAAGTTAGAGTTTGGACTCTTTCAACGCTAACTGCAATTTATCATTGATAGCTTTAACGACGCAAAAGTTCTGCAATTATCTGCCTGCGTGTTAGTCTGTGGCACCGTAGCTCTTAGGGTCGGTTCATATCTGACGGAAAATGCGTCGAGCGTACCGTAAATGTATGATTGACGTACTAACGCATCATCGGTTAGGTGTGAATGATTGAATGTTTTATCGTATATTTGTCTGTTTTGGCGTTACGCGACCGAAAATACGCGACGTATGTTCCGTCAGATATGAACCTACCCTTAAACGGGAGAACCGATTTAGATACGGATTTCTCAGTTGAAAGCTGGTTTGCCACCCGATTTTCTTAGAGATGTGTCATCAAAATTCGCACCGCCGTATTTAAGTTATAATTTGTTTTTGTAGATATTCGAAAATCATCTTCCGGGGTATAAAAAGCAAAAATGTCTGCCATCCACTCTTGCCATTACATGGCATTAAAATAAAAGCACCCCTTACGAGTGAACATCGCTCATAAAATATCATAACACCCTTAGAACCCTTACATAAGCTAACACAAAAACTTTTTAATTTTCAAAACGGAGGCAAACAACGAGCCCATTATCCTTCCTCTTCACATATACCCTGATTATCCATACTAATATGTATATAAAGCTGAAAAGTTCGTCTGTTTGTTCAAATTCTGCTAATGTATGGAATAGGAACTCAGGTTTGAATTAAAAATTTTGCATTTCATAACCCGTTTTTTTTGGAACTTTTAAGAGAAAAGCTTACCTAGAGTGACTATGCAAGACTTCTTGACATCATCCTTACATGGTGAGATTTTAATAATAAATTACTAGCCCTTCATATATGCGCCTCGCGGGAAATATTGCTCGTACCGGGGTAAAGTATACTACATGTAACGTAATTAACGCACACCCTCAAACACCCCAATTAGAATATTATGTTATAATCATAATACATACACTGAATTTTTAATTTAACATGTATATGCATTGTTATTTACTAAATCAGTTATACCAATTCTTGGAGAACTTTTTGGTCATACTACTATGCACGCAAATATCGCGCCGCGCGCCGCTCGACTCGACACAACATAACGAAACTACGGAAAAAGCCGACAATACACGAAGTCTTATTACTTTGAGTTACGGTCTATTTGAATTTGTTTTGACTGTACAGGGTTAATATGACAATAATTTCCGTAGTTTTAATTATTTTTGGGATAAAAAATTACCTATATTAAAAATGTTATAAATCGATTCAGTAAACGATTCTGAACAAACTAATTTCAGGATGTGCGTTAATTAAGTTACATGTTGTATATAACCTATGTTGCTCGGGAAGAGTGTAGCTTTCCATCTGTGGAAGAATTTTTCAAATTGGTTCAGTAATTTCGGGGCCTTTAGCATACTAACAAACAAAAAAAAAAATCCTTTTTATGATATTAGTATAGAAGTATGGATAAAAAGTTTAATAAGCTTTATACGGTTGGGTTTTTGGCCTACTACCCGTAATATATCTATTTAAAATCGACTCCATCCAAAGGTTGTCTGTAAGAGATTGCTTTTGAGCGATAAGACCGCCTATTGTACTTACACGTATTTTTTTGTAATGTCCTTTTCTGTTTATTTTGGTGTACAATAAAGAATATTCTATTCTATTCTATTCTACGGTTGGCTTTTATAAGATTTTAATAATAGAATCACTCTATTATATAATTATAAGCTTTTTAAAATCTCATGGTGGTCTTTAAAATCAAGAAAAACAAAATGCAGTAGGGTCTCAAGCGAATGAGTACGAAAAAAGTAAATAAAAGAGGCCTCAAGCGACTCTAGAACCACAGTCGAGTAAAACCACGTGTGATCTCTAGTCTCGCATAAAATTTTATGATATCAACAGGCAACATCTGCTCTGTATGTTTGCCTTTCATTTCCGTATGAACATCGGGTAAAAGGAAAATACCTATTACGGCTTGAAGGAAACGGGTATGTACTGTCGAACTGGCAAATGTATGAGATGAAATATTGGCTTTTAATTATTTTATTTAACTTGTTTAATTATTGTAGGTTTTGATAGTTAATTTTGACACTTTTTTAATAGACATGATGGGTTTAGCATGTATTCGTGGTTTTTTCTAGGTACATTTTTGTTTTGTTACAAAATATTTCTGTGACCTCTTCGCGGGGTTTATTTTAAAAATAATTTCCGTATGAACATCGGTGAAATGGAAAATACCTATTACGCGTATTAGGAAACTGTTGTACATGTGTGCGCAGCTTTATGTACTGTCGAACCGTAAAGTAAGTAGTATGAAATGTTGTGTTTTAAATATTTGTTCTACTTCATTGATTTTAGTTTTCCTTAATTAATGTTAGGGTATTTTTAATGGATTAACGTTAATTATAATGTGATCGCAAAAAAAAATCCCTTAGATCACCTGGGAATCTAATCCCCTGGTAAAATAACCTGGGTAATCAGAGTGAGAATAATCCCTTTTCAAAACAGAAACAGTGCTTAAATGAGATCTTGGTTTTAGTGGCAAGTTTCACCAAAATCCTTTGAGTAGTTCTCTCCTGAAACACACATACATCTTAACAAAGACATTTACAATATTACTAAAACAAGGAGCAAAGATGCACCGGTACGTAATCCTTTAATTATACAATACTGCAGCGGGTTTGAGTGTCAGACACAGCTGCAATTTGTGTCGTAGATTAAACGCAGCTTTGGACTAATTGCTGGAATATACGTTTCATGTTTAAAATTGGAGAGTTTGAGATGGAGTGAAACCTTTTTGGTGTAATTGATTTTGATGTAAGTGACGAAGTATTGTCATTTTGAGTGTAGTGGGGGCAAGATGTTTAAATATAATTTCTAATGGCGAGATGCTATAATCATCATGCTCGTATATTTATTAAGTAAAACCAAACTATATTGTAAACGACAGCGGCGTAGCAAAAACTTAGTAGCAAAGGAAAGCCTACGTAGTAGTAGCAAAACGTAGTTATATTATATATCTACTTGCCACGTAGTAAATTATCAACTTCAGTCTATATAACACAGTTACGCCATTTAAGAAGTCTTCCAAAATAAAATTAACAGACAATATACTACGTGTAACTTTCTTACATAAATTTATGGTAGCTTTTTTTATTGTGCTTAAAATATGATATTTCGTTTCTTCTCTCTTTATTTATTTATTTGATACTTTATGAATCATTTTGTATAATGGCACAATTTAACACCCTAGGCATTTTCTCCCAGTCTACCTTTGGGTGCTGGAGAAATTTTAATAGGAGTGGTATCTAGTAAGTGACCAGACAGTTTGAAAAATACAAGTACAAATATCCTCGTGACACACTCCCTTATAGTAAGATATGCAGTTAAATTGAATAACAGTTAAAAGTGTCACTCTATTACTTCACACACGGCGCTCGGCGCACTAATTAATCCAGTTAGTTCTTAACTACTATCCGATATTCAGTTGTTTGTTGCACGTCAACCACAAACGCGATTGTTTCATTTAATCGGTAATCGTTTGAGAAGATTATTCGATTCGGAGAAGAGAAGGACTTTGGCAACGATAAAGTTTGGTTTAGAAAATTATGTTCATTGGTTCACTTAGCATCAAGTCTATGAAAGTAATCAAAACTACTTAGTACCTAAACACTTTAAAACACGAAAAAATAACCTGAAATTCAAAGAAGGTTTTAGTTTTAGTATAAAATAAATACCCGTACGAAATCAAGCCTCAAGTCTTCCATAATAACCTGTAAGTTAAAATTCTCCCCTTACACGTGCCTCTACAATAGGTATTCTATTGTAATATCGAAAATCTTTCTTGGAACTAAAGTTGCTTAAACAATGTTGCCATAATAAATAAGGATAATAATTTCAGCGTATTGTGTTGAATATAATTATCGTCTATCCGATAAGTCTAAGCTTTACATTAAACTGAAACATAACAATGCTACTAAGTTGTTTATTTTTAATTAGCATTTAATATTATTACTTACATAAGTCAAATTTTCCCTAGGGTTGTATTAAGTACTAGCTATTTCCCGTGGCCCAACCTGCATTCCGAGGGAATTTATCCTCCCGGATAAAAAGCAGCTCATGTCGTTTCTCAAGCCTTAGACTGCTTGAGTAAAATACATTTAATTCAGTTCAGTAGCTTTGGCGTGAAAGCGGGACAAACAGATTTAGGTATTACGTACTTTCGCATTTATATTGTGTCGCTCCTTGTAAATCACTTGTACTCGGCTGCATTCGGCCAGACTAGAAGGCGACCCCAACATAGTTGGGAAAAAACTCGGAGGATGATGAGTAAGCATATGCATGCTACATCTCAAGTTTTTCATTACGTTTAGTTGCCTTTTATGTAGAAACTTACTTATGGCTTTCAAATGATGTTATAGAGATCCTTATCATTTTCAATAAGGATACAAAATAATGTAAGAAACAGATACCGCTGCAACTCGACCCACTTAATGTAAAATCAAATTTAAAAAGTAGACAAGATAATAAATAAAATATCTGAAATCAATGTCACAAATATTTTACAGAAATTAGAACATCAATCCTTTCAGTCAACCAATTTTGAACCTTACCCTCTACCAAATTAGGTCTGCAATCGAACGAGCCATTTCAATCTTTACTCAATACTGTTCCTGACTTCCTCGTCTTAGATTCCATCGGTGGTTAGCCCACAATACCCGTGTGAAACCGCAGTGTAATTGCAACGTATACAATGCGGGCTAGATACCAATGTGTTGTGTGCGTTGCGGGTATTTGCAAGCAATGTACTAGGAAATTGGTGTTTGAGGGCTGTGAGGTGCAAGATGTGTTTAGGATTAAGGGAAAAGATTGTGTTAAGCATTTATATTATTTGTCAAACAACACTTATCAAAGTAAATATACGTAGCTGAAATATTAATTTCTGTTGTTGTTGTTCAAAATATGAATTAAAACAAAGTATGAAACGAAAAATGTTGTTTAGAGGAGCATCACATCTAAAAATATATTAGAAAACCTCTAGTATTTCTTAACGCAAAAGTCGCCGGATCAGCCGTTTCAGCGTGAGAACGTAAAAAACAATCACATATACATTGATAACACACGATTATCAAAGTATCCATAGGTAGTCATAATTTCTCTTGTTGAAAAATGATTGAAAAAGAATCTCTTCATGTCCTATTTGATCAAATGAAAACAAATAATAACTCTAAAACTTTGCAGACCAGTCCAAAAACTAAATAGTTGTATAAATACAAATAAAACAACACGAATATTAATCAAAAATCAAATCAAAAGCCTAAATAATAAAGTCCAAATTACCTCAATCAACGCATACAAACAGTCTTAATGAAGTTGAGAAGAGAAACTGAAATGAGTAGCGAACACCCGAGGCTTGGCTCACAATTAAACTAATTTACAACAAATTACCAGCAGCGAATATTGAAGAAAATAAGCACGATTCGGAACAACCATCGTGTTCCGAATCAAGCTTCTTCGTCGGAAAAACACTTAAATATATTTCAACGCCAAGTTCGGGATTGGCAGCGAATTTCAATACATTAAGTGAAAGAGATTGATAAATATTTATTAGATGTTAACATGGATGCTTTTAGGATGTTGTTTTTTCCCTTTTAATGCGAATAAAGTTCGAAAAGATAAAAGTGTTGGAACATCCGATAGACGCCGACTCTAATCTTGTAATCGCTTATTTCGGGACGCGCAAACTGGTAAGTCTATTTTAGTATTTTGAACTTTATTGAATTGCTTTAAAATTCAAAATATAAAACTCAGTCTCAATGGCTCATTATTCGCTGCGTTATTAGGTACTCGTTTCAGTAAAAAGAAATATATTCTTTGAATAGTGGGAAAATAACTTCGAAGTTCATTCGAATACCAGCTCATTTTCAATTATTCTCACGAACAAAGAAGACTCCGGAAGAAAGTTAATTAATTTCTAATTATAGAATTGTATCTTTGTTAACTTTAAGATATAAAAACCAGTACATAATTAGTTATTAAGATTTACATTCATATATTTTTTAAAATGTATGTAATATCAGTAGATATAATTTTAGATAACAATTAATTACCTACAAAATAAAATAATATTTCGAATAACAAATATAATTAGTTCTCAACAAGATTTCACCAAGATTGAACAAAAGAATTGTCACAGTTTGCTAAAGCGAGTAAACCAAAAGAAACATTTGCGTACACCGTGGCACAGACCGTTAGAAACCCGTCTTAATAAAGCAATTTATGACAATAAAACGAAAGAGAACCCACAGAAACAACTAGAAAGATCTAGAACATTCCACAAGCTTCCATCCCGAATGGAAATGAAGGAGCGAATAATAAAAATCATAATAAGCCCCGCAGGGCATCTGAGGCGGATGACGGGGAGTAGCGACCCCGCGGGGCTATATATCCGAGTGCTCCAGGGAGAGTATACCGTCCCCCATCTCCGGCCTGCCGGAGTGAAGCATGACGGGGGATAGGTCTCCCGCCTCTTGGCTTGCCTTCATCGGCCGGTCAGAGTGGAGTCGCTAGAGCAGGGTTAACAGCCCACTCGGAGGGTAGGTGCCTCGTGGTAAGTGGCGAGTGGGCCGGTGATGCTGGACCCACAGGGAGCGCGTGATCTGCGTTTAAAGTCCGCCGAGGTATCCTCACCCTTCAGCCGCTCATGTACCTGTTGCCCCCTTGTTGCGATTTAGCGACTGATTCCCGGGGGCCCAGTAAGTGAGTTGGCGAGTCTCCACCTGCCATTTTTACGTGTATTTATTACATTGTTATCGGCAGGTGCCATAGTTCCCGTAGTTTCCCCATTCCTAGTCCACTAGCATCCCATCACAATAGCCCAAGTAGTTTTCATCCATAGTTAGCAATAGTTTAGCACAGAACCGGGGATTGTCCTTGGGTACATTTCTATAGTGTATACAGGGATAATCGTCGGTTTTGTGTCACCATTTCATTAAAGTTGTCTCAAAAGGGCTTCAGCGTGTTGGCTTCGGCCCCACGTTCGCCTCCCAAAAATCCGGGACTCTATAGTCCCGAGGTCTGGTAGAGACATATAAGATCATAATAATAACAAACCTAATAAATAATAGTACCGCGGAACCCAAAAATTATAGACCGATCACTTGTTTACCGACGGTCTATAAACTTCTTACATCTATTTTGAGATTAAAAATAAATCAACATATATTGAAAAATATTCAATTATGTCAACTTCTCAAAATGGATGTAAGAAGGGGTCCCGTGCTACTAAGGAGCTGCTCCTCACTGATATGGTCATCAGCCAACAGGTTCGGCGATCCCGAAAGAATTTGTCGACATGTTGGATAGACTATAAGAAGGCCTACGACTCGGTCCCCCATACATGGCTTAAGAGGGTATTGGAGTTGTATAAAATAAACTCAACTCTACGCGCCTTTCTTGCGTCATGTATGGAGCAATGGAGAACGGTTCTTCACTATCCAGGATGTCGAGAAATTGAAGGGACCGGCGATCCTATTAAGATCGAGCGGGGAATTTTCCAGGGTGACAGTTTGAGTCCACTTTGGTTTTGCCTGGCCTTGAACCCTCTGAGCACATTACTAGAGGGCTCGGGGTTGGGCTATCCTTTGCGGAGAGGGGGTCAGGTTATATCCCATTTGCTTTACATGGACGATCTGAAACTGTTTGCCACCACAGAATTGCAGCTGATGAAGCTACTGAAGGTCACTGAAACTTTCAGTAGTTGCATCAGGATGGAATTTGGTGTGGACAAATGTGCAGTCATGCATGTAAAGCGAGGGGGAATTGTGGAATCTGAGGGAGTACAACTCTCAGATTCTATAAACCTGAGATCACTCTCCGCAAACGATACATATAAATACTTGGGTATGGCGGAGGGGTTAGGCATCAATGTGGCTGTCATGAAACAGTCATTACGGGAGCGTTTCTTTGGCCGCCTGAATAAGGTCCTGAAAAGTTCCTTATCGGGAGGCAACAAGGTTCGCGCCTTTAATGGTTGGGTCATGCCAGTCCTGATGTACTCTTTCGGCATACTCAAATGGACTCAAACTGAATTGGACGCCCTGGATAGAAAAGTCCGCACACTGCTGACCGCAGAACGAATGCATCACCCACGATCGTCAGTGATGAGACTGTACATCCCACGGAAATGTGGAGGCCGAGGCTTTTTAAATGCAAAGACGCTCCACAACCGCGAGGTGTGCAGTCTCAGAGAATATTTTCTCAAAAGCGACGTGGGTATGCACCGTGATATGGTGGCAGTGGACAGAGGACTCACCCCGCTGTCGTTGGCAAATGAGAACTGGCGCAAACCTGTCGTACTAACTACCCACGATCGCAGGGAGGTATGGCAGAGCAAACAGCTACACGGACGCTTCTTCGGGGCTCTTCATGGCCCCGATGTAGACTTCAAAGCGTCCGTATCTTGGCTACGCTTCGGTGACTTGTTTGGAGAAACCGAAGGGTTTGTATGTGCAATTATGGACGAAGTTATCCTTACGAATAACTACCGGAGATATATCGTGAAAGACGGGACGGTTGACATATGTCGGGCATGTCACCATCCGGGTGAGTCTATCAGACATATTATATCTGGTTGTTCTCGTTTGGCTAATGGTGAATATTTGCACAGACATAATCAAGTGGCCAAGATCATCCACCAGCAGCTTGCTCTGCAATACAACCTTGTAGACCTTGAGGTACCGTACTACAAGTATGCACCCGACCCAGTTCTCGAAAAGGACCATATCACGTTGTACTGGGATCGATCTATCATCACTGACAGGACTATTGTAGCCAATAAGCCTGATATTGTGGTGATAGATCGATTAGCGCGCCGCGCGATGATAGTCGATGTCGCCGTTCCGCATGACGAGAACCTTGTGAAAGCTGAGAAAGAGAAACAAATAAAATATCTCGACTTAGCGCACGAGGTTGTCGCCATGTGGAGTGTCGACACGGCTGTTGTTGTGCCGATTGTCGTTACGGCCAATGGTTTAATAGCCAAGAGCCTCGACGAACACCTCAGGAGGCTCTCGTTGGGCGGCTGGATCAAGGGACTGATTCAGAAGGCAGTACTCCTTGATACGGCACGTATTGTGAGGAGGTTTCTGTCTCTGGGACCCTAACCACCGGTACCTTGGACCCTGTGCCCGATATCGGTGGCAACCTATTTTTTATATTTTTAAATGTTTTTTATTTTTATATTTAATATTTAAAAATGTAAATTATATGTTCTAAATAAATAAATGACTTGAATCAACAAACCTAAGATATTTGAACCGAGTCTTGTCATAACACGGTTAGGCGGACTCATTTCCATACAAAGTTAGTCAGACATGTTTGATTTTCAGTTGTTTTTATTATGACTAAGTTTTTCTTGGTGGTTTACTCGCATGTTTTAGAAATGGAAAGGGCTGATAGCTTATCAAAATCTTATGTTTTAAACGTGAAATGATTTGTTTGAATTAAATTATAATAAGAGATAATTATAAGAGATAATGTCGTAGAAAAATTTGAATGATGATTCACAAGGTTTTTTGATAAAGACAGGTGAGATCAATCAATAGCTTCCACTAGCAGTTTCATCCACGTCCCGTGTAAACTAGGAAGCTCGCGCACCGGCATAAAAAGTCGTCTAAAGCCACTCTAAACCTTCCTAGATAATTATTTTGTCTAACACTGAAAGAATTACAAATCGGACTAAAAGCTATTCTCATTTACGCACGTTCAAGCAAACAAACAAACTCTCCAGCTTTATATTATCAAGTATAAGTATAATATAAAAAGGGATACAACACAATATTTTCATTTTTACTTTGACGAATTAATTTTGTATTCCCCAGGGAAGTGGGGACGCACCCTTAGGCTTTCCACCAAAGTGAATTGTTTTTTAATGAGCAATTAATTTTACGTCACTGTTTTCGAAGGAACATTATTTAATATTCTATTTTCTTTGGAAACTCTGTGGACTTTGGGGATTGTCTATGAGGCATTTTGGGGTACTTTTGTAGGTATATTCTTCTTATCTAGTGAGTGGTAGGTTTAATCATCTAGCAATCCCCAGTGTCAGAGTTTTTTGGAATTCGACTGTCAGTCTTTGGCATTTAATAAAAAGGTGCTAAGAATAACTTTAGAGCCTCGTAAAATTAATTGCGAAATATATGTTTTGAACCTGATTGGTATATCAAGGTTTTTAGTCATGAAAAATATTGTATAATTTTCCAAGAAAAATAAAGAATTTCAATGAAGCCAGTCGAGCAATTACCAAACAATAATTCCAAGACTAGTTTTGACCGGTATCAAAACCACCCTTTGTGCGTATAACACGAAGATCAACAAGTGACGGTCTGTTACTAACTTCAGAACTATTTGCTTTGATCCGAAGTACCCTGGAGGCTAATCAGCTCAACAGGTTGATTATAAATGATTTCTGTGTGTATCTTAGAAATGTTACGTAAGGTAAAGTGTAAAGGTTAAGAACACGGAGTAAGGAAAGATGAGAGGAGGTGCCTTAAGGCAGGTATTTCAGGCGCCTTCTTCCAAGTCAAATTAGTATGGTGGGCATGACCAAAACGATCAGTTACGAGTGTAATAAAGACGCGTTCGGGTTCTTTGAGATATCTGTCAACGATTTTTTGGTATTAAAAAAATGGTTGGATATAAAGGCGTGGGTATAAGGGCGTAATCAGTAACGTTCCTCGTCCCCCGCTCACCCGCATTTTGACGTGCTACTTTCTTAGGAGATTTTCCGTGATGGCACCTCCGCTAGTCATTTTGTTCTCCATAGTTAAGAAGTTCTGAGCTCAGGATTGCTAGTGAGTGGGTAGTGACAAGATATTTGAATAACGAAATTCTATTCGTTGTTTTGTTAGGGAGTATGTAGGTTGGTTCTGATTGAAAGTTGTAAAGTTTACAGTGATATAAAATGTCAACGCAATAAGTTTTTATTCTGACATTTACTCGTTATTTTTGTATGTTCTGCTAGTGACTCATTTATATATATATTTTATTTACAACCTATAATTGGCTGTGTGTTGACTCATATTACAGTTATTTTAAGCTGTTGGTTATTAAGTAAGTAATTTATAAATAAATTACCCTAAAATAAGATCAAAATTTTACAAAAGAAATTCACTACCCATAACCAATACTACGTTAACTCGGTATGCGAAAAAAAAGTCGAAATTCTAATAAAAATCTTCACAACCAGGACTCGTTCGGCAAGTCGCGCCGACAAAAGAATAAATAACTTGATTACATTCCATTAGGTTGTCGGCCTTTTTACGCCTTGTTTAGCCTATCATGCTTTATAGCCGCGCTGAAGGCTAATTTAAAATGTTTGACGAGATAAGCCTAGTAATTGGCTGAAAAAGGGCTTATTTTTCGAAAATTATTTGGCTTAATTACATTTTGCTTTCAAAAATATTGTTTTAGAATAATAAATTAGGTATTTTTAAACAAATTCAAAAGATTTCTGAGCTTACCTTGAATTAATTTCGGTTGTTTTTGGCAGAATTTCGTCAGATTTTTACTGAGCTGCGACTACTACAATATTTTCCGTAGTCTTAGCACCGTGTGCTACGAAAACAACTAGGGTGCTACAATTGTAATTCCGTAGTCAAAGCATCGTTTACTGCGATAATAGCTACAGGGCTACGATTATAACTACTGTGCTACAAAAACTTTCGTAGCATTAACACTGTTACTACGAATGTGGCTACGGTGCTACGATTATAACTCCGTAGTCTTAGCACTATTTGCTACGAATAACAAAAGTGCTACAATAACAACCACAGAGCACTCCTCAAATGCAGAATTGATCGACATTACCTATTCGCATTGAACTCCCTTGACACGACCAACAAATTCAATCCTAGCTTTGCATTCAGAGATTTGGAATTTTCAATGAGTCAACTACTTTATGATTGAATCGGGTTATATGGTTTGCTGTACTCGTATTTTCACAACAGACGCTAAGTTGATTGGTTGGTTCTGTAAGTTCGTGGATAAGTTATTACAAAATATAATGCTTTACTATTTATTATAAAGCTGTAAGACATGTTTCATTACTTGAACGGTGCAATCTCATGAGCTACTGGAGCGAATTGATTTTTTTTTTAATTATACACGGCCCTCTTATCGAGTCAGATTATAGACTTCTTTGTAACCGGATGCGCGAAGTGGTTCCCTCGGTAATGGTTCCCAATCTGTCAGTACAACTCGTGTATTAGCGCAGTATTCGGGTCAGAGCCTAGCTAAACACTTGACATGACGCGGTAGCTGTCCAATAGAGGTTCACTTGATTGCATTGGACGCCTGTACTGACGGATTTGTGTGTTTGTTTTCGATGCGTTCCCGCTTTGTGATTCGTTTTTTATCTCTACCGAAGGAGGAGTTTCTGAATTCATCTGTTTTTATGTATGCGATATTTTTATAAGAAAGTGACATTGTTACTTGTAAACATTCGAACATAATAGGTTTAACTAGTAGAATTCCTGAGAAACAATTTTAATCTAACTGAAAACAAAGTTCATTTCAATCGCATAGCAATTAGAAAGACTAGTGAATAGAAACGTAGAAACATTGTCAAGCATAACTATAGATTGTGGTGTAGTGCGATTGCGATACTCTGTCAGGAATTTAATCAAATGCATGCTAGCAAAACGGTAATGACAACCAACACATTTCTATTAAATACTCGGGCAATAAGCCAAGTATTCAACAATTTGCACTATCAGCAAGAGACAAGTCACATATCCAATGCTGCAAGCCGCAACAATAAGATTTTTAGAAATAACTTTTGGTTTGAAATCCTCAACTGGGGACGAAATTGCCTTAAATTCCCCACTGTCACCTTTGCTTGTAAGATTGAAGTTTATGACTGTTTTTTTTTTTTTTAATTTGTTGTGTGCATGTGTAACGATGTGATGGTTTCTTGCGTCTCCTCGCCCTCCGCTCCTCCAAAAATTTTCTAACTGAAAAGAAAAGAGTGTCAATGGAGTTTCTTGCCAGTTCTTCTTCATAAGTCCATATTTTTGGAACCGTGCAACTAGTGCGACGTTTCCTAAGAACCTGCAAAGGCTATTTGTGGCGCCTCCAGTTGGTAAAACGCTCAAAGCTGCCAAGAAACGGACAAATCGGCCAATTTCTCGGCAAGTAAAGCAGCGATTGGCAGCTACAGGCGCTTTCGTACGTGCCGTCAATTGTTCGAGCCTTTTATTGAATTACTTGGGCACAGGACGGCTCTCGTATTCTGCTCAGAATTTCTGGAAATAGAGAGCTATAATGTGTTTAGGTTGTTTGTGTCTGGTTTTGTGAAGAATTACACACTGAACTGCAAACTTTAACTTTTCTACAAATAGGTTGATAGTCTGTGAGGACATGTATGTAGTTAGAATCAATTCAAGAATGAGAATTTCATTTTTTTTAATCTTACAATTAATTTGCCTAATGGGATAGAAACTAGCATACGCTAGTTTCGATAGAAAAAAGCTATAGAGCTTTCCTCGATCAAGAAACAAGACAAATCGGTTTCGCAAATTCTGAGATTAGAATAATAGGGTAGATGACGGCAAAAATAACATATTTGAGGTACCTACTACATTCTCAAGCAGAACAAAAATCTTTTCCCAAAAAAATTCCTCACCAGTGTTGCCCATTAAAAAATTATTAGCGCACCGATCGGCACAGTTCCGTCAGTGTTTCTGTGGGACAACAGGCGACCCACATTTGCAGGGTTAACCGTCGCGCACAATGCAGCGCGGTCGATGTGCGCGCGCCGCAACAGGTGACGGGTTGAGTCTATGCTAATGCTAATTATGTACCGTTTAGTTGTAACGTTATGGGTAAGAATTTGTGCATTGTCAAGGGTGGTGTGGGTAGATAGATATTCATGGTGCTTTGGAATTGTTAACCTTTTTATATGACTTTTGGTTTTTTTTTATCTCGTAGCCAGTACGCTAAAATATTTTTCGGCAATCTACCGTTGATATAACAAACATCTCTAAGCTTATTTTGCAACATTCAGTTTTAAATAAATATGTTCTCATTATACATTGGACGTAACGGACAGGTCGTTATGAGCAAAAAGACATTATAGGTACCTATCGATCAACACCTAAACATAAAAATAAAAATTCCAAAGAGATCGATTACCGAATATCAAAATAAAAAATCGAATTTCCATTCAAATCACTGGCCACTAACACTTCAAATAAAGAATAATAAATGACATTACTTCAAAATTGGAATACAGTTTCGAATACAAAAAGGAGGAAAAATATCGTTTTGAATACAAAAGGTGATAAAGGGCGTGTGGCGAGTATGCCAACAAAGACTGGCCAAAAATAATTGCATACCTGTTGCTAACAGAATTCCAATGTGTTTGCTTTCTATTTTTTGCTGTTGTTGTATTTTTATGAGCCCCTGTTTAATTCAGTTTTGGCGTTTTGAAAAACGAAGGAAAATGGCGGTTCATCAACGATTCTTTTATTTAAACGTGGATACGTTGTTTCTCGATTATGAGTAGGTACATTTTATTCCACTACGTAGGTACGTTTAAAAGTATATTTTTCAATTTAAATATATAATGTTTGCCGTAACCGTTTGATTAATATAGAGAAACAATCGATAAAATACGACACTAAAATAAACAAACTGAAATTACGTGTCAAATGAATCGAATACAATTTACTTTTATACCAAATCGATATTCAGAGAAAAACTACCTAAACATTAGCTACGACATTTATTCGCGAAATAAAAGCTAATTTGTGACCTTTCTGTGACTGAAACGCGGGTCGAATATTAAAATGTCGCCGGACCAGCTAAAGTATTCATGCCTACTAGAAAATTCACATTGTTTGCTACCAGGGACGGGAACCTCTCATTTTTCACTATATAACGTAAAAAATTGAGTTTTTTATGCAACTCGATTGTGTTAAAGCGTATCGATTGTAAACTCGTAAGTTATTAATCAATTACATGTTTAAGACTGTATAATTTTCAATCGATTTTATTTTTCTTGTTGTTACGGTTCGGTATTTGATAGGTTACTCTAGACCATTTATCACTGGGGCTTCACAATTCATCTTAATTACTGCACCGATGCATTTTGAAATCTTGTAAAATAATTTGCAACAATAAATAACTACGAATCATTTCAAAGTAGACTACAGACGCATATAATCTATTAGGTACCGCTAGGTCTGTGGGGACTATTTAGTGCACATGGATAAAAATGTTATTGCCTTTTTGATAAATGGGCTATCTAAACCTGAAAGATTTTTTCCTGTACAGTAGTTCCAAAGATTAGCGAGCTTAACTAACAGACAAACTCGTCATCATCATCATCATCATCTCGTCCACTGCTGAACATAGGCCTCCCCCTTAGATCTCCACAGATACCTGTTGGAGGCGACCTGCATCCAGCGTCTAACTCGTCAGCATTTGTAATATTAGTAGCCATCACCTTCAAAGTAGACAGTTAATCTACCTTAAACCCTACCTTACGTTTCTTAAACCACGCTCCTTACAATGTATCACGGGCCCGCCATTTTAACGTTAGCTGTAAAACTTGAAAGAGAGGTTTTATGAGCTATGTCAATCAAAGACGTGAGCTTCATAAACCCAAGCTTATTGTCCTACTCGTTTTGTAAAGAGATAAGCGAGAGAGAATATCTACTGAGTACAATTGGTGAGGTGAGAAAAGAAAATTTTCATTTATGTAAAATTTTTATGAGGCCATATCCTATCACGCCTTTTGTCACCTATGTGGGATTCGCCTTACAGTCTAACAAGATGCAGCTGAGTAACAGTGTTTTACACGGAGCGACTGCCTGACCTCCTCAACCCAGTTACCGGGGCTAGCCGATTCCCTGTATTAAGATTGGTTGTCAGATTTTTACAGCCGGGATCCACCAATTTAACATGCCTTCCAAAATAGTTAGGTATATGTTTACTTAATGTTTATATTTTGTGATTGAAAATTTCGCTTGCATAAGCCGTCACGTCGTGTCTGCGCTTTAAAGTCTTGTTTGTGTGCGTGAGGCACATACTAGTTACATACGAGTACAAGTCTCAGTGTGCGACGTGTTTTTTCAATGAAATATAGTCAGCACTTATTAGATAATTAATTGTAAAATCAACCAGGAGATGAATTAAAATATATCTGGGTCAAATCTCAAACAATATTCTATTGTTCGCAATCCTTAGCAACAAGAAGCTCGATCGATTCAGTCATTACAGACTGCCGATCAGTAGTCAATTATGCAAACGATTCGAATAAATTACTAGTTCGATTCCAATTATCCGATAAACGATTTTTTCATTATACACGTACAAAGGGAACTGAATTAAATAGAAATGAAAACAGCCTGACATCTGATGATAACGCACCGAATCGCGATCAAATAGTATTTAACCAAAAAGGTCTAATTTACACATGAATTCGAATTTGGAACGTGGGCCGAGAAATTATCGTTCGTTTTGGGAAAGGGGGGAAAATTATAATTCTGAAATGTTTCAATGAGTTTTGTTGTACATAGTATTTAGCGTAACTAGTCTAGTTTAATTGGAAAGCTTAATGGTGGACGATTGTTCGAGGAAGCAGTGAGTGGCGTTTTAAAAGTCGAAGTCTAGAAGTTGGTTACAGGTATGCTTTATTAATTTACATTTACTGTGTAAATCCATGAAACCTTTTTTGTCTAAACTTTGTAGCAAAGTTGCCTTGGTATAATTTGCAAGAAAGACATAATACAAGGGTGTAATTTAAAACCAAATGCCCCCCGATAGCAATGCAAATATAAGCCATTTAAAAAATAAAAAATGAATTAATAAATAGACAAGATGAACAGCGAGATCAAGATCTATAAAATAAAAGTCAAATGGAACGACTCCACTTTACATAAATTTCTTCGCTGTAAAGCAAGTCGAAGAGCTTCTAAGAAGACGTTTCAACGGACTTTCCTTGTCAAAAATTTAATTGACAGTTCTTTGATGATTTATAGCCACCCTCAGCCACCTAAAGTGTTTAAAGTCGAGTCAATTTCATTATTGTCTATGGACTGGTGCTTCGTTAGTAAGTTTTCGCTTTCATTATGAATTTTGTTTGTTAAAATGATGGATATCTGGTGTTACATTTTATTTATTAAATTTTTTTGCCATTTTCGAGAAAGTCATGTTTTAGGACAACCACGTTTTTCCCATTTTTTTTTTAAATTATGCAGAAAATTTCTTTTTTTTTTAGGAAAAAAAAGTCAAAAATATATTCGTAGCAAGAATTCTAAGGCTGCTTAAATAAAAAAAACTAACTTAAACATAGATTTCAATCACCAAGTTAGCAAGTAATCTCTTCAAAGTACAGTCAAGTGCGAAATTTCTGGCAAAATTCTCACACTTACTAGACTAGACAGATAAGAAATCTCAAACATCCATCTCGAAACTTCTTAATCACAAATTCCCTTCCAACTCCTAACCGATAAGAAAACCGAACTTTGCGTGCGAAAATTGTTTTAAAACCACCAGAGATGGGACCGAATAAAATAGAATTAGTGTGGATACCTTCCCAGTTTTCATACTTACACAGTTTTCATAGGATACTTACTTGTGTAAATGTGAAGTTACAGCTGCCTAATTAAAGTAGTGACTGACGGACGAAGTAACGGGCAACTTTATTAATGAATCTTATTCGGAAAACTGCGGCAAAGTTCGGCAAACTTCGGTCAAGTAAGTTACGGCGTCGTGAGTTTCCATTTTGTTTTTTGAGTGTAGGCAGAACTTTTTAGGGGTGGTAATGGTAACTTTCTAGAAGTTTTGTTGGTTAGTTTAGTTTCTGAGCGTAGAGGCTTTTGCGGAAATAACAGTGTTGGTTCGGTGAACGAAGTTATGCTGCGCTTGCGAAAGTAGCGACACGTGAACACACGACTTTTTCTTATTTTTCAAGTTTTGTTATTTTTTTACATAGGTGAAGTTCGCTGGAGTGTATAGTTTAAGCCCGTTATAATAAAATTAAGAATCGAAAGTTTTCAAATACTCTTGAGCTTCGTATATTAATTAAATCGATTGTGCCTTACATTGTGTACTAACGACTAAATAGGTAGTCTTGTTTTGGGTTTGATAATTCCAATTTTACGTATTCCAACCTAATATGACTAAACTGAAAGTATACTCCAAACTAAAATCATATTAAACAAAACCACCAAACCTTCCTCCCACACAAAACAAAAAACAAAAGAATTTAATCTAGAACATTCGTAAAACTACTTCAAGATCCGTTTTCCATTACCAAAGGTATTAGTTCTGAACTAGCCCCGTAACCCTGCGAGTTACACTTACTTTCAAGATAAATACCACTTATCGCCACCGCGAAATTCCCGAGAGTTCCTTTGAAAAGTTTCAACAAAAAGTATTCTACGACACAGCCACGGAGTAGGGAAAGAGCGGAGATGCCATATTGCAGATAGGTCGGGCGCCTTCTCATAGGTCAAATACGAACGATGGGCATGACCAAAGCGATCAGTTACTTAAGTTTGGTATTACAAAAATGATCGGGTCCAAAGAAGGCGTATAAGGGCACTGACAGAATAGTTATCGACACGAATCTTGAGCTCTGACTTTCACCTGCGCAGAAGTAATTTATTGGGTCCCTTTTGTGGTATGAAGTGAGGCGCGGGGGCGGGCTAAAGCGGTGATTGGCCCGCAGTGCATCGCGTCATAGCCGTCACTCGGGATTGGTTCTTTGCTAATAAATCACTTCTGCGCAGATGTAGGTCAGAGCTCAAGATTCGTGCCGATAACTATAACGACCCTTGTAACCCGACCCATATTTCGGCTTGCTACTTTCTTAGCAGATTTTCCGTTATTGGCACCTCCGCTAGTTATTTTGTCCTCCATGGATGGCGTAAAGATATTTGGCAGTTGGGAACACGATGTTGGTTGTTGAAAATTGATATGTTTGCCTAGGCTTGTGTAAGTGTGTAAGGGTTGGTCTTTTTTCTTGAATGTTAGTGTAAATATTGTTATCCTTTTTTGGGATTGTCCCCAATGTAGTCTGTATAGGGTTAAAGTTTGTGTTTTTTGTTTGGTAAATATTTCCTATCTAAGATGATACGATACGTATTTAAAGAGCATTTATTGTTATTTTAAAAATATACAAACATAATGTCAGGAAAAAGAATACAGATACACACGTCGTTATTATTTTTTTTCTCAACATTTGTTATTTTTTTTATTATAAATACAATTTCGAATAGGTATAAAATTCGTAAGATTAAAAAAAGCTGTAGACCTACGTGACTCTAACTACTCCAATCTTGTTCTTTCTCACAATTATGTACGCAATGAAGCTAACTGGTCTCAAGGAATTCGTAGAAAGAAATACCACTGAGATGTCTGACGGTTTGGTTGAAAATTACCAATTGGATTTCTTTTTTTACATAATTTGCTTAAGAAATTGACCCTATTGCTGTAGTGATATATGAAATTGCTGGAGTCTTATAAAAACTGTTGGTACGATTTGAACAAAAAGAGCTAGATAGCCCATTTATCTAGAAAGGTTTTTTTTACAAAGGGAGGAACCGCAGGAAGCTACTTATTAATATAAATTTCTGTGTCTGTCGCGAAGTTCGAAAAGTTACATACAAACATACAACATTTATTTCTTTATAAAACCAATACAGAAGTTTCAAATCTGGATATACCTATCCCACCAAAAACATTAAATGTAAAAAAAGCCAATCCTCTACGCAATTCCTCCACCGTAAAAAGTTTTGAGATCGCATAGAAGCCAAGTCCTGTTCTACTTTATTTGTAATAATAAATCAATATTTTGTGACTATATCAATAGTTTCGTTCACTTTACAATAATATTGACTTGGCCATGAGCACAATAAACTACAAATATAATACAGCATATCTTGGAGAGGTGAAAGTCAAACATGAAGTTTAATATCACAGAATTAAATACTTTTAGTTTATTCAATTGTTACTAAATTACCGACAGTCAGTATCATCCAACATCAATGAACTGCACATGTACTATGGCGCATGTTTAGTGCATGGTGATCTCAAATTCCAACAAGTCCATAATCAGTCCAATCGTAAAATCATGTCCATATAGAATTTATCAATTCAATGGTATTTACACATTCTTACAAGGAGCGACTTTTAACTTGTGCTCATGGCCAAGACAGTATTATTGTAATGTGAACAAAACTATTGATATAGTCACAAAATATTGATTTATTATTACAAATAAAGTAGAACAGGACTTGGCTTCTATGCGATCTCAAAACTTTTTACGGTGGAGGAATTGCGTAGAGGATTTTCTTTTTTTTACATTTAATGTTTTTGGATGTTTTTTTGCTGGATGCAGGTCGCTTCCAACAGGTATCTGTGGAGATCAAAGGGGGAGGCCTATGTTCAGCAGTGGACGTCCTATGGCTGAGATGATGATGATGATGAATATTTTTGGTGGGATCTAATTTATTTTTTGTAGGTCTCTTTCTTCTCTAAGTATAGGTATAACAAATTAAATTAACTGACATGCAACTAACTCAGTATATAACAAACTAAATATGTACACCTAAAGTAACACGTAAACAATATTTTTTTTTACCTAAAAAAATTCGAAATTGTCGAATTTTTTAATCGAATATCTTTTAGAATAAAAGAGATTTATTTCAGAGGTAGATGACGCTATCACATGAAATTATTTGATTTTTTTTTTTTTTTTGGTATGGCATCTCGCAGTTCAGCCTAGGAGGCCGTGTACTGCTTAACCGGACTTTAAATTATTTGATTTTTTTAAGTACTACTTATACTAAGCTATGTAACGAAACCATAGCGCGATTTAGACCACGACAACGCCATCTATCGAGCGAGCATGCAGTGTTTATCGCACTGCATTATAGTTCGGCCATTCAGAGAATGCGTTCCTGACACGTCGCGATTGAACTGACGACGTAACTACATTCATTGATTATTGATATAATAATGTTGTTTTAATGCTCCTCAATTGTTAAAACGGTAAACAACCAGCAAAAATATTTTTATCGTAACTGCAACGCCATTGCAAAGTTACGTCGTCAGTTCAATCGCGACGTGTCAGGAACGCATTCTCTGAATGGCCGAACTATAATATGAAAGATTTTATCATTATTCATTTCATTTAAACCTAGCTTTTTTATTCATATGTTGTATATTTAATACATAATAACAATATACCACTACGTAACAATAAAACAAATAGTAACATTTTGTACATAAATAAATAACAAAGTTATCAATGCAGTCAAAATTCATACACAATGTTCTTGAAAAACCGCAAATATAAATTTGTTTCCTATTTTTTTATTAAGTTTTAAGGTTTTTATAATTTTCCCTTTATATGTAGCTAATAACCTATCTTGGTGCCAAATTTGAAGGTTCTAAGTTTGCTAGAAGTACCTTAGACTTTTGATGATCGGTCAGTGAGTCAGTGACAAAATGGTGTAACTTTGATCGCTCATAACTCGTAAACTATTTATTCAAATGTCTTGTAATCTTGAGACTGAGCTTGTTCTAATACTTACTCTTGGTCATCGAAAACCTAAACTCCTAGCTTTGTTCACATGGAAGATACAGGGGGCTGAAATAGCCGCGAAACGCTTCGAGAAAAGATGGTACGGCCGTGCCCGCTTTGCTCGAGTCTTGGCTGGGGCACTGCCGTGCCCTCAGATATATAAAGACGAGGAAGAAGTTACAAACATTTTATTTACTTTCCGAACCATTTGGAGAATATTTCATGAAGATATTTACTTACGTCAGTAGACGAGATCAGCCAGAAAGTGGTCACCCCCGGAGACTCACGATGCAAACTCTGGTTTGTGAAGTTTTGAGTTTGCAACTGTTATACCTACTTAGCTAAGTTGTGTCTTTTAATCCGAATTTTGCACTATATACTAGGCAAAGCACATTCAATTGTGTGTCCCGACTGTCATTTGTTTTTTTTTTTGACATCGGCTGTTCTCAAATCAAATATTTGCGTTAGCCGTAATTATTATATAGTCTACAAGCGACTGATGGTATGCGCAAACACATGTGCACTCTCAATTCACTCTTTCTCAAAGTCCGATGGGACGACAAATCCGACACGACCAGAGAAAGATCAGACAAATACGATCTTAATTTCCTGATGAACGGTTGTATACACATATGTATGTGCATTCTCTACTGAGGAGGGGAAATCAATCAGATACGACGAAGGAGTGATCAAGCGTAGGATGCAATCAATCAATCATTCAATCATTGGTCAGCTGTCATAAGCGACTGGCTAAGAGAGCTTTAGAAGAGGCTTCACAGCGATTTCACACTAGAGGCTTTTAGATTCGGATTTTTCTCGAGTCGAGGCTTGGTGCGTACTGATGGTGCCATATATGTAATGAACGACAATAAACAATTGACAACTGCACAACCTGCACAAAAGATGACAATTAAAACCGCGGGACTGGTGAGTAAAAAACTGATATTAGGTTTACGCGTGACAATCATGTCGCTAGTGTGAAAGCGCTGTAAAGCCTCTCCTTGTATATTGAAGGAATAATGAATAATTTTAGTTAGTTAGAAGTTAGTTAGTCGTTTCGAAAAATGCATAACTAATTTACTCGGGACGCGTGTGAAACCACGAGCGGAAGCTGGTAAAATCATGTCTCTCTTTTATGAACTAATTATAAAAACTCAAGCACATTTAAGCGCCCGTAATGGTTTAAAAGCAGACTAATTAAAACCTTAACAAGCATACAGTACCAACCAACATTAATTAAAATAAACTGTGAACATATTAAAATAGTATTCGTCAATAAATCAAATATCTCCTGTAAGGACCAATTAATTAATACCGCCCGTACATAGGGAGGTTCGTAAAAACCTGCCTACATAAATAGTCTAAAACTCAGCGGGCGACCGCCTTGAGCTAAAACCATAGAATACGGTCTTAGAACATTGAAATAACCGGAACCGCCGATGAGTATAAATCTGTATGCATGTATGTACGAAAAAATCTGCCAATTTAGGTACTACTGGGACAATGGAACCAATAGCGATAGCCCACTCATGCATTTTCGATCACTACATTACGCACACACGAATAAATTGACAAACACAAGCAACAAATAATTAACGAACACGAGGCACGGGTACATAAAGGGCTTAAGAAGGAACATGGTGGACAGGCAGGCATAGTCAGTAGGAGCCTGACACTCCCTCACGCTGCACACAATAGCGGGAAAAATAACACATACGAGTATGAGCGCTTTTCTCGTACCTTAAGCAGAGAAGAAGGTACTGCGCCTCCAGTTATTTCTATTATCTAAGAGTACGTAGCTACTGAATATGGCTTGAGGTAAATTGTGTTTTAATTATTTTAGTTGACTTGCCGCTTTTTAGTGCTTCTACCTTATATTTGTGTGATTGATTGCAGCTGCCTTTTAATGCATTTTAATTGGAAATTTAATCACGTAGTGTGAGGCTTAAGACTGGTTCAGAATTTAAAAGCAAACTGCACAATATTTATGAGACACGGGAGTCATCAGTCAACTTTGATGTAAGTGCATTGAAAAACCAACCTTACTTCAAAGGCGACAAGTTCCTTATTTACGTGTGAAAGTTTATACCAAAATGAGATGATTTACATCAAGTACATTATTTTTGGCTAACTCTTTTAATTTTAGTATATTTTTTTCGAGAGAAAATTCTGGTCACGGCGACCAATTTCAGTGGAGACTCCAAATCTACTCAGAATACATTATTTATATACTTTGACAAGGATAAATCTTGTATTTTCGCCTGATGTAATTTAAACCTTAATTTTGGTTTCATGAAAGGATTTTCTTTTGCTTTGTATTGTATGGTAGTTGGTAAATTACATTTGGCCTAAAAAGCTTGGCTTTCAAAAACCCTTCATATAAGAAGATCCTTCAGAACATATAATGAAGAGGGGATTTAGTTATTTCTGTATTCATACAGAATTATTAATATAACAGTAAGGGATTTGTATATCAAATCTTAGAGCCGCACACTGCAAACTTTTAGTCGTCCGATAGCTTAATCTAATCAGGCTCATTGATCAGTACATAGATGATCGGTGCGCATTACAACGACCAGGTATCCACTTGGTATGAGACTGACAAAATTTTAGATTGGACTCAAACCGATAGTTGGCAGGATTGCCAACTACCGGCCGACATTTTCATCTGCAGTGTAGGAGGACTCTTGTACTGTCACTTTTTGGGCTATAAAAATACAAAATTAAATCGTGAAAAGTGTTAGGTACTTATTTGTGCATGTAAACGATAATTGCATGAATATTAAACATGGCGTGATTATTACGCAATATTTAACATGCAAATTGCTTCGCGTGAATACTGCCTTACATTGCATTATAGGAAGTCAAATAAAATCATAACAATTTAGTTTATGAACCAAGAAAAGTTCATCCACACTAAAATAAATACTTTAATGTAGCCTGCCTAGCCTTTTCCCAACTATGTTGGGGTCGGCTTCCAGTCTAACCGGATGCGGCTGAGTACCAGTGCTTAACAAGGAGCGACTGCCTATCTGACCTCTCCAACCCAGTTACCTGGGCAAACCCAATACCCCTAGGAAAGACTGGTTGTCAGACTTCTGGCTGCTGAATACCCATAGTGACTGCCAAAGATATTCAATGACAGAAGAAAAAAATACTTTAATAACTAAAATATAAAATAGGAAATGCAAGTATTCTATTTCAGATTTCTTCCCTCTTTTTATTTAGAATTTCACATACGTCTAATATCTTTGGCCGTCCCTGTAGTTATCTTTGCAAATGTATATTTAAAAATTAAAAGATATCTTTCCTTACTTAAATAAGCAGCTATTTTTATGTTTATTTTAGCTTATTTTCTTTGTTGTGTATTAAATATTTTTCCACAATTACGAATTAAGGTTTCTTTGATACAAGTCTAATTTAAATCAGGTTGTTCGTTTTTTTTATAAAAAGAAGGTCGGATAGCCCGCGGGTTTTCGCGTGTAATTGTTGAAAATTACATTTTTCTTTTGTTCTTGATTGTTTTACATTTTATAAAAATACATCGGGAATAATAAATTCGCAAACAAACAAATGTTGATGTTAGTTTAATATTGTTGTTCGTGTATCTTTTTTTTATCTCTAGTGTTATTAGTATTAGAACTAGAAATATTTATAAAACTAATTTATTTTCCATCTTCACTTTCAGGAGCAAAAATGTATCATATTTACTGTCACTAAACAATATGAAAATAATAGTTTAAACATACTAATTAACTACTGAATAAATGTACCTAATAAATAATTATTTCGAAGTAAATACCTTCATACACAATAACATTAAACGGCAAACAGTTGTCGGCGCAAAGCAGCCACATTTTAATAGGCCGTCAGTAACAAATGTAATCAACGTGTATTATCTTCGACTGTTAGTAATTATGCATTAGTTGCTTTCTTAAGTGTGTGAAGTGGGTATGGGGTAGAGAAAGGGGGGTGTTAAGTTACGTGGTAAGATGTGTAAGATTACTTATTTATGTGTGTTAAAAGGTAAAGGAGTGATAGAATTAACTGTTGAATTGTGATAAGTCGCGAAATAATTACTAGGAGTCGACTGCCGACAGCTCAGCATATTTTTCAGGGATACGTTATTCTATCTACTTATGCGAAATGAATACCAAAGTGAGGTGAATTGATGGCTTTAAGCAAACATCACACTAGCTTCATTATATATACTTCATGGTATATGGGTTAACAGAGCAAACGAATACCCATGGATAGCTGCTATCCCAGAGGAGTCATGAGTACATTGTCAGTTTACCACACTCTGATACTCTTCTTTATATAACAGCCAGCCAATGACACTAAGTACTTGTTATAGGTAGGTACTTACGTACATAATGTCAGTTCGTGGCGGCTTCCTTCATCAAATATGTATTATAATGTGATTAAAATGTCCGCGTGACCTTAGACTTTCAGCCATTTCTCTCAGTCCGACATCAATTATGTAAAATGTTGCTTTAGCGGAACTAAGGTCGGTTTTATACTGAAGACACGCTAAGGTATCGATGCTATATCGGCTCTGCTATTGTTTATAGACAAAACATTTATTTTTTTTATTGCTATAAAGGTGACAAGAAATATAAATATTGCAATTCAAAAAATATCGTCTAAAAAAATACGTACTATATTTATGTGAAACGAACGACTAATTTTTAACTATTATCTAACAAATAACTCCAAAAGTGTGTTCTAGTATTCAATGGATCAAACAAACTATTTATTTACACCTATTAACAATATGGAGATGAAAAATCACGACCTTTTTATAGTCAACATTAATTTAAAGCTTGAGAATAGCTAAGCTATCGCTCACCCCTGGAACACCAGCCGATATAAGAGCGTGAGCTTCTACCAGACCCCAGGAAACCTCGATTAATATTAACGGTTTTTCCGCCGCCGAATCATCCGCATGATCGTATAGGTAAGTGTTTTGTGTGTTTTTGTCTTGTACTCTGTTCCTTTTGATAGAAGCCTGCAAAGACCTATATATGTACACTTCGTGCAAATATCTTAAATCTTCGCAAATAATCTTTGCAATTCCGAAGTTGGGAATGAACCATTTGATAAGCCAAGTACACGAGGCTATACCCATTTATTGAAGGCAATCTGTACTAATATTATAAAGCTGAAGAGTTCGTTTGCTTGCTTATCTCAGGAACAAGCTAGCTTATCAAGGTCAGATTTGTAAGGAGGAGGCGGAACGCCAGAGAGTTCGCACCTCTCATCCCGGCCGCCGCGCTGGACCAGGTAGACACCATGGGCGCCGGGTGTCGCGAGATGACTCCCGGCCACCGTAGGCGTGGGTCTGTGGGCGGTGAGTTCGGGTGGCTCATCGTCCCTCTTTCACTTAGACGACAGACCCGTGTCGACGGCGCGCGTTGTTCCACGCGCTCCTCAAAGAGATGTCAGCAACCCCAGCGGGGCCCAGCAGGGCCAAGGCCTGCCGGGGCTGCGGGTTGTTCGAAAGAGATACCGCGGCCCTCGTACACAAAAGGCCTATGACGGAACACGACGGTTTTTAGTCAGTAAGAGTCTGACACTCCCTCACCGCTGCTAACCCACAGCGGGAGGGGTCATTTGATGATTTTTGACGTCGGAAAAAAAAAAAGGTCAGATTTGTAGAAATATTTCAGTGTCAGATAGATCATTTACCGAGGCTACTTTTTATCCAAGTTCGTGCCGAGGTTCCCACGGGATGCGGGTGACAACGCTGGCAGAAGCTAGCCTATCATGCAAAGGCTAACAAAAATAAAAATCAACGCACAGCACCACAGGTGTACTTAAAACCTCTGTAATTAAAATCTCCAACTAAAAGCGAGCCCTCGAAATATCTTCGTCATGTTTTACTTGAACCATTAGATTTAAAACAAAGGAATGTACAAGCCTGGGGCCTCTGCCTAAAACCTTATTGTGTAAAAACCTAATTGAGACGAAGAACAACCTCTTAAAGTTAGGCCCAGTTTTAAGAATCCATTAACTGTTTAGGTATAGAATTAATTTGAAGTTTTATGAAAAGGTTACATTTATAAAATAGGGCCTAATTTGTTTGTTGTCTGTTGCTGATATTGTTTGTTCTTATAAAACTATAAATCCGTCGTCTTTCGGCATGCAGTTTTCTCCATTAGATTCATTACATAGTGAGGTTTACTTTAAATAATATGGGAACACCGGGTGCAGTCAGGAAAAGCCGCAACTTTTTTTTTTAAGAAAAGTAGTCAACCTTATTTCATCATCATCCTCCGACCCTTTTTCCCAACTATATTGGGGTCGGCTTCCAGTCTAACCGGATTCAGCTGAGTACCAGTGCTTTACAAGAAGCGACTGCCTATCTGACCTCCTCCACCCAGTTACCCGGGCAACCCGATACCCCTTGGTTAGACTGGTGTCAGACTTACTACCGTAACGACTGCCAAAAATAGTCAAACTTATTTATGACCCCTAATCCGAACTATGATGTAAATAGCCTCATTTATCTAAAGTAAAGTACATAAATACATAAACACCAGCTCATTATCACCCTATCAAATCTGTTTCAATTAAAATTCAACAGAACATTTCATTTGCACCAAGATTGGTTTTCTTATCCCGAGTCATATAAACATCGATTAAATCCAACATAAAAGTACTCGATACCTATTAAAGTGAAGTATCGGTATTTTCAAACAGATAAACGAGATAGTTGGTAGCGAATTTATTTCTGTAAAAAGGTTGTATCGAGATACCTGTGTTTGATGGCGTCTAGCACTATTAGCTACCTTATTTGTCAATCGGATTAATTCTAGGACTGGTGAACAAGACGAATGATTTGGTGATAAATCTGCAGTGTGAAGGTTTTGTATGGTTCTTTAGACAGCATTTAACTTATTTACAAGAAACTTGTGTAGTACAAAAACCATGTTAACAACCTCAGAATTTTAATGTATTACCATATCAATCCATTGAGTATCGATAGACGGTTGATCGAAACCCTAATTCAAAATGATTTAGAGTGGACTGTTTCTTTTGCATTTTTCACCTACTCGCTGGTTGGTTAAATATGCATTTAGACGCGAAAGGAATAAATTGGAAGGCATCATTTTCAGTGCATGTTTCTATAAAAAAAGTGAAGTTCTACATAGAATACTGAAGTAATTTAATGCTCTATAGTTATATTAGCCATCACAACCCGTAAATTCCCGCTACATCACAAACACAAGATTGTCAACCACAGCCATATAAGCAACACTTATAAGTAAACTCCAATCAAAATCCGAGCTATGTCCCTTAGAACCGCTGGCAACACTTAATATGTGAGAAACGTTCCGTTATAATTGCGCAAAGTAATTCTATCTGTCTTTGAAAACTAAAGCTACGTGCAGACGTTCACTCGCCCATTAAGCATTTAAGGCCGTTTGCGATATTCTTATCTATCTTTTGTTTTGCTTAGAAATTGACATTACTTGTATGTATGGGGCTGCTGTCAAAATAGTATCTCTAGTAACACCTACGACAGATGGATCGAATATTGGGTATGGCCTTTAGACCATTTAACCAATCGGAGATACGTACCATTGCAGTGCAAAGGAGCAAGTCATACTTGTATATAGTTTGTGCTTGTGTTAGGCAATTTTGAAGTGTGTGTGCGTAACAGTGTCATCGCACGAACGAGGTAACACTATTTGTTGACTTGCCTCGTTGTCCGCGAGTAAATTGGTGGACTTTTTTGCAAAGAGATTTGGGTTCATGGTGAACGTTTCGCGTACACAGCTAGTTCAGCTATAAAATTCAGACAGTCTTACAGAATCACACCACAGTACCAGTCCACATATCGTTTATTTGAAACAAAAAAATGCATACAAAACCATAAAAATGACAGCAGCTAGAAAGTTAAAAACTATGGCACAGTTGCCAACGCCCGACTCCTAGCGAAATGATGTGTTCCAATTAATAAAAGATAATATATGAATACATAAAATAGTGATAGCTAAAATTAAAAAGAAATAAAAATTATACCATAATAAGCCTTGAATGTGTGAGCCTGCATATAGGTACTTGAGCACTCGCGACAAAAATACGCGTATGTTCAAACGCTTAGTCTGAATACACCTTAACATAAATACTCAAATTCAATTATAGAGAAGTAGGTTAAATTCCTGAATGGCATTACTGTCCCTTTTTAGTTGACGACTTCATCCACAGATAAGTAAGTATGTAAATTAACTATTATTTCGATACGAATATAGGCATAATTATTTAGTGTAATTCAATTGAAAGGAAATTAGTGCTTTAAATATGGTGATTAGTAAATTAGCTTCAATTGCTTCATTTAAACTCGTAATTAGTATTGACAGGTTATAGAGTGTTTTGCTTCGTAACATAAAATTGAACGTAGGAAATATTAGATCGATTTTAATTTACAGCGCTTTCACACAGACTGATTTTTAAAGAGCGTCGCAAAATCGAGAGTAGACCTTGTGGCCGGCAAAAATATGTCATTAAGTTTTTTCACACCGGTAGTAGTCAATTGTTTTTAGAACGAAGCAAGCCAACAGCGAGTAGGAACCGAGCGATCGCGGTCGGAAAAACCGGGAGTAAAATCCGCATGTATGAAAACCTTTTCGGAAGCGACTTCTTAGAACTACTGTTCTGAATTTCTTAGCCGAAAATTCTAAATTTAAATCCCATATCGAACAATTGGTTTTCGCATTTTCTATTCATAATATCTCTGTAACTGCCGGGAATCTATGCATTGTTGATTAGGTACCTAGCTTATTAGGCAAGGAGATATCGAATCTCAGATTGCCTGAGTACGCTGTGGTATTGTTCGCGCGAGTTACCGCGCGGCTCTGGTACATAAAGGGCTTAAGAAGGAACATGATGGGTTTTAGTCAGTAAGAGTCTGACATTCCCTTACGCTCCACCCACAGCGCAAAAAAACTACTTGAGTACAGTCAGTAACATAAACATGTTCTGTTTTTGTAGTTTCATATCCAAAGGGATTTTTTCATAAAGAGTTTTTAATGAGTGTGTATTGTTGATCTTTTTGAAAGCACGAATAAATAAATCATGAATAGTACTTGTTGCAACAAAAGTGGTCATTACGGTTCATAAAATATAAAATTAAAAGAGCAATATTTTCGGCCATTTGTGAACCAATTGGATACTCATTAAAATTGAACATGCGAATTATTAATTGCCGTTTCATTATTATGACGTACTTTTGTATAGTAAAATGGTAATGGTAGCAACAAATGGAGTTGGCCATTTTCGGGATATTATTTGAACGAACAACAATAACCAGTGTGAAGTTTAAAATGAAAATACATAATAGACTAGTGAGAAAATTCTTAGTAAGTCACACAGTGCACAGCACTTTTTCCTTACATATTTCCCGACTATAATGGATAGTCGGTCCAGGAAGTGTATCTGATTTTATCAAAAGTGTGTGATATCTAATGTCGCGAACTTTAACTTTAATAGCCGAGCATGAGGAGTTTATTTTTTTACATTGAAATGACTCTGTAGGTAATACTCCACCATACAGATTATACCTACGTAATATTTTGGCTGAGTATACATCTCTTTATTCCATCATACAAAAACCCACAAAAAAGCCTTATTACGTTTACTAGACCTTCAAAACCAAAAACAACAATAAAGTTTTGAAACAAACCTTCAAATAACATTAAATATAGCGAGGGATCTTAAACAGTTAATACTTGGTCCTTTAACATGGTCCTCAGATCCGTACCCTTAAACCTTTTCCAGATTTTATAACCAAATTACGTATTATTTCACCAACAAAGTAATATAATTTGAAGAATTAACAACTTGGGATTTTACTGAGAGCTTAATTTTATATTTTACATTTTAAAATACCTTTTATTCTTTTAACTTTGGGTTTTAAATTAGTTTTTCAGGGTTGGCGTCCCATTGTACCTAATTTTTAGTCTCTGGGATCATTTGGATTGTCGTCCATATATAGTAATTGACAGTATATGTACAGTAATTTTGATATCACACACTGGCGCATTTTCCGCCCAGTTTTTTTGCGAAAGGATTGCAGATGAATTACATCTAAGGGCAGCAAGCGGCAAATACGTGCAGCCAATCTTCTCTGATAGGTCAAGGTAAAGTAATTCTTCAAACTATTTCATTTATTTTCCAAGCATAAAAATATGAAAAGCGTCAATCACATACAAAGCACCATTAATCAGAACGACCGACTTTAATTGATGACTTAAGTTTTACAGTTTCATCCATTAACCAACTTTGCAGACTTGGTTTTATAACGTCACTATGATTTTATAAATATGGGAGTTTCGTTTTAGGGTCATTTTTTACCCGACAGCGGGAGAAGGGTTAAGTTTTTACTGTATGTTTTTTCGTAGTTGTTGATATTTAAATCGGCCGACAAATGCTGAAGAGTTTCATTTTATGAAGTGTGATGCTTTGGTTAAGCATGATAATAACGTCTAATCGATTTTCAGGTACAGGTACTAGTCTAGTCTAGTCTAGAAGGAACTTCAATCACTTTTTTCCCTAGAATATTTCTAGACAATTATTTACCAGAACGTTCGGTGAGCTAAATGATTCCCTTAGTTTCACCCTTATCCCGAGGGAACTAAATCCTATACCCTGATTGTCAAAATCGTTTCAGTAGATCCAGACTAAAACCACAGTTTGGATGTATTCTTTTGTTAACAGTTGTGAAGCTACGTAACAATGTCACTCACAAAGTCGTGGTGGCCTAGTGGGCAAAGAACCAACCTCTCGAGTATGAGGGCGCGGGTTCGATTCCAGGTCAGGCAAATACCAATGCAACTTTTTCAAGTTTGTATGTACTTTCTAAGTATATCTTAGACACCAATGACTGTGTTTCGGATGGCACGTTAAACTGTAGGTCCCGGCTGTCATTGAACATCCTTGGCAGTCGTTACGGGTAGTCAGAAGCCAGTAAGTCTGACACCAGTCTAACCAAAGGGTATCGGGTTGCCCGGGTAACTGGGTTGAGGAGGTCAGATAGGCAGTCGCTTCTTGTAAAGCACTGGTACTCAGCTGAATCCGGTTAGACTGGAAGCCGACCCCAACATAGTTTGGGAAAAGGCTCGGAGGATGTAACAATGTCACTCACACACGCATATTCTCGATGCACGACACTCAGTACTGACAGCACCGATAGCACCGACAAAAGCTCATCGATGCACATGCGTGTGTGAGTATCATTTTTACAAACGTTAGGCGTAGGCAGCTTCACTACTGTTTACAAGAGTATACATATCTAAACTGTGCTACTACCTCACAAACATAACCTCTTTATAGATGGGTATCTATATACATATATAGATATAGATACAGTTCCTTTTGTGCGGTCTACGCAAAACTGAGACATCAAAGGCACTGAAGCCACAACAATTGAACGGGCCAACAAATAATATTGTGTGTTTACTTCGTTTGTTAAGGTTAATCGGGGATGCTCGGGTTTGTGAACATCGCCTCGGGGATATCGAAATTTTGAACATGTACGAATTTGTCGTTTGAAGAATTAATGTTTTTGGGTCGATATTTTTTTGTTTTGAAAATCTATGTGTATTCGTGCTATTTAGTATAGTAATATTCCAGAAACATACAAACATCAAAACTACGAACACAAAAATATGAAATAAAACTTGTTATTAATCCATGAAAAATTCAGTTCTGTAAAACACACCAAATTCGTTAATTAAACAACACTTTTCCTAGAATTCATTACGTTAAAACCAGTACAACGCAACGGTTCAATTCGTCGAAAAAGCGTCCAACAAACAAAGAAGAACCAACTCTATAAGGCATTCAATACACGGAGGATAATTCTAATTGGCCATGATGTTCACCCTTGTCGAAACTCCCCCTTATTTAATAACCACCAGAGGCGGAACCAGCACATTTGAATTTAATGTCTCTTTTTTCAACTTCGCCAAGAAAATAAATTAAAGTGCTTACCTACTTTTTTATGTCGCGGAAAAGGGCTACTAACCTCCTTGTTATGAAAATTATTGCTGGCCGGTTAGGAATGGAACACTTATTTAAATTAAGAATAACAGACAATATGGCGTACCCGTTTGTCTATTACGTTGATTGGCTGTTATGAATTTTAGGGCGTGTAAACAATCGAATATTTTTTTGTCTAGGGATTGTTACAAAACGACTTATTTACTACAACTACCTAATATTACAGTTATTTATTATATTTCGTAGAGTAAAATAAATACAAGATTAAAAACTTGGCAAGACTACAACGTTATTAAAAAGATGACGACACAGCATGGCTGGCGTTCTCTTGCCAAACATTATGTTAGCATTAAAAGATTTACAAATGTTACAAAACATATTGTTTTCAGAGCTGGGTTTATTTTGTAAAAGTCAGTTAAATAAACAACATGAACACCACATTGCCAAAACGAAATAAAAAAGGTATAATATTTTTTCAAGATAATACCTTTTACGTACATTTCTATTTTACAATGTTATCATAAAACAAATAAAACGTACACAAATTCATTACGAACTCCTTCTTTTTTAATTTTCAGAGATAATAATAAAACTTTACCTAATTAAAATCTCCCTAATAAGCGAAATACTTCATAATATTTTGTGCCCAAAACAAGTTAAACATTAACCTAATTCAAAAAATTGTTTCAAAATTCTTCACTCGAAAAGGGTAAAAATGCAAAAAGTATAATTTAGTATACACTGCAGACTAAATAATCGGCCGACAGTTGACCCGATGGTTGTAAATTTTTATTAAAGGCAATATTGAATCTAATCAGTTTTCAAATTCGGTCTGATACCGGCTACATACTAGATCTTTGTAATCCGGCGGTCCATTTACAGTGGATGGCTGAAGCCACCGAGTAAGGAAAGATGGGCGGAGATTCCATAATGCAGGTAGGTCAGGCGCCTTTTTCTAGGTCAAATACGTACGGTGGGTTTGACATAATGATCAGTTACGAGTGAGTTAACGAGGCGTTCAGGTTCAGGAGATCAGTCAACGATTTTTGGTATTACAAAAAACTATCGATTCCAAAGAAGGCTTATAAGGGCGAAGTACAGTAACGTCCCTCGTCCCACGTAAACCTGCATTTTGGCGCGGTACTTTCTTAGGAGATTTTCCGTTATGGCACCTTTCCTTCCTCCGAGCCTTTTCCCAAAATATGTTGGGGTCGGCTTCCAGTCTAACCGGACTGCCCGTTATGGCACCTCCTCCAGTCATTTTGTTCTCTACGGCTGGAGCTTTGTTGGCTGTAAGGTATAAGCGACAATAGACAACGAGGTGGCCAGTATTATACCACGAAGTAAATAGTCTGTTGTTCAGCGGTGCGAAAATGTATGTAAAACCTCTGTCGTTGAAAACATTTTGTTACTTTTCCCGTTGTTTTTTTTTTTAATATTGCCAGATAGGATAACTTAAAATTAGAAACATTTTTTTTTTCATGTTTTGTTAGTACCCTTTTACCTCATTGAACCTTCATTTTAACCGAATTCAGAATTTGGCAAAACGTGAGTTCATGATTCAGGATTCAAGATTAGGGTAAATTGTAAAATAAATAGTATGAATATGTATGCATAAACATCTGTGTGGAACACGCTCCACACTAGTACATGTTAGGCACATAATATAAATAATTGAAGGGTTCAATTCGAAAACGGGTTTCCCGTTATTTTTTGTTTTTTATGGTGCAGCTATATTCATTACAAAATGATCATTATCATTTTGTAAAAAAAAAAAACGTCACATAATCCATTCTCAAACTATACCCATCGATTTCTACCTTCACTCGCCACCTCCCCATCCTTGCACCATCTCGCTGACTGGACAGTTCTCACTAAGTTTACAACTGCAAACTTTCCCAGATTCCCTTACCTGAAACGAACACAAAGAATGTTTATTTAATTACGTTTCCTCTCTGTTTTGCCTCGTTTTACAATGTTTATTTGGGATTCCATTCAATTTGAGTTATTTAATTAGTTAATGTTAGTAGACGTGAAGGTATTATTAATTGGAGCTGTTGTTTATGTTGTATTTAGTTATATTTGTTGGTGTTTATTATAATAAAATGATATTAAATAGCTGCAAACATCATACCGTCTCATTCAATAGTTTGAAATTGTGTATGTCGTAAATGAATTTACGCTTAAATAAGTTTGGTAAATAGTCAAAAATAGAAAGAGGCTCATTTCACACACGCATGAATTTATATATTAAAGGACAATGCCTAAAAACGTCCCCACCCACCAACATACTTGAAAGTAGTGTCATTGGATGCGCCTCATTTAATAGATCATTTCTTATTATGGAGACACATTCCAAAAGTATGGGGTTTAAGAACTGTAAGACAATTTAGTATCCTTAATAATCAATTAACTTCAAGTTTGTTAACCAATTACTCGGAGCTGGGTGGACCGATTTTGATGTTTTTATTTTTATTTTAAAGAATCTATCTCAAAGTTAGTCTAATGTAATTTTCATCAAGATCTTTTAAGCAGTTTTTTAGTTATCATCGGTTAAAATAATCGGTTTGAAGAGGCAATGTAGGATGTCGTGAGGACACCTTCACCACCACCAACAGACTTGAAACTAGTGTCATCGGAAGCGCCTCCTTTGATAGATCATGACTATTATAACGATTTACGCCAAATGTATGGGGTTTTGGAAATATTCGACATTTTAGTATCCACAATTAACGTAACGTTAGGTTAGGTTAGTAGGTATACACCGTGACTTTTTAGTCGTCTTACAACGGCAGCCCACTTCATGTATCCAATGACTAGTAAACGTTCATATAAAAAAAAAAAACAATTATGAGATTTGAATAATTTAAAAATAAAAAATAATTAATTAAACCCCAAACATTTAGAGTATGTCGTCACAGTAAAAAAATATCTATCGGATAAGGCGCTTCTGATGACACTAGGTTCAACTCTGTTGGAGTCAGTAAAGGTCCATACAAAATCATTAAACCAATTATCATTCTAACCGGTGATAACTCAAAAGTTGCTAAAAAGATCCCGATGAAAATTATATCGGACTAACGTTGAGACACCTTCTTTGCATTAAAACAAAAATAATCAAAATCGGTCCACGCAACTCCGAGTAATTGGTTAACAAACTTGACGTTTATTGATTATTAAGGATATTAAAATGTCGTGTATTTCCAAAACCCCATTCATTTGGAGTAAATCATTTTGATAATCATGATCTATCGAAGGATGCGCTTCCGATGACACTAGTTTCAAGTCTGTTGGTGGGTGGGGACAGGGTCCATACAAAATCCGGCATTGCCCTTTCTTTTAAGTCGGAAAACGATTTTTTTACTATCTTTGGAATTAGTAGCCCAAGAATCAGAAACCTTGACCATTTATTTCAACAAAAAACTGTATATAATCAGACACAACCGAAATATTCAACGCACAAAAATTTCTGGGTAGGTATCATTTCAATGTCATCCTTATTTCTGTATTCACCGCAGTCCCGATTATCGGATCAGGGTCCAAAAAGCTGGCACTAAGCCTTAAATTGTTCGTCCTAACGAATTCAGGCCGTGTCACTGTCAGAACATTAAATATTCGGATAACAACACCGATAGCTCGTTTAAAAAGGTTTATTGAAATAACCTTTGGCTTTTTAGGTATGTGTAATTTGAGTTTGAAGCTTATTAATCTCTACTAATATACTCGTAGTAAAAGGCAACATTTTTTATTTGTTCGTAACGTAAAGTCGTGGTGGCCTAGTGGGTAAAGAACCAGCCTCTCGAGTATGAGGGTGTGGGTTCGATTCCAGGTCAGGCAAGTACCAATGCAACTTTTCTAAGTTTGTATGTACTTTCTAAGTATATCTTAGACACCAATGGCTGATAAAAAAAAGGTGAAGGAAAACATCTTGAGGAAACCTGGACTATATAGTCTGAAATCACCAACCCGCATTGAGCAAGCGTGGTGATTAATGCTCAATCCTTCTCCGTGTGAGAGGAGGCCTGTGCCTAGCAGTGGGACGATAAAAAGGCTGTAACAGAACAGAATAACAGAACGTAAAGGCTCCGAAGCCAGTGAATCGATTTGAAAAAATCTTTCACTAAAGAAGCTAGACTATCTTCCAGTAACATAGGCTATATTGTGACCGGGTCCGGGAAGTAGTTAGCCCGGGACATGTATGAAAAAGCTAGTTTTATATTCGAAAGTAACTGTGTGTGTGTTATGGCGCAAGGACGGCTGAACCGATTGAGATGGAATATAAATAATATTTAACTTTAATCAAACAAAAGATATCCAGCAATCAACAACTTTCCACACAATTAAGCTACATACCATATTTTTCAAAGATTTCCTACAATTTCACGACTCATAAGAAATTCAATTGACCTTCCAGACAAAATTCTAGACAGCCCCAGCTCGCAGGGTTCCTCATATAAATTCCTGCTGAACCATTCCGTAGACGTGTAGGCATGTCGACGACTTATATTATGATCACGCGTGTTTGTGTTGGGTTCCGCACCTTCATGTCATAGAAGGAAGCATTTAAGGGGTTGATTAAAATTGTTGAAAGGTTGTAACTGTACATTTGTTAATTTTTACATCCTGCGCTTCTTTTTGAGACTTTAATGAGCGTGTGGTTTTTTTTTGCCAAATCAGCAAAAATATTAAAAAGCTGATGATTTTGTTTGTTTGTTTACTAGTGGCTAAAGGCTCATAATAGGAACCACTGATCCGATTTTAAAACATAATTTAGTTTAGAGTTAGAAAGTCTATTTATCGAGGAAGGTTATGCCATAGACTACTTTTTATCTAGATGCGCGAAGCAATTCCCACGAACGAAGTCAGTAGCATAAACAATTCTCAAAAAACGCACTTCTAAAACCATAAACTCATCTGAAAACAAGTACCAATTCAAAGTAAACGTATGTAGCAAGTAAGCATTATACAGAACATTCCAGAGGTCAGATCTAGTCCATTACTTTTCTCAGTAGTCCCGTAGCGAGAATTACATGAAATCTGAGTACATTTGGACACGACACTGTAAGGCGACTTTTGGTCTAGTAACAATTACTCTTGCAAAGTATATGGAAATATTGAGTTTAACTGTTTCATGCTGAACTTTTCATATGTTTGTTTTATATGTAGTTTTAAGTGAAATTGGAAAAAAAATATGGAGTACCTACGCGCTCTTTAAGTTCATCACATGTAAGGACTGTGAATGACACAACCTATCGACACTGTTTTCCTCTTTAATTAATGGCACTTTACAGTCGCAATTTGTTAATGCTTTTTATATTTAGATCTGTTTCTGGGATATTTACGAACATGCCTGCACCAAAAATATCTGCTTATCAAATTGATTGCAGACATACAATATAACCTAAAATTTTGAACAGCCATGACGGGGGAGTTTGGGCCATCAAAAATATAGGAACTGTGCAGGGTGGAACAAACGAAAGCCCCGTTAATGACCACCCTTTCAATCAGTTATCATTCCACAGCTACACTGCTGCAGTTTATTATCCGTTTCCAAAACCACCAATATACGCAACAAAATAATATACAATGCAAAAACACCAATATCAACTGAAATACAACAGCATTACAACTAACAACCAGCATCCAAAAACAATTCCGCATACAAAACTACGAGGCTTAAGTTCATCCATACATCCCAACACATGTACTATACAGCCTTTATTCCCCCGATTCAGTTCCATTCAGATGCAAATCCGAGCGTCTGGGACTGCCATTAGCTCAGTAAGCCATTGCGAACAGGGCTGGTACGTATGGGACGAATTGAAGTCGGTGACTGCTCGAAATGGATGGAAACCCTATGAAATGTATGTTAGGATTGTTGTGAAAATGGGATGTTGTTTTTTTTTTCTTATTTTGGAAGCTGATTCTAAATTTGAATGTGCGTGGATGGATCAATGAAAGGGTGGGAGGATTATTCGATATGGTTAGGAAGGATATTACCTACTCTTGTAAGATGGCGCCAGGTAGAGAACCATTTTTATTGGTTTAAATTTAATAGATTTTATGAGTATCCAAACAACAACAGCGCTTGGTAAGCGCTTTCTAAGTATATAAAAGTTCCGGATTATCCAATTCCTCTCGCAAAAATTGTTGCTGAATATCCCTCATAAAATTATATATTTTAAGATTATTTCCATATGCTATGTTTTATAAAATTAGCTAATTAACTACCTATATTTTTCTATAATGATACATATCTTTCTTATTAATGCACTAGTTTACTAATAACGCTGTATGTATAAAATAATATTATCAATTTATAGCAATAACGATCCTCCTACAAAATACCTTCTGATCTATAAATATGGCATTCCCATCCCACATTGTGGTTAATTTAGCAGCCTATTGTAGACCTACGCATGTATACAGAGTACCTTAGACCGCAACTAAATATAGGCACAGACATGTATTGGTGGCGTCCTGTCTGATTGTTGCTAGGGCTGCGAATTATTGATACCGTTGTGAAATATATGAAGGAAAAAATATTTTTTATTAAACGAATATTATAGGTATTTTTTTAAGGTACGAGGAGAATTTATTTTTGGATTCAACAACGGTGTTTCGATACCAAAGATACTTAAAGCGATTTTCTCATCATGATATTTTTTTATGTTATCGTTAGGTGATATTTATTTTTTCCAATTATATTTTTTATTTAGTTTTTTGAATATTTACACAAGATATCCTAATAAAAGCTTAAAACTGAAAACTAAAATGAAAATAAATAAATTATTTCTTGGTACACGATTGAAAAGTCAATTCAGAGAATAAAATCAAATAAAAATAGAAGAGTTCCATGAATAACAGAACACGCTGTACATCAACCCCAACGATGGCACTTGGAAATAAATAAAAAATCTCATATAAAGGCGCGCCCTCACGGTGACGAACAGATAAGGGCAGCCCTACACACTCACTTAATGCACTGCTTATTTCTATGAATACCGTATACTTGAAAGGGTGTATTAGCATACGTTTTGCCTCCATTCAGAAGTAATTGTAGTCCCTGTACATACAATTTGAAGCTTGCTTTATTGCCAGCAGTTTTCAAGAAAAAAATGTTTGCACGTAAAAATGACAGTATTTTTTTCGGGTTTTGAGAATGTTCATGGATGAATACACTCTGGATTTTTATTCTTTTACTAACTTCCGCTCGCAGCTTCGCCCCGTGGTGTGTTGATAAAAAGTAGCCTATGTGTTAATCCAAGGTATCATCTATCTTCATACCTTTCAACTAAATAGCTCCAGCTGTTTTTGCGTGAAAGAATAACAAACATACATCCATACATTCTCGCAAACTTTCACATTTATGATATTAGTAGGAAGTAGGATATACCGTTTTTTTGCGATTAGAGATTCAATTTTGTCGAATTTAACGGAGAGATACGTTATAGGAATACACCAGCAGAGGAAGGCAATCAAAGGAACGATAGATAGATTGTGTGACAGGCGACATGGTTAGAAATAATGTTAATTACAAGATTGCGGCAAACATGGGAGAAGATGACATGGTGTGCCGACCCCGAATACAATTTGTATAAGGACAGGAGAACGATGATGAATCAAAAGCTTCTAAACGGTAGAAATTGAAAATATATTGTATCTGAATTCAATTTGTAAAATATAAGTAGTAAAACAAAATATATATATATTTTTTTTAATTAAAACATAGATCACATGAAAAAGTAAATAAAATGGCTGAGAGGTTGAGATAAAACAAATGGTCTTAATAATAACAATTGAAATATTTCAGTTGTTTTCTAGTTCTAGTTCAATTAATGTTTTATTAAATCATTCAACTCGAAATGAATGATATTAAATTGCTCGAGACACTTCAATTAATTTATTACTATGTAATAGTGTAATTGAATTTTGCAATCAATTCTGATTAACGTTTCTTAATTGGTATTTGATATTCAAGTAAAATAAATATTATAGTTCGGCCATTCAGAGAATGCGTTCCTGACACGTCGCGATTGAACTGACGACGTAACTACATTCATTGATTATTGATATAATAATGTTGTTTTAATGCTCCTCAATTGTTAAAACGGTAAACAACCAGCAAAAATATTTTTATCGTAACTGCAACGCCATTGCAAAGTTACGTCGTCAGTTCAATCGCGACGTGTCAGGAACGCATTCTCTGAATGGCCGAACTATAACACTTTAAGCCACTTGTTCTTTAAGATGCAAATAAAATTACTCATAAAATAATTGACTTCAGAACAATAAGGATGATTGTTGTCATGTCTATCTCTCATAGCGCAAAAATATGTAGATGATACATTTTTATTTTTATTTATTTTAAATAGTACGTGTTGGACATTACTATGTATTATTATGTATTATAATAATGTCCAGTCCTATGATAATTATTAGGTAATTAATAAATTTCGTTTTGATTTCCAGTTCAACTTTTCACACAGACAAAACTATCAACCTTTTGGAAATCTTAGTACATCCGAAGAACTTTAAAACTGACAACTCCTTTTTTAAAGAAGTTTGAAAATACCAGACCTTTTCATAATATGTTTCCTACCTAATGTAAATAAATCAACACCAACAAATAAAACATACAAGTACCTCAAACCACCTTTCAAAACCGTCAAATAAAGGTAATTCCTTAAAGAAATAAACAAGCAAATTCCTTACGTTAAGGAAAATAAAGGCGTATAAAGTGGCAAAGCCCCACATTTGGTGGCGACAAGTTAATATAGAGAGGCTGAAGAGAATATTGGATTCTGGCTTCAACCAGCTCTTATATTAACATACGACTGAGTAGGCCATTGAATAATATATTACAACAGTTATGGCATTCATGAAAGTTTTTTCAAGATGGCGGCCCGGTTAATAGATTCGGAAAATCAGCATAATGTAATAATTTTTGAATATAGGGTTATTATTTTAGCTACATATTTTACTGGAATAAAAATACGTTTTCTGACACATATTCATTTGTTCACGTTGATTGCATTTATTTTTCTATTCATTCTTTATTTTGGCAATTTGAAGAAGCTAAATCTGTACAAATAATATGGAGAGAGAGAGAGAAAGAGAGGTACAGGAGTTTATTTGAATACACTAATCTCTGGGACTATTGGACCTATTTGAAAAAATCTTCCTCTAGTTGACAGTCCGTTTATCGGAGAAGGCTATAGGTTAGTATTTCTCACAAGAAGAGAACGAAACTGCTGGTACAAGTTAGTAGAATCATAATACGTCTTGCCAACTACATGGAGGCATATTCTAAACAATTGTTCATAAAGTTCAATTGTGGTAGAATCACGTCAACTACAAAACAAGGCAATGCTTGTCCTACAATTTTAAGACCATGTAAATCACAAAGGGAGCTAGACCCCTATATCCCGACCACAATACATTAGCCTACACGTCTTAAAGTGCCGACAGATTTACAATGCCGACCCTAGGAGTCAGTATTTATGTAGAAAGTCCTACAGGCTATTTTCTTAAGGTCGTTCGGGGCTCTTCGAAAGAGTTACCGAAGTCAGATAGCAAAGAGCAATTGAAAGGGCTCAAGTTATTTGATAACTTCCGACCTCTAACTTACCAGTATCTTTTGTTATACTATTCTACTAGATATTTTTTCCAACATTATGAGCTGTTTTTAATCAACAGATTTCAATGGCCTATATTTTTAAACCTCATTTACGTTCAGCCAAGAGATATCATGTCTAATCGTTACATAGTCTTTATTAAGTCTTACCAAAATGTGTCACCAATAATTTCGAAACTATCGGAGTAATTTCTCCCACATACAAGAAACCTGATACCAATCGCGATCCAACAGCCTGGAAATTATTTCAGGAGACAAAACCAATAAATATATATCTTCAGTTATTTTATAAGTAATAAACGGAGGTGATATTTGGACGAAAAAGCTTGAATCGTTGGCCAAAGTCGTTGGAAACTATTGCAAGACTTGGGGATCTGAGTATACGCGTATTGATTAAATAAAAACTTTGAACGTTTGTTTTAATGGAGGGGAAAAAAGTTTTTCTTAAGTGGCTGGACTTGTTTGCTGACAGAAGGCTAGATTTAGGCGTGTTTAAAAAGGTCACCTAATACCGTACAGAAATTTCAACAGTTTAGCACATTCTAAGCTACGTAAAAGGTTATTTTTTACTTTAATTCTTATAAATTGGGTTCGAAAGTAAGCTTAATAAGAGTAGGATTTAAATGAGTTAAGATTACAGCAGGCATGTTTTATAATTTTATGAATACAGGTTACTTATAAAACTTAAAACACTAGGGTAAAGAAATAAATATTGAAAGCGAATCTTCAAAAATTGATCCCATCGTTCTTCAGTTTGGATGAGGGATTCTATAAGCCTCCATACTAAATGTTCCTGTACTTAGTGTTTCCTTGCAAAAGAAAAGTCTGCAACTATTCTGTAAGCAATTCTTTCACTTCTTCCGCGTCCATGCACCTTTTCATATGCGCGTCAGTGACGAGTATCACGCTCCTGACCTACTCAGACAGTCTGTAATAAAAACTTCTTTTTTACCAACATACCAACCCAAAAAAAAGCTTACTAAAAGGATACTTTTTCTAGAATTTTTCTAAAATAAAGCCATAAGCCCGTAAAAAATCATTACCAATTTTTTTTATTATAAATGTGAAAGTAAATCTGTCTGTATTTGGAACTAAGACAAAGCGACTGCAAGAAGACCCCAACATAGTAGGGACAAAAGGCTTGGAGGATGATTTGGAATTAAGATAGCTGGTATCCAGACTAGTATTCATCCGGTGATGAGAGTAGTTTTCCCAGGATACAGGTGAAACCGTAGGCGGAATCTATTAATAATGGTAGTACCTTATAAAATAATGCGAATCAATTCCGTCACCAAAATACTGTTTAACCTCAAGGAAAGTGGCTTTTCATTATGCAAAGTGTCAACAAGATTTGTTGCCAAAAAATCGCTTCTGAAATGGCTTACCAGAAAAAAATTGGACGTAAATCGGTTTTAAATCGAATTTGAATATTTATTTACCTACCATTTACAGTGCGTGCCATAACGTAAAATACTTAAAGCCATATACGGAGAAAAAAAACTGAACGTGATCGCTTTACGAACTCATTTTTAAATAAAGAATAGTAAAAAAAAGTTTTATTTCAGCATCTACCGTAATTCCTACTGTATTCTACTCTTCTTTCAAATACTTTCTTTGATAGCATAAATAAGATAAATCGAGTAGCTTTCACAATAATATTTATGAGTTTCATATTTCTGGAGACACTTTTGTTATATTGTGTAAAATGAAGAAATCATTGAGATGGATCTTTAACTGTGATATTTTAAACGTTGTAAAATATTTTCGCTTGGTAGGAGGTTCATTTATTATGTGAACAAATAATCCAGAAAGAACACAAGTTAGTTTTTATCTGGCTGCTAGAAGTACTTCCCTAGTCACTGCGGAGAACATACACATCTATATGTAAGATATTATTGCATGGTTAATCATCAGATGACCCCTCCCGCTGTGGGTGCAGCGTGAGGGAATGTCAGACTCTTACTTACTAAAACCCACCATGTTCCCTTAAGCAGTTTTATGTACCAGGACCGCGGTAAACTTGCGCGAACAATCCTGCATCATGTAAGACAAACAATAGTAAGGTATGTTCTTCCCCACTAATTCAAACATATGTATCACTTCTTTTATCCCACACACAGAATCGTACAAGTTTAGACAAAAGAATTCCTATATACAGAGTAGCACAGACTCTCGATAATAAGATCGTCCCCTTTTCTGAGTAAGACGTGCCACGACCTTTGTTGGCACCTCTTTGTGGCGGTCTTCCTTCCTCAATCTTGTGTCTGAACGTAATTATCTTAATGTATAGGACTGCTCTTAATGTATAGTGTAATTTTGAGGAAGAAGTTTTTTTGCTAGTGGTTAGCAAGTGTACGACATAGGACGTGATATACATTTTGTATACATAATTTGGGATAATATAGGATTGGTATACATCTAGATCTAGTTTTATACTTACGAATCGTAAATGTCAAAATAGCTCTGTCGTTAATAAACTGTTGGATTAATAATTATGGTACTTATTCTTAGACATTGAGTATGCGGATAAAGTAGGTACCTAATGAATAGCTTAGGCTTTAGGCGCTTGAATCAGTTTCTCTGCTATGCTCGAGCCATCTCCCAAATTCAGAAAAGATCAAGTTAATCAGTTAAAGAAGTAACTACCATGGTTAGTTAGCACATGACTACATTTTTGCTATTTATGTAAGTAAATATCTGTCAATACACTACTTTACGGCACTCTGCATCAACTATACACACAAAAGAATACAATATGAGCAATATTTCTGTCAAAAATATATAAGCACAAAACATTTCCCGTAAAACGCTAAACATTTATTATTGACACTTTTGATCTCCTCGAGCGCAAAAATACAGATAAGAAATATCTCTTCCACATCAGCCATTGAATCATATGACAGCGAAATAAGAAACCGGTAACTAACGACAAATAGACACATTTCACCGGTAATCGATGGCTTGCTCGAATCGATTGTTGATGAATCGAGTCGCGACTCGAGATCGTTTACCGTACCGATTGATTTATGACCAGGTTTCGGGTAGTTTATAGAGGAGCGAGTTTTTCACTTATCGATAAATACGTGACTTCGGGGCAGATTCTCTCAATATAGGCGAGGTAAGTAAATATTTAATATTGTGCTGCTATTTAGCGATGCAGCGAGAAAATACATGGCGTATAAAAATGGCCGCCGCTGTAAAAACAAAGTTGTCGTTGACAAACGAGCGGCGCAGTCGTGAATAATTTACACAACAGACCGTTTCATAGATGTAGTTCGGAATTTATTTTTCTTAGAAAATTCTTCTCTGATAAATGTCTAGAAAAGATAATGGCGATATAAATAGAGAACGAAATGTATAATGAACAAAAAATCTCATTTCTGTTCTACTCGAGTGTATAATAAAGGCGTTTTCCAATTTAATCAATAACGTTCTAATTAAAGTTGGGATGCCGTCGTTTAAGGAGCGCTTAGACCTTCCTAAATAATCAAAATTGAATCACCACTGCGGGTTTCTCGATAAATTCAATCTCTTAGGATGTTCAGCCACTTAAAACGTCATCTCAAGTGACGTAATTTATTGATCCCTGATGTTATCGACATGTTGAATGAACCGTCTAAATTAATAACGTTCAATGAAATTTAATTTTGAACATTTACGGTTTTAGCGTTCCGGTTTTGCGTGACAACAATTTGTCTCGTGGTATTGGGACCGTATGCGATTTTGGTAATCAAGAACTCGAGAACTTTCGAATATTATGTAGACTTTATCGAATCGAAGTTTGTGATGCGAGTAGTTTAGAAACCGCTGGGTTGATTTGAAAATGTTTCGTACAGCAATATTTCAAAGATTTGGTCTTGAAATTGAATTAGTTTGTAAACTTAGAGTTTTATGTCAATAAGACACGTAGGTATGACCCTATCTTTCGAATTTAGTCTATGTATCTAGTATGTGACATATTCAAATTATGAGATCACTTAGAACATACCTACTTTAGGTCCCTCTTATCTCAACTCTTCTGCAATAACGATTTGTTTACGATTGAGAACTTTTGAAAGGCGATTGATGCCACATAACTTTTACATAAACATCGAGTCTTTGTCAAACAAACAATGCACAATAGACATATAGACAGAGTTACTTTTGCATTAAAATAGGGCAATTAAAGTTACACAATTTAATTGATAATAACGCTTCCACTTAATAATGGTGACAACACAAAGTTTGAACACGACTAATTCCTTTAAGCACATTAAATACACGTTACTTTAACACTCAAAACACCGACTAACTTCATAATGACTTAATCTTCAACCTCTGTGCAGCATACATTGAATAGTGTGCTAATCTAATTAACTTAGAGTTTCTAAGAAAGCGAGCGAGCTACTGCGCACGGCGTAATTTACATCGAGTTGGTGATGTGTGGGAGTTAACGTTTGAAAGCAGAAGTACTACAATGGAATACACAGGCAAAACAATTAAACGTAAATGAAACGAAACTATTACTTATAGTTTGTTATTGGTGAAGAATTCTTGAAAAGTACTTAGATACATTAATTTTCTTCTTCCTTAGTAAACTGGCTTGCACCAGCGGTTGAACAGCTTCTCGATAAGAAATATGGATAAAAAGCCTATAGAATTCCTCCATGAACGGGCTATCTAACAATGAAACAATGTTTGTAATCGGAAAAGTAATCCCTTCGATAACCACTTTCAAACCAACACATAACCTAAAAAGGCTTTCCACGTAGCGACTCGCTCAAAATTCTATGATGACAAAAAGTTTAGCCAAACCTATTTATTTTATTTATTCCTTTATTTCCGGTAACTAGAGCCCATAAAAATACAAATACATTATATAATTCATAACAATACTTATAAACTAATATATAAAATTTTCTATATGAATACATACAATACTATATTTTTCCATATATACAATACTATCTCTATATAATTAAATTACTAACTATATAACTAAAGTGTGCTGTACTATCCAAGACAGTAAAAAATGGTGCAAAAAGTAATACTTCTGATTTTCCTACATGCTGTTTTCAACTAAAATGAAGACAGCCGTGACGAGCCGGGCTTTAATTTGAGAAACTTCGAGTTGAACGAGTTCCGACTTGCGAATTATGTTTTGTACGGTACTATACTATATTTGAGTACCTAACAGGTATTCTCATTGGAGCACATATCAATCCAATTGGAATTCCAGGTATTATAATTGGAGCTCATAGTATTCTTACTAGAGTATATGGAGTTTCCAGTGTTCTAATTGGAGCACCTGGTATTCTAATTGGAGATCTCAGTGTTCTGATTGGAGTACCTAGTATTCATCATTCAGGCATCTATAGGTAACAACATAATAAATAAAAAAGTTATTTTTTGTGTACCCTAAATGCTCCGAAACTACTGAAAAGATTTGAAAAATTCTTTCACTGTTGGAAAGCTAGACTTTTCCCGGGGGCATTTCCCATGCCCGCGCGATAACAGCTATAATTAAAAATCAACGTTTTATTTTCATATTTTAACTATAATAAGTTTATATGAAATAACCAAGCTTATTTGTATCTTTTATACATAATTGAATTTATTAACCGCGGAACGATGACCAAAATTAATTGAATACCAGATCAATACATAATTTAATTAATCGAATTTCGTTGGAAACCCCGTGAATTTCATGAATGTAGATATGTATGTAGACAAGGAGAAATTCTTATAGACTGGTGGAAAATACATAAAAAGAAATCTTGATAAACAAACCAAAAAAAAAACACTTTTCTTACCTGAAAACTTTGTAGACAAAACCACAAGATTACCATACTTCTTAACACACTTAATACACGAACAAGGCAGTTCCAGACTACACATTTTTAAAACAAAACAGGTACAAAAGTACACCCACTTACAAAACCACAATACGCTGTAAAAGATTTTCTTTTTCTTACAACTTCTTGACGACATCTCAACTCTTTACTCGTTAATCTGAAAGGTACATAAAACCTCCGTGTGTTCGTTAGTTTTATCTCTTGTCTATTAGCTAACTAATCTGTCTTGGACCGCACTAATGACTCTTAGCGCCCTATCCGTGAGCCGGTCGCGTATTGTCAAATGGTGGTTGAGTAGTTTATCTCGGTTAGGAAGAGATCTTACGATTATTGTAGACTGTTATCATTTTTAAGTGACAGTTGTACTGATCAATTAAATGGTAAATTATTTCAATAATTTTCGAGACCCAGCAAAGGACTTAGATCAAAACGAATTTATGTAAAACATCAACAGATACTTTTGATAGTTCTCAAATAAAGCTGTCAGAAAAAATGGCTCTCTATCATGTTAAAAAACCAGGGATAGTAAAATATACATTTTCTTGTTACCAATATCACACAGATAGGCAACAAGTATAATTCATACATCACCTCAGCATACCTAAAAAACTTAGCGCGATTTCAAAATACGCGGCCCGATCTATCCATAATTTATAAAGACGTTCTAAGCGAACATAGTGTAGACATTAAGTGCTCATTTGTTTTAGATGTCCTAACTTCGAGACTTAGAAACTCATTGACACTAATTTATTGGTCCTTAGAGCCGACAACTTGGAGTTTGTAAGTAATCTTGAAGTATTAACTGTGCTTAACGCGACAACGGTTTTAATCAAGCTGGTTTTTTTTATTTAACCGACTACAAAAAATGAGGTTTACAGATTGACTTGAATGTATATGTTTGTACGTTTGTGTGCGTTTATCTCACTTTTGGCTCAACTGATTTTGATGCGGTTTTCAGCATATTATTTGTAGACTAAGGCAGGGTTGAGGTATATTCTTGAAGTTGGTTTTATTTTTTATACAGTCCATTTCCAAAAATGAAATGGAAAGTAAATTATATATTTTACTTTAAGTAATTTTCCGCCAGAAAACCTACCCTAAATCAGTCTTAATCAAGCTAGACACAAAACCGTCTAGGTTTCAGTTAACACATTTATTATATCACACGTGTGAAAGAACACGTCTTTCGACATTTTGTCACCAAACAGAGCTCAGTAGAGGTTTGAGTTATTGGTATTCTGTTTTAGTATCGATTTTTTTGCTCTAACATCCAAAGTACTGAAAATTGGTGTATAGTATTTTTTAAATGTAATTTTAATTTAAAAAAGTAAAAAGTGTATATCTATTAGCAATATTAAGCATAGATTTCACCAATAAAGCAGAAGTTGTTTTTTGTTTGGACCTGATAATCTCAGGAATATTTATTTAATTTTGGAAATGTTTTTCTTGTATTGAGGCTATACGAATCAAGACTTAAAATTAAAATAGAAAACAAAATAAAATTGTTGCCCCATTACATCTCTTATAGGTAGGTATCTCACTTTAAATAAAATGCAAACTTCAAGAAAATGCAAATAGAAAACCGAAGCCATATTGTAAGCTAAGTAAATGCCCTATAATTACCGTGCCTTACGTAATAGACGTCCATACAATCCACTTTGCACAAAGTGCTTGAACCAAGCCGTTTTATAAATAACGAAAACAATCGGCTTATACGTATGTATCGATGGTTAGCAGTCTCCAAGGAGGTTAGTAAAGACAGAAAATAAAAATATGTTTAAACTGTGGTAAAGAGGTTTTTTTAAAAGAAGTTTTAATTTTATTAAAGAGTTTCTGCATATTGTGATGTGAGAAAGATAAAATTCTTGATATTTCTTGCCTTAGGTATATAAAAATGATTCACACTACGAATTTTGGAAGTTGTAGTTAAAATATTAAATCCCCGTGAAACCTGTGCGAATTTATTAAGTTTGAAAATCATACAAAACTGTTATATTTACCCACGTTATAGTAGGTATGGGAAAACCAAAGAAAAACAAATAAATAATATTATGTTCGCTGGAGATTCGCCTACCTAAATATTTATTTTAGGACACAGACAAACACTTCAGATATTAATATATTTAAATTCTTTGCTATTGGCTATTATTAAAACGTGCTAATTCGAACATATATATATTACATCATGATCATTCATGATGATCATATTCATTATCATGAATATATATTACATCGAACATTAAAAAAGGCACTAACCTTCAGCAGTCGGGTAAAAATTACACTCGTCTAGAACCCCCTAGCTTAGATGTAGTTTATGAAGGCAGAGGCTTGTAGACTGGGCCATCAGAATTGCGGTCAAAAGCTAGATTAGACCAAAATTATAAATGGACCACCATTTATATTATCAACTAGCTTTTGCCCGCGGCTTCGCTCCCGTCAACTGACTTCTCTACATTACCCTATTTTTTTTTTCATAAGAACCTTCTCCTGACAATAACAAACACAACAAAAAAAGAATTAGCCAAATTGGTCCAGGCGTTGTTGAGTTATGCGCTTACCAACACATTTTGCGATTCATTTTTATATTATAGATATAGAGATAAGATTATGCACTGTCATAAATCACATTAATATTAGACACGAATTCCCGCGGTTTCACCCGCGTCCCGTGGCCACTATTGTCCGTGCCGGTACAAAATATAGAATATCTTACTCAGGCAGAGTGTAGCTATAAAAAGTGAAAGAATTTTAAAAATGTAGAAGGGTTTTTTTTTTCTGATTTTATTAGTTTCTGAGTTTATCCATTACAAACAAAAATACAATTTTTCTTCTTTATAATATTTGTGAGTACAGATAAATGCGTAAGTCACTATCTGTCAGTCTATCACGCTTCCATGCTAAATCTATTGAACCGATTTAAATGTAATTTAGTACACAGATAGTCCAGAGCCTGAGAAAGGATAAAGAATACTTTTCATCCGAGAAGGGATTTTTATGGGACGCGAGTGGAAACAATAGCTGTAGGTAAGTACACATAACAATGATGATAACAATAGTTTCTTCCACAAGACAGACCCAAGGGCAATATCATTTACAATATAACTAAACAAAATAAATATAATTAGTAGTTTTGATCCCGAAATTCTACCACAAAATCATAACCTTTACGAAATCCTGAAGTTAACATATAATTGCGTAACCCTAAACTTTCTGATAGTTAGTCCGATTTTGGAATAAGGCCAAATTCCCAAGTATTTCACGGGTTAGTTTCTGAGAAAGGTATAAAACAATTAACTGTTGACGTGAACATTTATTGAGTATCTTGTTTGATATCCATTATAATCGTTTGTTTATCTTTAGTTGAACTAAAAATATTTACATTCACAAACAATTAAATAAGAGCACACACAATTAAAACAAGTATTTATTTTCGCATTGATTTATGTCAATGTGAAACCAATATTTGTCCAGGTAATATTTGATGGTAAGGTAATTTAGAAAAAAATTAGTGCTTTTTAAGATATTTTGGGAAGCGTAAAAGCATGGTTGTATTGTTACTATCGACACATTTCATATTAGCCCACTGTTGGATTTAGGCCTCCATAAACATATTAATAAGCCATTTTGCCCATAGGCATCTATTATTCTCACAGAAAAAAATCAAACATTGTTTGTAATACCTTAATGTAAAGTAAGTAGTTACATTTAAACCAAAAACTTGTTACCTTAAAAGCAGTAAACCCATGGGAAACGATACGATACGAACACAAAGCATTGTTTTCCCAAAAACCGATAAAATTGATCAAGTGTCGAAACTGATACCACACTACTCTATATTTTATTGTTAACTACAAAAACATGAATAAACACTCAATAAACGCGAAATTTATTTATTTTGTCGACCGGCAGGAAGACCAAGGAAACGCTGCAGAGAAGACTTGGATACCTTCCTTGCAGACTGGCCTCAAACAGCGACGAATAGAGAAAAATGGAAGGCTATGGTGGAGGCCTTTGCCCAGCAGTGAGTCAGTATAGGCTAAACTTTAGCCTAGCAAATAGTATACGCGTATCTTTAGCCACTAAAGGTACGCGTATACTATTTGCTGGAGTGAGAAGACCAGAAGAATGCCTATGTGGGGCCACATTGCCGCACACTGATGTAGTTTCGCTTTCGACGCATTGGGTATGATTATCATCATAAAATACTGATTTGCTATTGTTTATAGTGTTTAGATATAAAGCGTAAGATTCCCTTTATTCCAGTTATGGATGAGGTTCATAAAAATACAGCAGCAACGACAAATAAGTTCCGATCATAAGTAATAACTACTTTAATAGGTGCTATAGAAGATAGCTCATGCAATATTGAATGAACCTAAGTACAAAGCACTCAGATATGCAAATAACAGTTACTCAATACTGCTGTTTGTATATTACTGGCTGTTTACCGCGGTTTTCCCCGCAACCCATTATAGGTACTATGCCATTTATCAAAGGCATCATAGATCTTAAGGAAGTAATCTACTAACACCATAATAACACAACAGGTATGTTAAAATATTTATCTATGAAGAGGCGGATAAACAGATGTTTTGTTACGTTTGCACTGGAAAAAGGCAAAACAAAATGGAAAACAATGTGGGTACAGGATGGGTTAAACATCCGGGGGAGTACTTCACACCTGAATAAAATATTGGCCTTTGTTAACAAATGTGCAATCTAAGTGGGCTATCTCTAGCGCGTTCAATAAAAGAAACAAACCAACTCTGCAGTCATATAATATCAGTATCTGTAGACTCATGAACTCTCAAGTTGCGAAATAACTCTTAACTCTTGCAGAATGCAAGTCAAACCACAACAAGTAAAGCTACAAATAATACTTCGAAAGTGCATTCTAGATGTCAAAGGGAGCACTATTTACTGCCGCGGCTAGAGTCCCATCAGACGAACATACAAGACTTTTCCATTACGAGTTCAAGATGAAAGCAAGTCACCACGATTGAGTGCAAATGAATGTTTGCTAGAGAATTGCTATTACTTTATTTATTTGAATATTTTCTGTATTTCTAAGTCAAATGTAAAATAATAATAACTAAGTATGCAAGTATGCTAGATAGATATGTTACCTACTTACATATCCAGTTATTACGTAAAAATAGTCTTTGAGTCGAATGATCGAGAAGTGTGGAAGCAAGATCGGGAGGCCTTTGCCCAGCAATAAAGTCTAAAAATAATAATAATTGAGTAAGAAACATAACTTGAAACATTGAACGTCATAAATCTCATAAAAATACCAACAAAGTCGATGCACAAACATTCTTCAAAACTACAAAACCCGGTTAATCCCCTCCAATCAAATAACGTTCCCCGCTTCGGGAACCTTCGGCATTCTCCGCCGTCGTTCGGGAATCCATTGAGACAATATCCGTTGTATTTGGAAGAACAGCAATCACAATTCAAAGGTATTTGAGGGATTGTCCAAGCGATGTTCAATAATGACTTTCTGCACTGCAATCCCGCATACCAAATGAACGTTCGCCCAAAGTGGAGTAGTGATGGGAAGTTGTCGATAAAAATATTTATCGAAGGAAGATTTAATCGACTGGTAGTAAAAGTTGATAGAATAGAAAATTTTCATGCATTATTCAAGTAACGTTTAGATAATAAAAAATGGTTGAAGAGGTTTATAATTACGTTCTAGGCGAAAATGTCACCCAACAACATGTTTGTTCATTTAATTCTGTGTATTTATACAAACGTAAACTTAGTCATAACTTAGATATAAAACCGTCATATTAATGTTATTCATAATTACTCAAAGTAATATTAAATTTACATTGCATTTCGGTACAGTTACAGAATTAATTTCAAGCAGTCACAAGATTCTGTTACTTCAATATACGAAGCAATGGCTTGCCACTGCGGCTTTAAACTTGCATCAATGAACGTCTCTGCCGTTGCAAGTTTGTTGAATTTCAACCGAAATTAAATTTCATGTAAACGGAGACATGCAATTCATTTGAAATATGTTGTTATTAATGTACGTTGCACATTATATTCATGCTATAATTAAGTTCTATGCTAAAGTTTGTGATACGTATATTTTAATGGTAGCTTTAAAATGTATGTTCATATTACTAGACCTCTATTTTGCCTTGTTTCTCTTAGTTTCAATTATGTGCAAATACATACCTATATGATTGGGTTCATAAAAAAAATACGTAAGTCTTGCAACAGATACTTCATAGTAACAATAATCAACTCATGTTGACGCAACAAAAAGTAAAAAGATTATCGACACATCGCTTGCACACACTACACAATTACCGACATCGATATCTAATTAGTCGATAACACAACATTATGTTAATACCGCACGTGTTGAGGATGCTATCAAATGTCAATGCAATACTAATAACGGTAATCAATCATATTGTGTGCAAGTTCGATTGCATACGAAGAATAGATGCGCTTGCTAATTGCAGTGTCTATGACAGGTGTATTATTGACACTAATTATAGGAAAGGAGTATTTAGATATCACTATAATTTATCAATTACCCAAGCGATTCTTGATACTTCATAATAACGTGTTGATAGAGAGTGAAAATATCTGTCTAGTAAAGAATTCTATCTAATTCTATCAATTTATAAATAGAACACGTACTTTCTAAGATAAGGCAACTGACCAAATCGATAAATCTGATAATCGATTTTTATTACAAAAGCGATAGAAAATTCTAAAAACTAATTTATCGATAACGCTCATGCACATCACTATCACAAAGCAAATAACAGTGGAATAGGGGGCATACTGCGAAGTTTTTCGCTCAAAGAAGCGATTCGGAACCCGACTTCATTTCTGCCATTCCTCGCCCGGAGATCACTTGTCAAAGTTGTCCCAACCAATTGTCTCTTTGAACAGCCTTCATTATTAAAAAACTGAGTTCTGTTATCTTGAAGCTAGCAATATATTTATTTTTTTACTAGCCTATGATGTCCCACTGCTGGGCAAAGGCCTCCCCATCTCACTTCCTGATCCTTGGACCGAGTCCACCAGTCTCGACGGTAGGCGTCTAGTTCGTTGCGTAATATATTGAAAAATTAAAATATCGATAACGCTCTTGCACATCACTATAACAAAGCAAATAACAGTGGAATGGGGGACATACTGGGAAGTTTTTCGCTCAAGGAAGCGATTCGGAACCCGACTTCATTTCTGCCATTCCTCGCCCGGAGATCACTTGTCAAAGTTGTCCCAACCAATTGTCTCTTTGAAGAGTTTTCGTTATTAAAAACTGTTCGGTTAACTTGGAGCTAGTTATGGCGTTTATTTCTTTGGGTATAATTGGCTGCAGTTTTTGTAACATAGATATATAGAAGTGAGGGATATAAAGCATGAAGTAACAGTACCTTTTCGTCAACTAGTGTGTGAAAAGTTTCGGCTAAAATATACATACTCTTTTAGAGTTTCAAACCCTAGATAAACCATCTGTTCATACCGCTTTTAGAGATAATAAATCCAAAACTACGTAAAGCATAAAAAGGAGCTTTTTGTGACATAAACACAATTTGAGGCAATATTATTACTTGATTACCATTACAAAATTAAACATTAACGAGTGAAGCAACAAAGAAACAAATCCGATTATTCCTGCATTAAACCTTTTCTTAAAATGTTCACAATGGACCCACAAAGTTGGACTTTAAGCTTTGTTGTTACTTAATATTTAATTCAAGTTAATATAAAGTTATTCTAACGTCGGATTTCAATACTCCTGGGCAATAACGCTACCATTTATCAATCAGTCAACTGGTTTAAACCTCTCAAGACAAATGGCAGCCATCGAAACTTTGTTGATTAATATTCTATGAGATAACTTCTACTGAAAAGTTACATATCTACAAAATTGACGGACTGCTTGAAGAAAGTTTCTAACCTTGAAGGTAATACAATTTAGAACAGTAAATAGAATTAATTTAAATTTTACACGGGCTCTGTAAAGTTTATGCGTTAACCGAGGAAATACATTAAGTATAAGAACCAATTACAAAATGGTTACTCTTAAAAGAACGCGCGAACGCATGCTTATGCACTTTACTGTTCCTACAGGAAATATTGAAGCAATAACGAATGTTCCTAAGATCTCTACCGTGCAGTAAACTTTCACCTTTAAAGCGTCACTACCTATATAAAAAATCCTACACCCAAAGCATGAACAAACCTAGTCTACCTATTTATTTCACGAACAGCAACGAAAAAAGCCTCGCTTCACGTAACCACATATCTACCCAAGCCAAACCAACAGGTTGTTTCATACATTCTATACTATATTCTATACGTACTATACACCCGTGTCGTTCTGTCGTTCTACCCGCTCGGCTCGTATCTCACACATCATAAACAGTGATAAAATGTGGCGGCCGTATAGTGTCGCTTTATTAAACGAGTATAATTTTGTCGTTTTTTTAGGCATGCGTGTGGAATTTTGTATAACTTTTGTATTGTTCAAAAGGGGGAGATTCCTATTCTTCATTTACACTATTTTGAAATTTTCATACGGATAGTAACTACTTTTTTAGCGGTAACAACTTTATGCAATGTCAGTATTTTCAATTATTTTTTCGTTTAACTTATTTATTCGACTCACTCGGCTTATTGGCTATAAAAGCGAATTATATAAATCGGAATTAATGTACTATCTAAGATACGTATGAAATATTACTTCACAAACGTTTAAGCTTACATATTCAATGTATGTAATTATGTATATTATGATAATGTTCGAAACCGCAGACCACAAGAATCGGATCATCTCTCGCAGCCATCAGCACGACTATATTATCAGGCCTGTGATTGGCTATCAATTGAAGTTATTATCTACATCTTGCAATTTTAGCCCAATTATTCTACAGCCTTATGTCTTTTTGTAAAATTCCAATCTCTTATCACAAAACGGATAGATCGGTTATATAAATCCACCCCCAGAAACTATCGAGCACACTATAAAAATGGCCTACATGCAACACTATTCAATTTAATACCATTCCATTTTGACAACCAGTTATCACCATACCTCAAGCAATTTATTAATAGTTGGCAACCCAAAAGATAATATGTAGGTTCCTGTTAAAATAGGCCAAGCGAAATGACCCTTTGCAAGCAAGGCTTTGATAATAGCCCCTTGAATATCCTGTATCGGCACACATGGCGCACAAACATCGACTATTTGTTGGAAACTAACATTTACCTTGATGGGAATTCAAACTATTACTGGGAACCATATTTAGATAGGTAGAGGAGAATTTGTAGGGGAAATCTTGCTCTCATATGCGTACTCTCTATTGGAAGAGGTAATTTTTTCTATAAGATTGTCTATTATGGCAGGTGTGCCTTGACTAATGTTGTTAAGATCAATTTACAAAAAATTGGTATACCTAATAAAGCATAGCTAACGATATTTTCTTTATTTTGAGGCTTAAGATTATATCTATAAAGTTAGATTCTTCCTTACATAGCAAATAGCTCTCGCCAGTCGTACGGAACTGGGTCTTACGGAAAATACTTCACGGAGCCGAAAGAAAAAGTTGTCTATTTTAATTAAATAATTTCCTACGCACATCATGTTCAATTGGAACCCACAATATCAAGCCGAGGCCATTCTGAAACATTCTACGTAAAAGGCACAGTTATTAGTAATATTTCTAGTCTCCATATTCTCGGTTCAATTTCGTTTATTTTATGAGCTCTTTGCCAAATTGGAAATACTCTAATGGTTTTTGAGGTCACGGGACAGTCACGAACGGTTTCAAGAGTTTGTGGCTATTTTGGCTCATATGGATAACGATATTAATGTAATATCCATTCAATCATCATTTGACGACCTCGATGGCGCAATGGTCACCATGCCGGACCGCCGAACCTGAGGTCCCGGGTTCGATTCCCGGCTCGGTCGACATTTGTGTGATGAGCATGCTTGTTGGCCGTGGTCTGGGTGTTACAATATGTATTTATAAATATGTATATATGTAGTTTATCAGTTGTGTTAGCACCCATAACACAAGTTAATTAATAACTTACCATGGGGCTAACCGACCGTGTGTGAAAAGGTGTCCCGACATTATTTATTTATATTATTTATATTATTTTTATTTTAAATCCATGATAGAACTCGCAGTTATTTTGGTTTGTCCCATATTTCTTTCAGTAGCAGTCTTAATTTTTGGGCAATCTTATAAGGGCGCTTTCAACTTATGCGTTTCCAGACGGCCGGCTGCGTCCAAACAGTTTGTTTAGAGCTTGAGAAGAAAAGGCTACATTTAAACCGGGTGCGAGAAGTATTTCAAGAAGGGTTCTAAGACGAAGAAACCGCAGGTAAACTAAATATTGCTGTTTAATTAGCTTAAATAACTATCCCTAAAACAGATTTCTCTCAAAAAAGAAAATGAAAGTGTTGAAAAAATTATAGTAAAAAATTTAAATAAAAATAAATTTCAAGACAACGATCTTTAAAGTTAACAGAAGTAAGTTAAAATTTTGCTCTTTCGAGTCACGACGCGGCACTTATAAGTTGTTCTCAATATCTAGTTTTAAAGTTAACCCCGATAGCGGAACTTGCGCTCAACTATAATAATCTTACAGCTTTAGATACACAAGAAATTAAAACTGAAATGAATACTCGTAGTTTTCTGTGGATTCACCCGCGCCCTGACTTTGTAGATAAGGAGTTTCCTATAAGCGAAGTATTCCACTTTCAGTAACAAAGCTTTTCCTTTTTCAGCAACAATCGGTATTTAAAAGTATTGCTAGTAGAGTTCCGAAATAAAAGCCTGTTTAAGCACCACCCGTTATCCGATCAGGCTATCTATAGGCCTTCTACATAACAATCAAATATCAATACATTTGGCAGCTTTTTGTCCAGTAAAAGGTGAGTAAATAAAAAATACCCTATTTTATTTTAATTTAGTTAGGCTCAAATAAGTATAACGATTAAGCATACCTGATATTATGAATAATGTTGTAATTTCAGTTACATAAAGCTTAAAACTTGTTACACGAATCAGGCTTAACCACAGAACACAGAACTACAAAGGGCATTCATAAGCAATAGAATACTCATCATTCCTTTCAACCCAACTATATGACAGCGTCAACTTATATAGACACCCTTTGAATCGTTTATAATGAACTTACCAAAGGTCCAGTTGGTAGGTAATTATGAAAACGCTCGTCATCTCGGCGCGTCATTTTTGGCGATTTGTTTGACAGTTTAAATAAGGTTAAAATAGATATAAAATCAAACCAGTTGGAGAAATTTTTATCTTGCTGCAGTGCCAAACAGACCTTCTGTTTCCGAATTCGACCCCCGGTACGGTCATAATTTTTGTGGCAGAAATCGGCGTCTGATGCCATAATTATGTGTGATGAGTGTATTAGTCGGTAGTGCCCTGGTGGTTAATATATGAACAGATCTATGTAACTACATAACATACATATATATGTATATAAATTACCACTTGTTTTAGCATCTGTAAAAGACAAAAAGTCATTTATTCAAAGTAAGCTGAAAATCAGCATTTTTTGAAGGTTAAATTTACAAAAGACAGCCCCCGAAACGCCCACCCTTCACCAATCCCTATGTGTTTTTTGCTGGGAAGAAGAAGTAGTGGAACAAACTCCCCAGCAACACAAGCTACAACTACCTTAGAGCTAACCACGAGCTAACCGAACCCGCAAATGTATCCTGATATCGAACTATGAAATCGAGCGCCAAAAATGTCGATCCAAAATGACGAGTGCTTTCATAATTGCCTCTCTGATCCCATAGAGTAAACAATGGTTGAACAATGGTACAGAGATTTCGCAGAACAAAAGGTTTGGGAATGACATAGCTTATTGAGATGGGAGGATCCAAATTTGATGTTATGGATTTGAAATTATTGTTTGTTTAGGCTCCGAAATGGATTTTCAAATGTCAAAGATTAGTGGACGTCTGTTTTATGTCAGTGAACCTGGCAGATCATTGTCTAGCAGATCAACTTTTTTTTTGAGTTCTTATCGCATGCAGATGAGTTCTATAGTTCCTGATAGTTTTCAGGAATAGTTCTACCATTTTCAGCTGAAAAACGATAGTTCACAAAATGATCTGCTAACTTCCGGTAGCAGAGCATTTCTCAGAAAATAAAAAAAAAACTGAGATATTGTCACATAAAGATGAGTTCCATAGTTCCTCATACTTTTCAGGAATAGTTCTGGCGTATTTCAGCTGAAAAATATTTTTTTTCCCAATTCACGTTTGAGTGTTAAAAGAGCATGAATAAAGATTAAAGTGTTATTTTCAAAGTTCAATCCAGATAAAAGGGCGAAAACTCATTTGTTTTCGATAGATGCTTCATGAAACTGTAATCTAGACTTCAATTCAAATCTAGAACTATCATTAAAGTATCAGCAGAGCATGGCTGAAAGTAAGAAACTGTGAAATTTCACATTTTAATATGAAAAAATATCCAAAAAAATATTTTCGCGGTTCCAATTACTCTAGGAGGCAGGAACTATCGCGTTTCTGATAGAAGAATACCAGCACCATTATATAGAAGCAGATTCAAACCCAGAACTCTCACTAAAGTATCAGCAGAGCATGGTTGAAAGTAAGAAACTGTGAAATTTCACATTTTAATATGAAAAAATTTTTTTCGCGGTTCCAATTACTCAAGGAGGCGGGAACTATCGCGTTTCTGATAGAAGAATACCAGCACCATAATATAACAGCAGATTCAAACCCAGAACTCTCACTAAAGTATCAGCAGAGCATGGTTGAAAGTAAGAAACTGTGAAATAACACATTTTAATATGAAAAAATATTCAAAAAAATATTTTCGCGGTTCCAATTACTCTAGGAGGCGGGAACTATCGCGTTTCTGATAGAAGAATACCAGCACCATAATATAACAGCAGATTCAAACCCAGAACTCTCACTAAAGTATCAGCAGAGCATGGTTGAAAGTAAGAAACTGTGAAATTTCACATTTTAATATGAAAAAAATTTTTTCGCGGTTCCAATTACTCAAGGAGGCAGGAACTATCGCGTTTCTGATAGAAGAATACCAGCACCATAATATAACAGCAGATTCAACCCCAGAACTCTCACTAAAGTATCAGCAGAGCATGGTTGAAAGTAAGAAACTGTGAAATAACACATTTTAATATGAAAAAATATTCAAAAAAATATTTTCGCGGTTCCAATTACTCTAGGAGGCGGGAACTATCGCGTTTCTGATAGAAGAATACCAGCACCATAATATAACAGCAGATTCAAACCCAGAACTCTCACTAAAGTATCAGCAGAGCATGGTTGAAAGTAAGAAACTGTGAAATAACACATTTTAATATGAAAAAATATTCAAAAAAATATTTTCGCGGTTCCAATTACTCTAGGAGGCGGGAACTATCGCGTTTCTGATAGAAGAATAACAGCACCATAATATAACAGCAGATTCAAACCCAGAACTCTCACTAAAGTATCAGCAGAGCATGGTTGAAAGTAAGAAACTGTGAAATAACACATTTTAATATGAAAAAATATTAAAAAAAATATATTCGCGGTTCCAATTACTCTAAGAGGCGGGAACTATCGCGTTTCTGATAGAAGAATACCAGCACCATAATATAACAGCAGATTCAAACCCAGAACTCTCACTAAAGTATCAGCAGAGCATGCCTGAATGTAAGAATCTATGAAATTTTACACTTTAATATAAAAAAAAATATTTTCGAGATTCCAATTACTCAAGGAGGCGGGAACTATCGCGTTTCTGATAGAAAAATACCAGCACCATAATAAAGAAGCAGATTCAAACGCAGAACTCTCACTAAAGTATCAGCAGAGCATGGTTGAAAGTAAGAAACTGTGAAATAACACATTTTAATATGAAAAAATATTTCAAAAAAATATTTTCGCGGTTCCAAGTACTCTAGGAGGCGGGAACTATCGCGTTTCTGATAGAAGAATACCAGCACCATAATATAGCAGCAGATTCAAACCCAGAACTCTCACTAAAGTATCAGCAGAGCATGCTTGAATGTAAGAATCTATGAAATTTTACACTTTAATATAAAAAAAAATATTTTCGCGATTTCAATTACTCTAGGAGGCGGGAACTATCGCGTTTCCGATAGAAGAATACCACCACCATAATATAACAGCAGATTCAAACCCAGAACTCTCACTAAAGTATCAGCAGAGCATGGTTGAAAGTAAGAAACTGTGAAATAACACATTTTAATATGAAAAAATATTCAAAAAAATATTTTCGTGGTTCCAATTACGCTAGGAGGCGGGTACTATCGCGTTTCTGATAGAAGAATATTAGCAGCATTACATAGATCCAGATTCAAACCCAGAACTCTCACTAAAGTATCAGCAGAGCATGGTTGAAAATAAGAAACTGTGAAATTTCACATTATAATATGAAAAAAATTTTTTCACGGTTCCAATTACTCAAGGAGGCGGGAACTATCGCGTTTATGATAGAAGAATACCAGCACCATAATATAACAGCAGATTCAAACCCAGAACTCTCACTAAAGTATCAGCAGAGCATGCTTGAATGTAAGAATCTATGAAATTTTACACTTTAATATAAAAAAAAAATATTTTCGCGATTCCAATTACTCTAGGAGGCGGGAACTATCGCGTTTCTGATAGAAAAATACCAGCACCATAATATAACAGCAGATTCAAACCCAGAACTCTCACTAAAGTATCAGCAGAGCATGGTTGAAAATAAGAAACTGTGAAATTTCACGTCTTAATATGAAAAAATATTCAAAAAAATATTTTCGCGGTTCCAATTACAAAAGGAGGCGGGAACTATCGCGTTTCTGATAGAAGAATACCAGCACCATAAAATAACAGCAGATTCAAACCCAGAACTCTCACTAAAGTATCTGCAGAGCATGCTTGAATGTAAGAATCTATGTTTTACACTTTAATATAAAAAAAATATTTTCGCGATTCCAATTACTCTAGGAGGCGGGAACTATCGCGTTTCTGATAGAAGAATACCAGCGTCATTATATAGAAGCAGATTCAAACCCAGAACTCTCACTAAAGTATCAGCAGAGCATGGTTGAAAGTAAGAAACTGTGAAATAACACATTTTAATATGAAAAAATATAAAAAAAAAATATTTTCGCGGTTCCAATTACTCTAGGAGGCGGGAACTATCGCGTTTCTGATAGAAGAATACCAGCACCATTATATAGAAGCAGATTCAAACCCAGAACTCTCACTAAAGTATCAGCAGAGCATGGTTGAAAGTAAGAAACTGTGAAATTTCACATTTTAATATGAAAAAATTTTTTCGCGGTTCCAATTACTCTAGGAGGCGGGAACTATCGCGTTTCTGATAGAAGAATACCAGCACCATAATATAACAGCAGATTTAAACCCAGAACTCTCACTAAAGTATCAGCAGAGCATGGTTGAAAGTAAGAAACTGTGAAATAACACATTTTAATATGAAAAAATATTCAAAAAAATATTTTCGCGGTTCCAATTACTCTAGGAGGCGGGAACTATCGCGTTTCTGATAGAAGAATACTAGCACCATAATATAACAGCAGATTCAAACCCAGAACTCTCACTAAAGTATCAGCAGAGCATGGTTGAAAGTAAGAAACTGTGAAATAACACATTTTAATATGAAAAAATATTCAAAAAAATATTTTCGCGGTTCCAATTACTCTAGGAGGCGGGAACTATCGCGTTTCTGATAGAAGAATACCAGCACCATAATATAACAGCAGATTTAAACCCAGAACTCTCACTAAAGTATCAGCAGAGCATGCTTGAATGTAAGAATCTATGAAATTTTACACATTAATATAAAAAAAATATTTTCGTGGTTCCAATTACTCTAGGAGGCGGGAACTATCGCGTTTCTGATAGAAGAATATTAGCACCATTACATAGATCCAGATTCAAACCCAGAACTCTCACTAAAGTATCAGCAGAGCATGGTTGAAAGTAAGAAACTGTGAAATTTCACATTTTAATATGAAAAAATTTTTTTCGCGGTTCCAATTACTCTAGGAGGCGGGAACTATCGCGTTTCTGATAGAAGAATACCAGCACCATAATATAACAGCAGATTCAAACCCAGAACTCTCACTAAAGTATCAGCAGAGCATGGTTGAAAGTAAGAAACTGTGAAATAACACATTTTAATATGAAAAAATTTTTTCGCGGTTCCAATTACTCTAGGAGGCGGGAACTATCGCGTTTCTGATAGAAGAATAACAGCACCATAATATAACAGCAGATTCAAACCCAGAACTCTCACTAAAGTATCAGCAGAGCATGGTTGAAAGTAAGAAACTGTGAAATAACACATTTTAATATGAAAAAATATTAAAAAAAATATTTTCGCGGTTCCAATTACTCTAAGAGGCGGGAACTATCGCGTTTCTGATAGAAGAATACCAGCACCATAATATAACAGCAGATTCAAACCCAGAACTCTCACTAAAGTATCAGCAGAGCATGCCTGAATGTAAGAATCTATGAAATTTTACACTTTAATATAAAAAAAAATATTTTCGAGATTCCAATTACTCAAGGAGGCGGGAACTATCGCGTTTCTGATAGAAAAATACCAGCACCATAATAAAGAAGCAGATTCAAACGCAGAACTCTCACTAAAGTATCAGCAGAGCATGGTTGAAAGTAAGAAACTGTGAAATAACACATTTTAATATGAAAAAATATTTCAAAAAAATATTTTCGCGGTTCCAAGTACTCTAGGAGGCGGGAACTATCGCGTTTCTGATAGAAGAATACCAGCACCATAATATAGCAGCAGATTCAAACCCAGAACTCTCACTAAAGTATCAGCAGAGCATGCTTGAATGTAAGAATCTATGAAATTTTACACTTTAATATAAAAAAAAATATTTTCGCGATTTCAATTACTCTAGGAGGCGGGAACTATCGCGTTTCCGATAGAAGAATACCACCACCATAATATAACAGCAGATTCAAACCCAGAACTCTCACTAAAGTATCAGCAGAGCATGGTTGAAAGTAAGAAACTGTGAAATAACACATTTTAATATGAAAAAATATTCAAAAAAATATTTTCGTGGTTCCAATTACGCTAGGAGGCGGGAACTATCGCGTTTCTGATAGAAGAATATTAGCAGCATTACATAGATCCAGATTCAAACCCAGAACTCTCACTAAAGTATCAGCAGAGCATGGTTGAAAATAAGAAACTGTGAAATTTCACATTATAATATGAAAAAAATTTTTTCACGGTTCCAATTACTCAAGGAGGCGGGAACTATCGCGTTTATGATAGAAGAATACCAGCACCATAATATAACAGCAGATTCAAACCCAGAACTCTCACTAAAGTATCAGCAGAGCATGCTTGAATGTAAGAATCTATGAAATTTTACACTTTAATATAAAAAAAAATATTTTCGCGATTCCAATTACTCTAGGAGGCGGGAACTATCGCGTTTCTGATAGAAAAATACCAGCACCATAATATAACAGCAGATTCAAACCCAGAACTCTCACTAAAGTATCAGCAGAGCATGCCTGAATGTAAGAATCTATGAAATTTTACACTTTAATATAAAAAAAAATATTTTCGAGATTCCAATTACTCAAGGAGGCGGGAACTATCGCGTTTCTGATAGAAAAATACCAGCACCATAATAAAGAAGCAGATTCAAACGCAGAACTCTCACTAAAGAATCAGCAGAGCATGGTTGAAAGTAAGAAACTGTGAAATAACACATTTTAATATGAAAAAATATTTCAAAAAAATATTTTCGCGGTTCCAAGTACTCTAGGAGGCGGGAACTATCGCGTTTCTGATAGAAGAATACCAGCACCATAATATAGCAGCAGATTCAAACCCAGAACTCTCACTAAAGTATCAGCAGAGCATGCTTGAATGTAAGAATCTATGAAATTTTACACTTTAATATAAAAAAAAATATTTTCGCGATTTCAATTACTCTAGGAGGCGGGAACTATCGCGTTTCCGATAGAAGAATACCACCACCATAATATAACAGCAGATTCAAACCCAGAACTCTCACTAAAGTATCAGCAGAGCATGGTTGAAAGTAAGAAACTGTGAAATAACACATTTTAATATGAAAAAATATTAAAAAATATATTTTCGCGGTTCCAATTACTCTAGGAGGCAGGAACTATCGCGTTTCTGATAGAAGAATACCAGCAACATAATATAACAGCAGATTCAAACCCAGAACTCTCACTAAAGTATCAGCAGAGCATGGTTGAAAGTAAGAAACTGTGAAATAACACATTTTAATATGAAAAAATATTCAAAAAAATATTTTCGCGGTTCCAATTACTCTAGGAGGCGGGAACTATCGCGTTTCTGATAGAAGAATACCAGCACCATAATATAACAGCAGATTTAAACCCAGAACTCTCACTAAAGTATCAGCAGAGCATGCTTGAATGTAAGAATCTATGAAATTTTACACATTAATATAAAAAAAATATTTTCGCGATTCCAATTACTCTAGGAGGCGGGAACTATCGCGTTTCTGATAGAAGAATACATGCACCATTATATAGAAGCAGATTCAAACCCAGAACTCTCACTAAAGTATCAGCAGAGCATGGTTGAAAGTAAGAAACTGTGAAATAACACATTTTAATATGAAAAAATATTAAAAAAAATATTTTCGCGGTTCCAATTATTCTAGGAGGCGGGAACTATCGCGTTTCTGATAGAAGAATACCAGCACCATAATATAACAGCAGATTCAAACCCAGAACTCTTACTAAAGTATCAGCAGAGCATGGTTGAAAGTAAGAAACTGTGAAATAACACATTTTAATATGAAAAAATATTCAAAAAAAATTTTTCGCGGTTCCAATTACTATAGGAGGCGGCAACTATCGCGTTTCTGATAGAAGAATACCAGCACCATAATATAACAGCAGATTCAAACCCAGAACTCTCACTAAAGTATCAGCAGAGCATGGTTGAATGTAAGAAACTGTGAAATTTCACATTTTAATATGAAAAAAATATTTTCGCGGTTCCAATTACTCAAGGAGGCGGGAACTATCGCGTTTATGATAGAAGAATACCAGCACCATAATATAACAGCAGATTCAAACCCAGAACTGTCACTAAAGTATCAGCAGAGCATGCTTGAATGTAAGAATCTATGAAATTTTACACTTTAATATAAAAAAAAATATTTTCGCGATTCCAATTACTCTACGAGGCGGGAACTATCGCGTTTCTGATAGAAGAATACATGCACCATTATATAGAAGCAGATTCAAACCCAGAACTCTCACTAAAGTATCAGCAGAGCATGGTTGAAAGTAAGAAACTGTGAAATTTCACGTTTTAATATGAAAAAATATTCAAAAAAATATTTTCTCGGTTCCAATTAACCATGGAAGCGGGAACTATCGCGTTTCTGATAGAAGAATACCAGCACCATAATATAACAGCAGATTCAAACCCAGAACTCTCACTAAAGTATCAGCAGAGCATGGTTGAAAGTAAGAAACTGTGAAATTTCACATTATAATATGAAAAAAATTTTTTCGCGGTTCCAATTATTCGAGGAGGCGGGAACTATCGCGTTTATGATAGAAGAATACCAGCACCATAATATAACAGCAGATTCAAACCCAGAACTCTCACTAAAGTATCAGCAGAGCATGCTTGAATGTAAGATTCTATGAAATTTTACACTTTAATATAAAAAAAATATTTTCGCGATTCCAATTACTCTAGGAGGCGGGAACTATCGCGTTTCTGATAGAAGAATACATGCACCATTATATAGAAGCAGATTCAAACCCAGAACTCTCACTAAAGTATCAGCAGAGCATGGTTGAAAGTAAGAAACTGTGAAATTTCACGTTTTAATATGAAAAAATATTCAAAAAAATATTTTCTCGGTTCCAATTACCCAAGGAGGCGGGAACTATCACGTTTCTGAAAGAAGAATACCAGCACCATAATATAACAGCAGATTCAAATTAATATGAAATTCCCGCCTCCTATGGTAATTGGAACCGCGAAAATATTTTTCTGAATATTTTTTCACATTAAGACGTGAAATTTCACAGTTTCTTACTTTCAACCATGCTCTGCTGATACTTTAGTGAGAGTTCTGGGTTTAAATCTGCTGTTATATTATGGTGCTGGTATTTTTCTATCAGAAACGCGATAGTTCCCGCCTCCTTTTGTAATTGGAACCGCAAAAATATTTTTTTGAATATTTTTTCATATTAAGACGTGAAATTTCACAGTTTCTTATTTTCAACCATGGTCTGCTGATACTTTAGTGAGAGTTCTGGGTTTGAATCTGCTGTTATATTATGGTGCTGGTATTTTTCTATCAGAAACGCGATAGTTCCCGCCTCCTAGAGTAATTGGAATCGCGAAAATATTTTTTTTTTATATTAAAGTGTAAAATTTCATAGATTCTTACATTCAAGCATGCTCTGCTGATACTTTAGTGAGAGTTCTGGGTTTGAATCTGCTGTTATATTATGGTGCTGGTATTCTTCTATCATAAACGCGATAGTTCCCGCCTCCTTGAGTAATTGGAACCGTGAAAAAATTTTTTTCATATTATAGTGTGAAATTTCACAGTTTCTTATTTTCAACCATGCTCTGCTGATACTTTAGTGAGAGTTCTGGGTTTGAATCTGGATCTATGTAATGGTGCTAATATTCTTCTATCAGAAACGCGATAGTTCCCGCCTCCTAGAGTAATTGGAACCACGAAAATATTTTTTTGAATATTTTTTCATATTAAAATGTGTTATTTCACAGTTTCTTACTTTCAACCATGCTCTGCTGATACTTTAGTGAGAGTTCTGGGTTTGAATCTGCTGTTATATTATGGTGGTGGTATTCTTCTATCGGAAACGCGATAGTTCCCGCCTCCTAGAGTAATTGAAATCGCGAAAATATTTTTTTTTATATTAAAGTGTAAAATTTCATAGATTCTTACATTCAAGCATGCTCTGCTGATACTTTAGTGAGAGTTCTGGGTTTGAATCTGCTGTTATATTATGGTGCTGGTATTCTTCTATCAGAAACGCGATAGTTCCCGCCTCCTAGAGTACTTGGAACCGCGAAAATATTTTTTTGAAATATTTTTTCATATTAAAATGTGTTATTTCACAGTTTCTTACTTTCAACCATGCTCTGCTGATACTTTAGTGAGAGTTCTGCGTTTGAATCTGCTTCTTTATTATGGTGCTGGTATTTTTCTATCAGAAACGCGATAGTTCCCGCCTCCTTGAGTAATTGGAATCTCGAAAATATTTTTTTTTATATTAAAGTGTAAAATTTCATAGATTCTTACATTCAGGCATGCTCTGCTGATACTTTAGTGAGAGTTCTGGGTTTGAATCTGCTGTTATATTATGGTGCTGGTATTCTTCTATCAGAAACGCGATAGCTCCCGCCTCCTAGAGTAATTGGAATCGCGAAAATATTTTTTTTTATATTAAAGTGTAAAATTTCATAGATTCTTACATTCAAGCATGCTCTGCTGATACTTTAGTGACAGTTCTGGGTTTGAATCTGCTGTTATATTATGGTTCTGGTATTCTTCTATCATAAACGCGATAGTTCCCGCCTCCTTGAGTAATTGGAACCGTGAAAAAATTTTTTTCATATTATAATGTGAAATTTCACAGTTTCTTACTTTCAACCATGCTCTGCTGATACTTTAGTGACAGTTCTGGGTTTGAATCTGCTGTTATATTATGGTGCTGGTATTCTTCTATCAGAAACGCGATAGTTCCCGCCTCCTTTGGTAATTAGAACCGCGAAAATATTTTTCTGAATATTTTTTCACATTAAGACGTGAAATTTCACAGTTTCTTACTTTCAACCATACTCTGCTGATACTTTAGTGAGAGTTCTGGGTTTGAATCTGCTGTTATATTATGGTGCTGGTATTCTTCTATCAGAAACGCGATAGTTCCCGCCTCCTAGAATAATTGGAACCGCGAAAATATTTTTTTTAATATTTTTTCATATTAAAATGTGTTATTTCACAGTTTCTTACTTTCAACCATGCTCTGCTGATACTTTAGTGAGAGTTCTGGGTTTGAATCTGCTTCTATATAATGGTGCTGGTATTCTTCTATCAGAAACGCGATAGCTCCCGCCTCCTAGAGTAATTGGAATCGCGAAAATATTTTTTTTTATATTAAAGTGTAAAATTTCATAGATTCTTACATTCAAGCATGCTCTGCTGATACTTTAGTGACAGTTCTGGGTTTGAATCTGCTGTTATATTATGGTTCTGGTATTCTTCTATCATAAACGCGATAGTTCCCGCCTCCTTGAGTAATTGGAACCGTGAAAAAATTTTTTTCATATTATAATGTGAAATTTCACAGTTTCTTACTTTCAACCATGCTCTGCTGATACTTTAGTGACAGTTCTGGGTTTGAATCTGCTGTTATATTATGGTGCTGGTATTCTTCTATCAGAAACGCGATAGTTCCCGCCTCCTTTGGTAATTAGAACCGCGAAAATATTTTTCTGAATATTTTTTCACATTAAGACGTGAAATTTCACAGTTTCTTACTTTCAACCATACTCTGCTGATACTTTAGTGAGAGTTCTGGGTTTGAATCTGCTGTTATATTATGGTGCTGGTATTCTTCTATCAGAAACGCGATAGTTCCCGCCTCCTAGAATAATTGGAACCGCGAAAATATTTTTTTTAATATTTTTTCATATTAAAATGTGTTATTTCACAGTTTCTTACTTTCAACCATGCTCTGCTGATACTTTAGTGAGAGTTCTGGGTTTGAATCTGCTTCTATATAATGGTGCATGTATTCTTCTATCAGAAACGCGATAGTTCCCGCCTCCTAGAGTAATTGGAATCGCGAAAATATTTTTTTTATATTAATGTGTAAAATTTCATAGATTCTTACATTCAAGCATGCTCTGCTGATACTTTAGTGAGAGTTCTGGGTTTAAATCTGCTGTTATATTATGGTGCTGGTATTCTTCTATCAGAAACGCGATAGTTCCCGCCTCCTAGAGTAATTGGAACCGCGAAAATATTTTTTTGAATATTTTTTCATATTAAAATGTGTTATTTCACAGTTTCTTACTTTCAACCATGCTCTGCTGATACTTTAGTGAGAGTTCTGGGTTTGAATCTGCTGTTATATTATGGTGCTGGTATTCTTCTATCAGAAACGCGATAGTTCCCGCCTCCTAGAGTAATTGGAACCGCGAAAATATATTTTTTAATATTTTTTCATATTAAAATGTGTTATTTCACAGTTTCTTACTTTCAACCATGCTCTGCTGATACTTTAGTGAGAGTTCTGGGTTTGAATCTGCTGTTATATTATGGTGCTGGTATTCTTCTATCAGAAACGCGATAGTTCCCGCCTCCTAGAGTAATTGGAACCGCGAAAAAATTTTTTCATATTAAAATGTGAAATTTCACAGTTTCTTACTTTCAACCATGCTCTGCTGATACTTTAGTGAGAGTTCTGGGTTTGAATCTGCTGTTATATTATGGTGCTGGTATTCTTCTATCAGAAACGCGATAGTTCCCGCCTCCTAGAGTAATTGGAACCGCGAAAATATTTTTTTTTATATTTTTTCATATTAAAATGTGTTATTTCACAGTTTCTTACTTTCAACCATGCTCTGCTGATACTTTAGTGAGAGTTCTGGGTTTGAATCTGCTTCTATATAATGACGCTGGTATTCTTCTATCAGAAACGCGATAGTTCCCGCCTCCTAGAGTAATTGGAATCGCGAAAATATTTTTTTTATATTAAAGTGTAAAACATAGATTCTTACATTCAAGCATGCTCTGCAGATACTTTAGTGAGAGTTCTGGGTTTGAATCTGCTGTTATTTTATGGTGCTGGTATTCTTCTATCAGAAACGCGATAGTTCCCGCCTCCTTTTGTAATTGGAACCGAGAAAATATTTTTTTGAATATTTTTTCATATTAAGACGTGAAATTTCACAGTTTCTTATTTTCAACCATGCTCTGCTGATACTATAGTGAGAGTTCTGGGTTTGAATCTGCTGTTATATTATGGTGCTGGTATTTTTCTATCAGAAACGCGATAGTTCCCGCCTCCTAGAGTAATTGGAATCGCGAAAATATTTTTTTTTTTATATTAAAGTGTAAAATTTCATAGATTCTTACATTCAACCATGCTCTGCTGATACTTTAGTGACAGTTCTGGGTTTGAATCTGCTGTTATATTATGGTTCTGGTATTCTTCTATCATAAACGCGATAGTTCCCGCCTCCTAGAGTAATTGGAATCGCGAAAATATTTTTTTTATATTAATGTGTAAAATTTCATAGATTCTTACATTCAAGCATGCTCTGCTGATACTTTAGTGAGAGTTCTGGGTTTAAATCTGCTGTTATATTATGGTGCTGGTATTCTTCTATCAGAAACGCGATAGTTCCCGCCTCCTAGAGTAATTGGAACCGCGAAAATATTTTTTTGAATATTTTTTCATATTAAAATGTGTTATTTCACAGTTTCTTACTTTCAACCATGCTCTGCTGATACTTTAGTGAGAGTTCTGGGTTTGAATCTGCTGTTATATTATGGTGCTGGTATTCTTCTATCAGAAACGCGATAGTTCCCGCCTCCTAGAGTAATTGGAACCGCGAAAATATATTTTTTAATATTTTTTCATATTAAAATGTGTTATTTCACAGTTTCTTACTTTCAACCATGCTCTGCTGATACTTTAGTGAGAGTTCTGGGTTTGAATCTGCTGTTATATTATGGTGCTGGTATTCTTCTATCAGAAACGCGATAGTTCCCGCCTCCTAGAGTAATTGGAACCGCGAAAAAAATTTTTCATATTAAAATGTGAAATTTCACAGTTTCTTACTTTCAACCATGCTCTGCTGATACTTTAGTGAGAGTTCTGGGTTTGAATCTGCTGTTATATTATGGTGCTGGTATTCTTCTATCAGAAACGCGATAGTTCCCGCCTCCTAGAGTAATTGGAACCGCGAAAATATTTTTTTTTTTATTTTTTCATATTAAAATGTGTTATTTCACAGTTTCTTACTTTCAACCATGCTCTGCTGATACTTTAGTGAGAGTTCTGGGTTTGAATCTGCTTCTATATAATGACGCTGGTATTCTTCTATCAGAAACGCGATAGTTCCCGCCTCCTAGAGTAATTGGAATCGCGAAAATATTTTTTTTATATTAAAGTGTAAAACATAGATTCTTACATTCAAGCATGCTCTGCAGATACTTTAGTGAGAGTTCTGGGTTTGAATCTGCTGTTATTTTATGGTGCTGGTATTCTTCTATCAGAAACGCGATAGTTCCCGCCTCCTTTTGTAATTGGAACCGAGAAAATATTTTTTTGAATATTTTTAGGGTTCCGTAGCCAAAATGGCAAAAACGGAACCCTTATAGTTTCGTCATGTCCGTCTGTCCGTCTGTCCGTCTGTCCGTCTGTCACAGCCGATTTACTCGGAAACTATAAGTACTACAGTGATGAAATTTGATGGGAATATGTGTTGTATGAACCGCTACAAAAATATGACACTAAATAGTAAAAAAAAGAATTGGGGGTGGGGCCCCCCATACATGTAACTGAGGGATGAAATTTTTTTTTTCGATGTACATACCCGTGTGGGGTATCAATGGAAAGGTCTTTTAAAATGATATAAAGTTTTCTAAAAAACATTTTTCTTAAAGTGAACGGTTTTTGAGATATCAGCTCTCAAAGTCGTAAAAAGTATGTCCCCCCCCCCTCTATTTTTATAACTACGGGGTATAAAATTCTAAAAAAAATAGAGGTGATGCATGCTAATTAACTCTTTCAACGATTTTTGGTTTGATCAAAGTATCTCTTATAGTTTTTGAGATAGGTTGATTTAACTGTAATTTACGGAACCCTTCGTGCACGAGTCCGACTCGCACTTGGCCGGTTTTTCATATTAAGACGTGAAATTTCACAGTTTCTTATTTTCAACCATGCTCTGCTGATACTATAGTGAGAGTTCTGGGTTTGAATCTGCTGTTATATTATGGTGCTGGTATTTTTCTATCAGAAACGCGATAGTTCCCGCCTCCTAGAGTAATTGGAATCGCGAAAATATTTTTTTTTTATATTAAAGTGTAAAATTTCATAGATTCTTACATTCAACCATGCTCTGCTGATACTTTAGTGACAGTTCTGGGTTTGAATCTGCTGTTATATTATGGTTCTGGTATTCTTCTATCATAAACGCGATAGTTCCCGCCTCCTTGAGTAATTGGAACCGTGAAAAAATTTTTTTCATATTATAATGTGAAATTTCACAGTTTCTTACTTTCAACCATGCTCTGCTGATACTTTAGTGACAGTTCTGGGTTTGAATCTGCTGTTATATTATGGTGCTGGTATTCTTCTATCAGAAACGCGATAGTTCCCGCCTCCTTTGGTAATTAGAACCGCGAAAATATTTTTCTGAATATTTTTTCACATTAAGACGTGAAATTTCACAGTTTCTTACTTTCAACCATGCTCTGCTGATACTTTAGTGAGAGTTCTGGGTTTGAATCTGCTGTTATATTATGGTGCTGGTATTCTTCTATCAGAAACGCGATAGTTCCCGCCTCCTCGAATAATTGGAACCGCGAAAAAATTTTTTTCATATTATAATGTGAAATTTCACAGTTTCTTACTTTCAACCATGCTCTGCTGATACTTTAGTGAGAGTTCTGGGTTTGAATCTGCTGTTATATTATGGTGCTGGTATTCTTCTATCAGAAACGCGATAGTTCCCGCCTCCTAGAGTAATTGGAACCGCGAAAAAATTTTTTCATATTAAAATGTGAAATTTCACAGTTTCTTACTTTCAACCATGCTCTGCTGATACTTTAGTGAGAGTTCTGGGTTTGAATCTGCTTCTATATAATGACGCTGGTATTCTTCTATCAGAAACGCGATAGTTCCCGCCTCCTAGAGTAATTGGAATCGCGAAAATATTTTTTTTATATTAAAGTGTAAAACATAGATTCTTACATTCAAGCATGCTCTGCAGATACTTTAGTGAGAGTTCTGGGTTTGAATCTGCTGTTATTTTATGGTGCTGGTATTCTTCTATCAGAAACGCGATAGTTCCCGCCTCCTAGAGTAATTGGAATCGCGAAAATATTTTTTTTTTATATTAAAGTGTAAAATTTCATAGATTCTTACATTCAACCATGCTCTGCTGATACTTTAGTGACAGTTCTGGGTTTGAATCTGCTGTTATATTATGGTTCTGGTATTCTTCTATCATAAACGCGATAGTTCCCGCCTCCTTGAGTAATTGGAACCGTGAAAAAATTTTTTTCATATTATAATGTGAAATTTCACAGTTTCTTACTTTCAACCATGCTCTGCTGATACTTTAGTGACAGTTCTGGGTTTGAATCTGCTGTTATATTATGGTGCTGGTATTCTTCTATCAGAAACGCGATAGTTCCCGCCTCCTTTGGTAATTAGAACCGCGAAAATATTTTTCTGAATATTTTTTCACATTAAGACGTGAAATTTCACAGTTTCTTACTTTCAACCATGCTCTGCTGATACTTTAGTGAGAGTTCTGGGTTTGAATCTGCTGTTATATTATGGTGCTGGTATTCTTCTATCAGAAACGCGATAGTTCCCGCCTCCTAGAATAATTGGAACCGCGAAAATATTTTTTTTAATATTTTTTCATATTAAAATGTGTTATTTCACAGTTTCTTACTTTCAACCATGCTCTGCTGATACTTTAGTGAGAGTTCTGGGTTTGAATCTGGATCTATGTAATGGTGCTAATATTCTTCTATCAGAAACGCGATAGTTCCCGCCTCCTAGAGTAATTGGAACCACGAAAATATTTTTTTTATATTAATGTGTAAAATTTCATAGATTCTTACATTCAAGCATGCTCTGCTGATACTTTAGTGAGAGTTCTGGGTTTAAATCTGCTGTTATATTATGGTGCTGGTATTCTTCTATCAGAAACGCGATAGTTCCCGCCTCCTAGAGTAATTGGAACCGCGAAAATATTTTTTTGAATATTTTTTCATATTAAAATGTGTTATTTCACAGTTTCTTACTTTCAACCATGCTCTGCTGATACTTTAGTGAGAGTTCTGGGTTTGAATCTGGATCTATGTAATGGTGCTAATATTCTTCTATCAGAAACGCGATAGTTCCCGCCTCCTAGCGTAATTGGAACCACGAAAATATTTTTTTGAATATTTTTTCATATTAAAATGTGTTATTTCACAGTTTCTTACTTTCAACCATGCTGTGCTGATACTTTAGTGAGAGTTCTGGGTTTGAATCTGCTGTTATATTATGGTGGTGGTATTCTTCTATCGGAAACGCGATAGTTCCCGCCTCCTAGAGTAATTGAAATCGCGAAAATATTTTTTTTTATATTAAAGTGTAAAATTTCATAGATTCTTACATTCAAGCATGCTCTGCTGATACTTTAGTGAGAGTTCTGGGTTTGAATCTGCTGCTATATTATGGTGCTGGTATTCTTCTATCAGAAACGCGATAGTTCCCGCCTCCTAGAGTACTTGGAACCGCGAAAATATTTTTTTGAAATATTTTTTCATATTAAAATGTGTTATTTCACAGTTTCTTACTTTCAACCATGCTCTGCTGATACTTTAGTGAGAGTTCTGCGTTTGAATCTGCTTCTTTATTATGGTGCTGGTATTTTTCTATCAGAAACGCGATAGTTCCCGCCTCCTAGAGTAATTGGAATCTCGAAAATATTTTTTTTTATATTAAAGTGTAAAATTTCATAGATTCTTACATTCAGGCATGCTCTGCTGATACTTTAGTGAGAGTTCTGGGTTTGAATCTGCTGTTATATTATGGTGCTGGTATTCTTCTATCAGAAACGCGATAGTTCCCGCCTCCTAGAGTAATTGGAACCGCGAAAATATTTTTTTTAATATTTTTTCATATTAAAATGTGTTATTTCACAGTTTCTTACTTTCAACCATGCTCTGCTGATACTTTAGTGAGAGTTCTGGGTTTGAATCTGCTGTTATATTATGGTGCTGTTATTCTTCTATCAGAAACGCGATAGTTCCCGCCTCCTAGAGTAATTGGAACCGCGAAAATATTTTTTTCATATTAAAATGTGAAATTTCACAGTTTCTTACTTTCAACCATGCTCTGCTGATACTTTAGTGAGAGTTCTGGGTTTGAATCTGCTGTTATATTATGGTGCTGGTATTCTTCTATCAGAAACGCGATAGTTCCCGCCTCCTAGAGTAATTGGAACCGCGAAAATATTTTTTTGAATATTTTTTCATATTAAAATGTGTTATTTCACAGTTTCTTACTTTCAACCATGCTCTGCTGATACTTTAGTGAGAGTTCTGGGTTTTAATCTGCTGTTATATTATGGTGCTGGTATTCTTCTATCAGAAACGCGATAGTTCCCGCCTCCTTGAGTAATTGGAACCGCGAAAAAAATTTTTTCATATTAAAATGTGAAATTTCACAGTTTCTTACTTTCAACCATGCTCTGCTGATACTTTAGTGAGAGTTCTGGGTTTGAATCTGCTTCTATATAATGGTGCTGGTATTCTTCTATCAGAAACGCGATAGTTCCCGCCTCCTAGAGTAATTGGAACCGCGAAAATATTTTTTTGGATATTTTTTCATATTAAAATGTGAAATTTCACAGTTTCTTACTTTCAGCCATGCTCTGCTGATACTTTAATGATAGTTCTAGATTTGAATTGAAGTCTAGATTACAGTTTCATGAAGCATCTATCGAAAACAAATGAGTTTTCGCCCTTTTATCTGGATTGAACTTTGAAAATAACACTTTAATCTTTATTCATGCTCTTTTAACACTCAAACGTGAATTGGGAAAAAAAATATTTTTCAGCTGAAATACGCCAGAACTATTCCTGAAAAGTATGAGGAACTATGGAACTCATCTTTATGTGACAATATCTCAGTTTTTTTTTTATTTTCTGAGAAATGCTCTGCTACCGGAAGTTAGCAGATCATTTTGTGAACTATCGTTTTTCAGCTGAAAATGGTAGAACTATTCCTGAAAACTATCAGGAACTATAGAACTCATCTGCATGCGATAAGAACTCAAAAAAAAAGTTGATCTGCTAGACAATGATCTGCCAGGTTCACTGACATGTCTGTTTTGGGGTTACAAAGGGTTACGAATACAATGAATGGTTGATGTAGTTTGCAAACCATTATCTAGCTGAAGGCTCAATTTCTATGGTAGTTAGAGTGAGTATTTGGGATGCGAGAGATTTGTTATTTTACAGAACCGTTCAATTTCATTGAATGTAACATACTGTACATAAAGTATTGTCAACGAAAACGGGACTTTATGCCGCTGCATAGTTGTTTGTAACACTGCAGAAAGAGGAAACAATACAGACTTGACAGACAAATCTCAAACACCTTTGAAATTCCAAATAATCTTTAGCAACGGAATAGTAATAATCGCTACCCTGTAATAAACACAAAATCACTTCCTTTTAAAATAAAATCTCATTTCTAAGCTCCCATTGTCTTCTAGTTATGAAATTCCGACAAGTTTCTTGTCAAATCATTATTTCAAAGAGGACTTGAAGTATTCTTGTCAAATTCGCAGGCGCTCGTAATAAAACCAAATGTAGTTTCCAAGACAATGTAGTCCAGATGCTAACCTTTATTTAAGTGGAATATTTCTCAAAACGAAGTCTCAAGATATTTCATTGTAGAGCTTTATGAAAATACCCAGCCAAGGATAAATCTTTGTCAAGATGCAACGGAGTTTTAGCGGTGTACTTATTCTGTAGTTAAGGTATTGCAATTTGGAGTTAGTTTTATTATGTTTAAATAGGGATTGGGAAACTGTGTAGTAATGTAATTTTTTTAAATACGGGCTTTTGCTAGCGGTATCATACGTCGCGTGGGCACAAGTCGTTAAATGAGCTATCTGAAAACGAACGCTTTTGTCAAATCGAACCAGTGTTCCCTGAAATTACAGCGTATAATACAAAAAAAACTTCAGCTTTATAATATTAGTAAAGATAAATTCCGATTTTATAGAGCACTATCCATGCGCCCCCTTCACAACTTTATCCATGCACACAGAACCATATTCACTCGCCTAACCCCAGTCAGGAAATATTAGGACGGTGTACACATCCATTAAAGTACACAGTACCCACTATATAATTGTACCAGATGTTATGTATGTACAATGATGTGCCGTCCGTCTGTGACGTCATAGGAGCAAATCCGACTGAGCGTACAATGCGCTATGGTACAATAGGGTTGAATAACTATAGTGCTCGCTGGCTTTAGTATTCTGGGGAAGCGTTTTCGAGAATAGAAGCTGTAAACGCAATATGATATATATAGCAGAATCCTTGCTAATATTTTAAATGTAAAAGTAGCTCTGTCTGTCTGGTTTCAAGCTAAAATCAATTATTAAAGATGGTCAACTTTTCAAAAAAAAAAAATATATATATATACATATATAAATGTCAAGTTTCATTATATTGTTGAGCAGTATGTGCGTAGAAATTTAACAAAGTACACACATATATATATCAGTGTGATTATACTTGAATTTCAACACCCAAAGACCAAATTAACAAGTAGAACTATTTGACCAGTTTAATGCGTTCCCGTTTTCCCAGAACGGAGATCTCACAATAGCTCCAAATCAACGAAACAAGAATTAGGTGGCCCACAAAGAAAATCTTATACCAAACCAGACTGTCCACTAATTGGGTATTACGAACAGAATTAGTTTTTATTACTTCCTCTTAATTACAATTCCCCAGGAAAAGATGAAGCTCCCAAAATTAAATAAACGACATTTTTTTCTGCGGGAGAAAGGACCACTTTACTAAGTTTTTTGTCAAATATTTTTGAGGTCTGGATAGACAGAATTTGTCCACAAAAAGATGTGTGGGTCGCAAAATGAATTAATGTTTTTAGATTGTTTCAGGGTTTTGGTCTGGTGTCTGAAGGTCTGACGGAGACAAATTGGAGGCTAGATTGAGTGGTAATTCTGCATGATATTCTGGTGACATTAGAATAGAATATACGTGGGTATGCTTTGTGAGATGCCAATCTGAAGTATTTAATATATTTTAGTACGATAACCTCTGTAAAACGATTATATGAAAGTATTAAAACTTCTTCGCAATGACATAAAAAAAAATGTGTACATTGAAGATTCAGCCCAAATAAATCTTGCAATATCAAAATACTATTTTTATATTGTACTTTTCTCACACAACGGATTACCAATATAATAATATTTTATATACCAAAGAATATTCCCTACATTCATTTACATCCTGGAAAATATTATATTTCCTGAAACGCAAACTACGAGAAACCCTGTGATACAGTGCATAAACCAATCGCAAAAACTAAGGAAAAGAGAATAAACTTAAAACGCTACAACCTCTTTATAGATAAACTGCTAGTTATTTTTTCTTTTGGAACAATATCTGGAGCTCATTGGTATTAAAATATTCTCCTCTCTGACCTCAAGGCTGGCCCTGGGAGATAAGCAACGATCAGCTCATTCAGTTTGACGCCACTGTAGCATGATGGACAGAAGACTCACTGAGGACCAAAGGGTTTAGGGAATGACGTATTTTGTAATCTGTGCTTTAATTTCTGAAAGAGGCATACAAATAAAAAAGTCGTGTTGGCCTAGTAGGTAAAGAACCAACTTCTCAAGTAGGAGTTCGATTCCAGATCAGGCATGTACAAAAGCAACTGTTCTAAGTTTGTATACAGGGTGGCCCATCCATAGGCGTCCAAAAGAAAAATTTAGAAGCTCTATGCTATGGGGTATCCGAATCACCCCCATGTATGTTCAGCGACTTTTTGTACTTTAGGAGCTAGAATTATTTTAATTTTTTTCCGTAATTTTCATTTCAACATTGTTTTTTCTATTTTATCTTTTTTTTCCTAACATTTACAGAATTTTTTTAAATGTAATTAATCATCATGATAGTAGCTAACACCTGAAAAAAGCAGTTTGGCTAAACATTCTAGAACTTACATAAAATTTTATCTGAAATTCAAAATTACTATCTGTAAACGTTAGGAAAAAAAAGATAAAATAGAAAAAAAAATAAAAATAATTCTAACTCCTAAAGTACAAAAAATCGCTGAACATACATGGGGGTGATTCGGATACCCCATAGCATAGAGCTTCTAAATTGTTTTTGGACGCCTATGGATGGGCCACCCTGTATACTTTCTAAATATATCTCGGACAGCAATGACTGTTCAGAGGGCTCGTTAAAAACTGTAGGTCCCGTCTGTCATCTTTGGCAGTCTTTACGGGTAGCCAGAAGCCAGTAAGTCTGACATCAGTCTTACGAAGGGGTATTGTGTTGCCCGAGTAACTGATTTGAGGAGGTAAGATAGACAGTCGCTTCTTGTAAACTACTGGTAGCCGACCTCAACATACTTGGGAAAAGGCCTGGGAGACGGTGTTTTCATGTTTTCAATAATTATAATAAAAATGGACCAACGAAATAATGAATGTTGTCCCCTTTCCGAAAAGACATTGTTGCTTTACTTGAGGTAAAAATTATAGTGACTTCTATTAAGGTAAGGTAGCAAAAACAAGGAAGAAAGGAAAGCAATTTGGTGCTGTCTTCATAACTCATGCCTTTCACTAAGTGGTAACATGGTCTTATTCAACAAGACATAATTATGGTACCATTTCCAAGAATTGGTGCTCAACAACTTCGCACGAGAATATTATGAGACTTATGGTACACTCTTCATTTTTACACACACATGTATTATTTGACCATTTAAAATGTCAACAAAAAGTATACTTTTACTCTTCTGGAACTTCTACCACATTATTTTAAAAGGTGGTCTTAACAAGTGCCGGCTTTACTACTAGATTTAGACCATCACATTTGTTCAGGACGATGGTTTAAATCTAGTTCTATAGCCAAAACTTTTTTAAACCACGTTTTACAATAGATGGCTGATGTTAGCAAGAATGAAACGACATGTGGAGTCGTCAAACTATAGCATATAAAACGTCTTTAGTGTAAGAGATAACTTTTCAAGAGGAAGATTAGTAGGTTTTCACTCTAAGACGAAGAAAAGCGGTTCTTCTGCTAATCCAATGTATAGTGAAACAGCAATGTATTATTTACAGAAAGGCACGATGAAACAAATCACGCGTAAGGATGCCTCTATTTATTCATTATTTATATTACAACAAGATCTTTACTTGCAAAGGTCAAATAATTTAGACGTAAAGAGTTCAAATCGAAAGAGAAAGTATTTTAGCTCGCGATCGGGGATTTTTGGCAATTTAGGTAATGTATTTTTAGATACAGAAAGACTTTCGAGGAAAAGCTTTTTTTACTTTTTACGTAAGTGAATTTCTCTAGCTAGATAGATATTTTGATTGAGGAAAACGAATTTATTTGTTCAATTCGGAAAAACAATTTTTCTAAGAATTTATTTCTCTTTAGTCATCAATTTGGAAAAACTATATATGTATTTTTTAAGAATGCTTTACCTTACTCATACAACAATATAATCAAAAATTAAACAACCAAAATAATTAGAAACTATTTCTTCTTTTTCTTTCTCCTGCCCAATTTTATTTGGGGTCGACGCAATATGTCGTCCGCTTTCATTTTTCCTGTCATCCGTCATACTGACACTCACTCCCTTCCTATTCATGTCATTTAACTATTTAATAAACAAAAACATACATTAGAGTTTTATTCACTGGCAACCCTACTAGAACCGATGAGAAATTCATCTTGTCAGTTATTATTCACAGTGGCAAGGCCAGCCGAGTGACACCGCGTGAAATTATAATGCGCTGACAGCCGGCGTAGTTTCAGCTACGTTTGTACACTAACGAGCAAAGAAAATGGGTCAGTTTTGAATTATTTCAAATTGTTAGATTGGTTTAGGTGTTTTATTCAGATTGCAATGATGAATAAATAAGATAAATAAACCTTTACTAATGTTAAAACGATTATTTTACATAGGCTCTCTAAATCATAAATTCTCTCTTGTAGGTACACGTAATTCGTAGTTTATATGTATGTTGAGATCATTTGTTTCTTAGGATAGAACAGCTGAATTAAATAAGATACTTTTTGTTATAAAAATACATGTCTTAAATCGTAGTAATTGTTCGATGGAATCCCACAATACTTGAGTTCAAACTTACGTGTGTCCGTATAGTGTTGAGGTTATTGGGCCGACAAATAATAATGTTGTAAAATAATGTGTTGTGTTGAATTCACGAACTTACCTGAAAAAGAAAACAGAAGGATAAGTATTAAATTATTACAAAAACTATCAAAACTTCAGAGTACCATTATATGCTTTAATTAGTTTTCTTTTTATATGGGTTATTTTTTATGATATCATTGTCTGTTATTCCTTATTATTTTACAGAAGGCAGTTAAAAGCTAATCTCAATTTAACCCTAATCTTTCGGATCAAAATTAACTTTCAAAAATAATCTAATTCCAAGACATCTAAACCGAATATCAGCAATTACATCACATCATAAACAAGTAAATTCTATCTTTCATCCCTTTCTTTCCTACAGCGTCAGTAAGAGATACGGCTAGTATGAAAAGTTGCCAATAAACCGTTTACGAGGCGTTACGGTTACGAGCGTTCGTCGTAAATCTTAACGTTTTACGTTTTATCATTATGTCTTAGTTTACTTTGAATTTAGTGAATTACATACATCTTTATTATTGCGAGAAGAATTAAAAAGTGACTTCAAAGACAGTTTTCAGATCTACATGGTTCAATTCCATATAGCAGAATCAATTAAATATTTTTATTGTAGAACGTCACGCAGATAGAAGAGTATAGAAGGGGAAAACATGTTGCGCCGACCCCCAAATTAAATTGTGATAAGGGCAGGAGGATGATGATAATGAACGTCACAGTCAGTCGAGTTGATTAACTGCTCACTTTTTGCGACAAAAACCTGTCTAGGAGTTTCATGTGTCATCTTTTGAACCTCGAAAAAACCAAGCGAAAAAAATCCGCCAGTGTGAACATTTCATTATGTCAGCATTTTATTTTCCGCAAAATAACTTATAAACTTACACAAAATCTGACACTATATTTTTTCATTTACCGTGTATAATTATTTACCAACGAATAATATTATAGTTCGGCCATTCAGAGAATGCGTTCCTGACACGTCGCGATTGAACTGACGACGTAACTTTGCAATGGCGTTGCAGTTACGATAAAAATATTTTTGCTGGTTGTTTACCGTTTTAACAATTGAGGAGCATTAAAACAACATTATTATATCAATAATCAATGAATGTTATAATTTTGTGCCAAACTGAGTGTCAAATAACTTGGTAAACAATATTTTTCTAAATCTATACTGCGCTATTACAAGGTTATGTCAGCGGTTTATATTTTGTAGTGCTGTGCTAAAAATAACAGGCAAGTATCGTAATCTGTTCTTATACAGTTATAATATAAAATAATACGTTTTGATTTTCTTTTTAAGAATTGGAAAATAATGGACTATCTGCCACACTCAGAATGGATACTTAAATTAGTCCTAACGAGTCCTTAACTAATTATCATTAAATCTGTTAATGAACGATACATCCCAGAGACGAAATTTAAGGGTTCATTAGTTAATGACAGCTTTAAGTATCCGTAGGGCAGAGTATCGTCAAATTGTCTTTGATAAATGCTTATCGATAAACGAAAGATGTAGCCGCACCTTAAAATGTGAAATTATTAAGTAGCAAAAACTGTTATTTAAATACATTAAAACCTTGTATATCAACAATAGAAATAAGAATTTGTTAATTTCGGCAACGTTTTTACGTAAAAACACCTATTTTCATGTAAATGTGATATAAAGTACATGGAAACTTTTTTCTGGTATCACTGTCAATATTGTACTGTCAGTGTCAAGGTTACGTTTAAAATTCTTGTTCCGTTAACCGTCACGAAAGAAAAGTGTGTGGAAAAGTGTGATAAGCTCTGAAATAAATAGCTTTATCTTAACATATTATCATGGTAAGTTTTGTTTCTATGTACATTAGTAGCTGCACATATGTATTTGAAGAATTTAACTTGTGCTTGTTTCATTTTAGGAGTCTTCAGGAACAAGAGCCCCACGCAAACGTGTGGCTAATTTCACGGCGGACGAAAAAGCTTTGTTAGCACAATTAGATAAAAAGAGACCAATCGTGGAATCTAAAATAACAGATGGCAAGTCAGTCGCCAAGAAACAAGCAGCATGGGATAGTATAAATCAGGAATCAATCACCAACTTCCAGACTACGGGCTGCTTTGTGAAAGTTTAAGAAAACCCTCGAGAGACCTCGAGCACAGCAGCCGCGCTTGCGACCACTAGACCAACAAGGCAGTCAAATAAACTTTGTACTACATAATTGTTCAACAATTAAAAAAGTATTCGTCTTATTTTATGGATTTTTATTTATTAAAAATTATATTATGAGAAAAACCTATCAACTATAGATGGTCGCACCAAAAATCCATTGCTGTTGGTTGTGCTTTCACGCCTTTCACTCATAAGGATAACATCATTATTCTCAATATGAGGAGATTCCCAGTTCATTGGAACCAAATCATCAACCTGTAAAGAAATATTATGCAGTGTCGCACAAGCACATATAACAGCCACAACTGTATCCATCTATGCCCATTCCAAGTTGGAGACAAGGAAACCTTCTTTTCCAAATGCCAAAGCGTCTTTCCACAGTATTCCACATTATATTTTATTTGGCTTCTGTTGTAGTTTTCTTGTGCAGTTGAATTTGGTGATAAAAACGGCGCCAGTAGCACATTGCTAACTGCATACCCGCTGTCCCCTAAAGTTATCCCTTTTAACACACCAGTATTCAGTCTTTGTTTAATTGCACTGCTGTTATAAATAAAACTATCATGGGTACTGCCAGGCCACCGGGCTACTAGATCATAACATTCCAAGTTTGTCCCAGTGACTGCTTGAACATTGATAGAAAAATACCCTTTTATATTCCTATAGACTTCTAATGTTACTCCTCCTGGGCTTCTTATTCGGCCCCACTACTCTAAACCTTCTGGTATAGTCTACAAAATCAATAAAGTCAAGCAAATCACTCATCTTTACTTTATTGTTAAAACATTCCTATTCCTGAGACTTTTTAAAATATTTTATTTACTTTTATAACCTTAAACATAAATGTCAAAATCAATCATTAGAAAGTTAAGTAAAGGTTTTGCTGTACTTAACTTTAATTGTCATTAAGGGATGCTAACGGATCATTAATTGTCTCTGAGAGTGAGCTTTTTTAAATCTATACTAAGGAGCCACTTAAGTAACCATTAACTGACTCTGAGTGTGGCAGTTAAAGACTTAATTATAACGTTTATGAAATATAAAAATAAAACTATGACCAAACCGCATTTTTATACTTAGATTAAAAATGGTAACCCCAAATGGCGTTATGGGCCGCCATTTTGTGACGCTAAAACAGTCGTCCGTTGTCGTTTCGTGCGCATAGACCACGTTTTTCAAGTGTTTTCGATCTGTTTTTATTTGATTACCCGGCTTTTGTTAGACCGAGATATCAGGATTGATTCTGTTATTGATAATAATATAATTATACATGTAGGCGAAGATGATGATGAAGACACCACCTCCTCAAGCAAATCGGAGTCTGATTAATATTCTGTTCGCACATTCAATTCAATGTACTTGTAACAAAGAATAAATAAAACAATTTTATTATATGAATATTACCTTTTTTTGGTTTCCACTTAAATAACTAAAATATAAAACAAATGATTCCGCCAATTTAAAACGAAAATAATCTTAAAATAATGCGGCGGTTCATTTTGAAGGAACGGTAACGAACTCAGTGTTATGTTGTGCCCATCACTAGTCGTGACTAACTGATAGGTGTCAGGAACGCATTCTCTGAACGGCCGAAGTATAAAACAACAAACTTTTAAACAAGCTGCATGTTGCACTAACTTCTGAACAAAGATCCCGCTATTATATCGTAAACTTGAGTACACTGCAAACTAAACAGTCGGCCCACAGTTGCCCGATGGTTGGATAAAAGAAAATCTTATGAAAGAGGTATTTTCACTAAAACTATACAACGTCAAAAAACCGCTGTTGACCGGTAGCGTGCCCAAAAGGCTGGCAGCATTGCCACGCTGGATAGCAATGCTTATCCTTTGTCCGAGGTAGTAGATAGCCTTTTGGTCAGTACATTTTTGTTGTAAATAAAAAACACTATGTTCACATAGACACTCTTGAATTCATTCAAAGTTTTCAATCATTCATTCATTTCGGTACCGATTTATGAGCTCAAACAAACTATCGGCCGACTAAAAGTTTGCAGTGTGCGAGTACTCTAAGATTGTGAAGCAATAAGAACAAATAACAAAGTACAGTTGTATAGTTTGTGAAGTTTCTTGCAATTTATTTAGTTTGTTTTAGAGGTTTATTACTACTTTTAAACGTGGTTTTGTAAACTTGTAACCTATATACTGGATTTTTATTTAACTTTAGAAAGGGGGACGTTTTTAACTTATTCTATGTATAGTTCAAAAATCAAGTCCAGCTTCGAAATTAAGTGTGAAGGTACCGTTCGAGCCCAGAGAGTTATGATTACTGAAGATTAAGAAATCTACCTATGTAGGGTATTCATAAGTAATACATAGACATATTTTCTGTTTTCTCTTTTTTATAAGCTGTGATTGTTCTTCTTGACCCACGGCGAGATTGACTTTCTATTTTAATAAGACACACACATACAAATCAATAACTACAAACATTTACTATCCCTTTCAGAAAGTCAGCTAAGTAATTATACATAGAACAAGAGATCTAACCCTACAATGTTCAATTATACTCTTTAATGGACTTAAGTTATCTTAAGAATCTCTTTTTCCAACTTTGGTAACAGAACCATTAAAATTTTACGAGCACTTTCCTCTCATTGCAGCCATTAAAAATATTATGTTGTGTATAAACAAATCAGTCATTATTCCAATTGATGAGATTCCAGTACAAATAAAAGTTTAACATTCTTTACGGATACACTCTGGTCATAAAGGCGATTGGTACAATCTGTTTATGTTGGCAATTAAACGCCAATTTTATTGGCTTGGTGTAAGAAATAAACTGTGTACACTGGGTTGAAGTTTTTAACTGTAGCGTGATAAAAATCTCAGGCACAGAAAATGGGAACGATTTTTGAGAATACTTTTTCAAAAATATTATTCTTTTTTTAAATTAATTTACCATAAAGTGAGTTTTTTCAGTATTCTTTTCCAAAAAAAAAAACAAACGCAGTTCATTTCATTTTTTCGTTTAACTTTTAGATGATTTCATTAAAACAAAACTTATATTAATTTTAATATTAGGTATATTAGGATAAAAATATTACCTACACTAAAATAAATCACCCCTATCATTTCTTAACAAACGTTCAAAAAAGTTAGTCGAAAAACATAAATTCTTATAGGTGACATTTTTATTGAAGTTTTTTATCATTCACGCTGGCCCGAGAGCTTATTTCAAGTTTTTCCAAAGTAACCTTTGTAAGAAAACTCGCGAACAATAACCTACTTAGCAATTCTTGTCCTTGTTATGTATATTTTGTTGCAAGTTTTCAAAAAGTTTGTTTTACGAGGGATTATGTGTCTGTGTGACTGTTTTAAGCCGCGAAAATTGTGTGAAGATATTTTCTTTATTTTTTCTATTGTTTGTTTTGGGTTTTGATTTGTATATTTTTTTCTAGACGGAGATGCTAAAAATAAATGTCAATTATGATTAAGCAGTTATTTCACCACGTCACTGTCCACGATGCCACAATAGTTAAACAATCGGTGTGTTTCACATATGATTTTTCTTCTTGTCTGTATTCTGTGGGTAACTGTGTACATAAACTGTTAAATAAATAACTGACTCATGGGACTGGGAAGTTATGAAAATATGTGTTTATAGTAAATAAGGTGGTTATCGATGCATTAAAAACAAATCTTCACAATTGTTTATACCTAAATTGAGATATACAAAATAAAAAACGCATTTATATTCCAGAGTACACATCAATTCAATCAATTGATAATCATTTAACGTAAACAACCTTTCGATTGCCAAATATTCGATGATCATTACATGCGTTGAATGTTAACATTAATTTATGACATAACTTCACGCCTGGTTTTAGTCGAAGGAACTTATTTTACCTTTTAAATACACCTTGATTTAGTATGACCCCACCATTCAGAATAAGTCATCATCTGCCTAGCCTTTTCCCAACTATGTTAGGGTCGGCTTTCATTCTAGCTGGTTCAGTTGAGTGCCAGTGTTTAACATGGAGCGACTGCCTATCTGACCTCCTCAACCTCGTTACCCGGGCATCCAATATCCCTTGGTAACACTGGTTGACAGAATTTCTGGCTTCTGATTACCCAAATCGTCTTCTAAAGATGTTCAAATGACACCCTACTTTCACGTACCTTCCGAAACACAGGGAAATTCGTTATGACAATATGGTACTGACATTGACAATAATATCCTTGACATTCAGAGCTGTATATACCTGTATCATATGGTTTACATTCCATATTCAAACCGGGTGTTCTTCATCCATTCTGCACATACCATGGAGAACATAACGACTAACGGAGGTGCCATAACGGAAAATCTCCTAAGAAAGTAGCGCGCCAAAGAAAGTTACTGTCTTCGCTCTTATAAGCCTTCTTTGGACCCGTCCATTTTTTGTAATGCCAAAATTCGTTGACAGATTTTCAAAGAATCCGAACACCCCGTTACTTCACCCATAACTGATCGTTTTGATCATGCCCACCGTCGTATTTGACTTACAAGAAGGCTCCTGACCTACCTGCATTGTGTCATCCTCGCTCATCTTTCCTTACTCCGTGGTATATACATATGCAAGTATGCATGACATATGTTTGCATGCATACAGAGTCAAACACCACGTGTGCAGGCATTTACAAATGAATGCATTCTGTTTGTCACAATACATTACGGAATTAAAGATACGCATCGTTGTTTTGTGATGAAATATGTATGTATTTCAGTGTCGTGTTGTGTCATACCTGTACAATGTTTGCCCTGAAGAATCGCTTAGCATAATTGTAAAGGACAACTAAAGTATGTTTATGCTTTTGTAAGAAATAAATGAATGCTGGAAAGTAGAGGAGTAGCAAGTTGTTTTAACTACATCAACATCTTCATCATATGAGTATTTATGTAGTGTCCAGCGGGGCCCAGTAGGGCCAAGGCCTGCCGGGGCTGGGGGATTGTTCGAAAGAATTACCGCGGCCCTGGTACATAAAAGGCCTACGACGGATCACAACGGTTTTTAGTCAGTAAGTCTTACACTCTCTCACCGCTGCTAACCCACAGTGGGAGGGGTCATTTGATGATTTTTGTCGTCGTTAAAAAAAGGTATTATGTAGTGTAGGTTCATGCGAAAATTCAAGAAAACTTAGTTTGACTATGTAGATATGTTTCAGCATTCCCCATTTTTCAAATCAGCTGATAGGCACGTATTCGATTACCTTTATGACCATTCATTTTCTATTTGTAATAATTAGAACGTTGGCTACGTTTCCCCTCGAATATGAATATGGGAAAGAAATAACAGGAAAAGTATTTTATTGATTAGAAATCCTATTAATTTCTTTAAAAAGTAATCTGCTTTTCTTTTTCAAGGAATGAAAGAAAATTTTCCTAAATTATTTTAAGCAATTATAATTGAAACGCGTATTTTCCAATAGCGAAACCACACATTTGAATTCCCGGTGAGTTCTCAACCAATCAATTCGTCGTCACCTCCGATTTAAATAGAGAACGCAAAAAAAATATTTATTCATTTTATTTTTGTCAGTCGTACCACCGACTCGGACGAAGAACGACGTCTATTACGCAATAGCAACAACGTCACGGGAATTCCGTACAAAAATGGTTTGAATGTGTAAAGGTTAGAGTTCAAAATGCGGGTTACGGTCGTCGTTCCAGAAAATTATGTTCGGAACGACGCAGTCTCGCAGCATAAGTGAGCTTTACGTGAATTATGACGAAGATTACACGTGCTCAAACATTGTAGGAAGGTTACAACTTACAATTTAGACGACCGTTCTGATGTCCTGGATTACGAATTTATTGGTTCCCTGTGTTTGCGAGGCTTGGGATTTACATTGTATACATTTTTTATTATTCTTTTTTTTTTTGTTGGCAGCTCGATTTTTGTAGACAGATGTTGGGCGTGAAGTTTCTTTAGGCTTTGTAGACATACGTGACATCGAATATTTTTGTACTCCTTATGCAAAGCGGTTCAGTGATCTAAGGTTACTGGAGCATCAAACAAGATGCAATATGTATTTAGCTTAAAATATTTATTCGCATGTTAAGCTTTACAGATATTAATATAATGTTGCAGTAAAACTTAACGGCCTTTTCAGGCGTTGCAAATGTGTAGGCTTATACTATACAGCTGAAGAACACGTTCGGAAATAAATGTTACTTACCAAAGTTACGACTATCTACCAACTTAAGAAGAAAAGTTCCCTCTTTAGCGGGATCTGGGAAATATCAGATAAGTGCCGAAGCCGTAACAATTTAAGAGGGATTCACTTAAATACTTGTTGACGTGAGGGCGCCATGTTGCTGATAATGTTGGCTGTACATTAATACAAATTTCCTACTTGCTTTAGTTCCTACTCAGTATGCAGCCCTGGTACTTTTATCTTGCGTCGCAGCGATTTCGTCGAGTAACAAAAGTGCTTTTTGTTTTACAAAAATATATATTTTTTAAATCTATAATGTACATATATTTTTCGTTAGTAAAAAAATACGTACATTATACAACAAACAATATAGTAATAGTTTTAATTTTTAGTGTAAATATAGAGTTTTTTGTATAATATCTATGTAGTAAAAACATAATGTAAAATGCATATATTAAAACGTAGGTAAAAATATTTATACAATTTTTATTTTGGCATTATATACTCATTTTAATATATATTCATGACCTCAATAATATAGAAAATTGTGTAAAAATACATCAAAACATTTTTCTGTTAAAAAGAAACGTTCACTTGTAATACAATTCCGAAAGAGAAAAGATTAATTTACCTGTCTCAGTAACAATTTCTATTCTAAGAAAATAAAATACTTACATAAGTAATTTCTGAGCGCTTCAAATTAATTTCATTTTGTAGCAACATCATTACTTAATAAATGAAACATAATATTCATCACTTACTCCTAAAAGAAGATCAAAAGAAAAAAAACCGGCCAAGTGCGAGTCGGACACGTGCACGAAGAACCCTTCGTGCACGTGTCCGACTACCAGAGCAAAAATGAGCAAAAAAATCCTGTTTGTTGTATGGGAGCCCATCAAAATATTTATTTAATTCCAGTTTTCAGTATTTGTTGTTATAGCGACAACAGAAATACATAATCTGTGAAAATTTCAACTCTCTAACTATCACGGTTCATGAGATACAGCCTGGTGACAGACAGACGGACGGACGGACAGAGGACCGAAAACAATAGGGTCCCGTTTTACCCTTTGGGTACGGAACCCTAAAAACCTAAAACAAGATGGCGTATTTTCGCGCCATTTTAAATTCCTTTGCTCACTGTGTACCTATTCATGAGGCTTTTCTGTCTCATTAGTCGCGCAAAATTTTAAAACAATCGATGCTGCGTAAAGAAAAACATTCCTTTTGTTTTTCTTTTGCACCTTTTAACGAAAATAATGGTATAAATGCGCTTTATAAACAAGACTTCTGTAAAAATGTTCGAAGAAAAGCGACTAAGTTTTTCACGGTCATTTGCATCAGTACATAGTGAAATTCTTATTCAGTATTACAAATGCGAAAGTCGTCGTCGAGTATCGTCTATCGGTCTTCCACGCAAAAGCTACTAAAAAGTTTTAAATGAAATATGGTACATGGATAGTCGAATTAGAGGGTCTGAGAAAGAATTTATGTAGACTGCTTTTTGCCTGGTTGCGGAAAGTGGTCCTCCCGGGATGTTTGTGTTTTGTTTGATTTAAAATAAACGGCCTCCTTGAAATATATGGTTCAAAAGAGGCCTTTTAAATGGTTTTTTCCTTGATCTTCATACGTACAAAATATTACAGCCGATTCCAAGTCGACTATTAATAGTTCTGAAGTGTTTAGAAACTAAGTTTGCGTATACCTACATAACTTTTAATTACAGTGAAACGGTTATAGCATATCCGTGAACTATAATAATAGTTTCCATGCCCTCCTATCGTTTCGATAATATGACGTTATGGTAATAGGGCAATTTCTTTATTAGTCGGCCTGGATTGGTGAACTATGGACGTGAATCTTTATAGCCAACAGGATACGTCATGCATCGTTTGGTGAAAACCTTGGCAATGATTTTCATTTTTTAATTGCGTAACTAGTTTCTAGGGAGATAATATCGTAAAGGAAATCCTACATCTTCCTCCTGAAAAGTTACGCCTCTTATACTTACGAGGTCTTACTCTAAGACGTCGCTTTTGGATACCTATGCCAAAAAGCCTGCCTATTCATGTGTGAGGGCGGTGCAAAGCAAAAAATAGTGAAAGCTTAGTTATGCATTTTCGGTTACATTGCTATGCACGCACACGACAAAATTGACAAACACAAGCGTAAACTTGATACACACATATTTACATGCAAAAATATGACCGACAATCTTGTACCTTTAGCAGAGTCGAAAGGCACGACAATAGTGTCTCCAGTTGATGAAATACTCCAAGATTACAATAGACGTCATTAAGGAAAATTATCTTTCATTCCCTTAAAGCTTATTTCTTTTAACATGATGAGAAGGGAATTAATATAAGTGTTATTTCTTCTCTTTGTTCGTATTGTATTAATTAATTAGTATGTAGTATCATTTGGGATGTTTGTCAACTACTATTGGTGGAAGACCTTTGTCATTGTAGCAATACAATTTGTTTTTTGAGTCGTTTTACTTACGGTTCTTATTGCGAAGTCCTTAGATGATAAAGTATTAATGTCTTACTTTAGCTTATCTTCAAGCTTTGTGTTGAATTATATCCTTGTGAATAAATGAAGTACCTACCAATGGCTACTATGATTTCCGCCAAATGTTACTTACAACCATTTTGTAATGTTAAAATATATGTAGTTTATTTTATTTTCTTTATAAAGACTTCCTCTGTAAAAATGTACAAAAAAAAAACATAATTAATCTAAACACAAATTATCCATTCCCACAACAATAACACGTAAGCACTAATACCTAACATTACAGCAAAATCAACACCGCCATTATAACAATTAAACATAATATTACATGTAAAATGGCGGCCGGTCATTCGCGTCCACGGAGAACAAAATGACTAGCGGAGGTGCTATAACGGAAAATCTCTTAAGAAAATAGCGCGCGAAAATGCGGGTGTGCGGGGACTAGGAACGCCTGGCTACTGTCTTCGCCGTTATATGCCTTCTTTGGACCCGATCATTTTATGTTACAAGAAAAATCGTTGACAGAGAGAGATGTATCAAAGCCTGCGGGATTATTCGAAAGAGTTACCGCGGCCCTGGTACATAAAAGACATCCGAAGTGACATGATGGGTTTTAGTTAGTAAGAGTCTGACACTCTCTCATGCTGCTAATCCACACCGAGAGGATTCTTTGAATGATTTCTTATCAAAGAAAAAAATATATATCGAAGAACACGAACTTCTCGTTAATTCACTCATAACTGATCATTTTGGTCATATACGTCGTAAAAATTTGACCTAGAAGGAGGCGCCAGACCTACCTGCATAATGGCATTTCCACTCATCTTTCCTTACTCCGCGGCGGTCGGTCATTCGCGCCATTTTGCCGCGAATCGCGTGCTCACCGCCATCGCTGGGGAATATTCTTGGTATATTTACATGGTGGCCGTACACCATAACGGACGTCCGTTGGTAGCCTGATTGGGGTAAATGGGATAATTTTGGCGGATTTTAGCCTCATGTTGTGGCTTTGTGTGGTATGTTTTGGTATAATGGTGTGGTTTGGAATTGAAGTAGTCTATGCTATGTTGTACTGGGTCGATTTGTGTCTGTGTCTATGTAGTATGGGTATAACTTAGGCTATATCGGGAATAGGGTCTTGTTGAGACTTTAGAGTGATTAATTTAAGATGTAGGTAGTAACCAAGCTAAGTAGAAATACTTTCATCTATCGTAACGTAAAATGTGTAAACCGAATAAGCGAAAAAAAAATATACATGGGTACTATTAACATATTTTTATACACAGGTACATATTTTCAAAGGCAATTTCTAACTGCATATTTCAGCTGCCTCTATAATGAATATTTAACGAAACACCCTAGACATTCTCTCCACTCTTAGGCTGCCGGCCCACGTCCGATTTTTTGTAGGAGAAATAATCGGGCCGATTTTGTGTAGGATGGAGGTTCTGGCCAGGATTTTTTTTGTAGGACTTGTTACTATTGCCATCAGTATGTTCTATTTCTCTCCTACAAAAAATCGGTCACCGATTTATCAGACATGAGCGGGCAGCCTTAAGAAATAAGTAACGATCTCCACGTTCCATAGCTATTTGCTACTAATACCATGCCCTTAGCTTGGCGTGCCACAACTTGCGCCCATGGGACGTGGCTTATACGCTCATGTCCGCCGTACAAATGTAATGGAATGAGCCGTATAAGTAATGAAGAACAGTATATTGGGAGGTAAATTGTTTCATTATTTAGCGTACTTTAATTTACAGCTACACTTATATTATAAAGGGAAAATTAAGCTTTGTGTTTTTGTATGTGTTTGTTTTTTTTTAGAGTTGGGAAGCTACACAATACACAAATGACATAGGCTATATTTTATCGGGCTACGGGAAGATGTTCCCGTTGATGAATGCAGGTAAGACTGCGGGAAACAGCTAGTGTGTGGTAATTATTTTAATCATTTGATTGACGGCGTGAAAGATTATGTGACTGAAATGAATTATTGGTCAGGCCGAAAATGGTGACTTGACCCCAAAATAAAATTGGGATAAGGGCAGGAGGAGGAAAACGGTAATATTGAACCATATGCATAAGGAATGAAGCTGTTATACTGATATAACGAAGAGCGTTGGGTTAGTAATGTCTGTCATATGAAACGACGGGTTCGATTCTAGAGATAATTCCTTTACTATAAGCTGTTTTACTTGAATACAAAATACATGGTCAAAGCATAGGAGCTACTTTGTATAGAAGACGTATTTATCAATAATAATCTCTATCATTATTAATACCTTTAAACCTGAATTCGCATTTAATACCCAAATTGCGCCATTTTGCGTTCATTCGCTTGCAAATCCTTGGCCATCAAACAAATGAACGAGCGCCAATTGGTGAAAAAATACGATGGGAAATTCTACCGAAAAAATGGCGATTCTGATTTCCCTAAAGAGCTATAAATCTAGATTAGACATTGAATTTTTTGGAGCTACCGCGGTTTCTTGGGTAGGTTTGTGTTACGGTCTGATTAATTCGGACGTTTCTAGAAAATTTTATGGATAAAATATGTGGGAAGAAATGAGGTTGTTAACCCAGAGTTTGCGTAATTTCTACCAAATTGTCTTATGGGAACACTTAAATGTCTTATGAGTCTACTACTAGTATATGCAACACTTCTTCAAATTAGAATGCTTGCAAAATATTTTCCGTCATACTCGTTTATTTTTAAATTCTCATCCTCGTTTTAATTCAAAACATTAACATCTGAACACGACACTACATAAATTCACAACCTCGTATTTCACAACCATAATTTATCTTCAGCAAGCCTTTAAACATGTCCCTAACATGTTGCTTCTCTGCGTTATCTAACCAAAACTACACTTTAATCGGTCTGACTGTCATCCGAACATTAGTACATATACACACGAACATGGAACTTCGTAAATTCCAGAACTTTCGACAGCCAAAACTTTGAGTTATCAATAAAACGAATAGTTCTAGACTGAAGCCGACGTCTCGAATTTTCGATAGCTAGAACGTAGACAGAATAAAACGATAAAAAACTTCTTAGAGCACAGATTTTTGAAATGCTATTTTTGCTGTTACTGACTTTACCAGACATGCATCACATAGTCTGCAGTTTAAAATGTACGATTTGAACTTCTTTGGATTTTTTACATTTTAAGTAAAACCTTTCATCTAGAGTGTGTTGCCAAAAATACTCGTATTTTTAATTTTGTACATGCCTAGAGAAATCAACATGCTTGCAGCTTTGAAAAATGGATTTCGATTTAGGCTTAGAAATAATAAATGATGAAAACAATTCGATTTTGGTCGCAATCTTACAAAAAGTGTAATACATTTTTTCATAAATAGTAAACATAAAAAATAAAAATTTAAAATAATGTCAAATTTTTCGCATCCTAACAATACACCAGCCATTATTACACGCTTTTTATTAGCTTCACCTGTATGTTTGTAACCGACTTCTTTGGGCGCGATTTTGACCCACTTGAAACGGCCAGATTTCGTTCAAACTTTGTAGATTTATTGAGGACCGATGACAATACAATAATTTGATACAATAATTCCATTTTTAACCGACTTCCCAAAAAGGAGGAGGTTACACATAAACATCGATTACTCCGAGGTTTATAGACCGATTTACGTGATTCTTTTTTGTTCGACTCGGAATAGCTGCCAGTTGGTCCCATAGTCATCAGGTCAGGATCTGATGATGGAAACCCTGAGAAATCGAGGGCAACCTTCAAAAGTTGTAGGCATACATAGGGTAAAAACTTGACACTCAGGTGTACGCCTAAAAGCACTATTCAACTGTGAAGATTTGGAGCTGACTTGATGATGGAGACCAGAGAGGGTCGAGGGAATTCGACAACTGAATATGTAAACTACCTCGTGTTTGGGCTTAAATTATTTGTATTGACAAGACCTTTGCAACAGTGAAGGTTTGGAGCTGACCTGATGATGGAGACCAGAGAAAGTCGAGGGAACTCGACAACTGAATATGTAAACTACCTCGTGTTTGGGCTTAAATTATTCGTATTGACAAGACCTATGCAACAGTGAAGGTTTGGAGCTGACCTGATGATGGAGACCAGAGAAAGTCGAGGGAACTCGACAATTGAATATGTAAAATACCTCGTTTGGACTTGTATGGATAGTGACAACTATTCATATCACTGTAAAGCTTTAAATAAATAACCTTTTTACAAAAAAATTAAACCGACTTCCCAAAACACTAAAAAGCAAAAAAAAAACTAATTTTAGGTGCATCGGCCTAGAAGTCGGTGGCAAAATTAACTTAGTAACATCCATTAGACACCGACTTTTAGGCTTTTCAATTTGCAAAATATGATTTTTGTTAATTGATATAATTTTCATCTATAGTCGATAAGGTAAGAAAATTAATTAAAATTTTCTAGAATTTTTCTCTACAGTCGATAAGGCAGGACTCGATGTTAATTTTTATTTCCAATAATTATCTTTAGCAGTTTTCTGTAATATTGACAAATTTTTGTATACTAAAGAGAATTTTAATTCTACAAAACAAATAATAGTTTTAAAACAAACTAAAAAGTAGAAAATAAATAATAGTTTTAAAAAAACTAAAAAAACACGCTTTTTATAGAAAAACGAACCAAAAAATAGAAAATAAATTTTAATGAATTTAAATTAAGAAAACAGTGTTAAAAATTTCAATGAATATAAATTAATAATAGTGTGAATACAAAAAAAAATATTTAAAAAAAGCGTGGGGTGCTTTTTAAGATATTATCGAAATGAAAATCACTGTACTCATATCTGTCAATAAAATATTTATAACTATTGACACCATGCACCCCACGCTTTTTTTTAATATTTTTTTTTGTATTCACACTATTATTAATTTATATTCATTGAAATTTTTAACACTGTTTTCTTAATTTAAATTCATTAAAATTTATTTTCTATTTTTTGGTTCGTTTTTCTATAAAAAGCGTGTTTTTTTAGTTTTTTTTTTATATCTTATTAATTGGGGGCACTTTCCTATGTGACATTTTTGAGGGAAATCCTCCCTGTTTTTGTTGGGACCGTTCAACACCATTAGGCCCGCGTCAGGGGAGGGAAACATTTGGGCCATCGTGTCGGACAGGGGTGGAACTGGTTCAAGGACACGTTCGGGAACTAGCATATTGAATATGTAGAGACCGCCTTAAGAATAATTATTCTTGAATAGTTCTTTGAACCAATTTTGCAATAAAATACTGACCAATTACTTCATAGCCTACGGTTTATTCGTTCGTAAATTAAATTCGTACTTCAACATCGCAATCTACTTTTCCATTTATCCAATAAAGTTTACCCACTCCGTACAAAAATAAATAAAAGGAAATACGAAAACATCAGCCTCTGTAGTCTGCACAAATTACAAAGTATTCGCTTGCCCGAGGCCCAAATTAAATAACTGCACGAACGACACATACACAAATTAATAAATTGCTCAAACGAGCGTAAACCTTTATTTACACATTGGCATACCGACCAGTTTTCCAATATGTTAAGTTATGTGATGAATTACAGAAGCTTGTGTATCGAGCGATCTAGGGTTGGGGGGTCCAAATTTCATCACGCATACACTCGGTCAGAATCAAGATGCCCAAACCTTGAAGAGGCTATCTACAGGCCGATCAAAAGATGATGAAGTGATTCCCGATCCCCAAGTATTAATAAAGTACTCGAGTCGCCGGTCATGGCCGCTCGAAAAACATACTTGACATATCTTCCACGAATCCATACTTTGAAAGTTCCGGAATATTTTGGCTCAATCGTACCGCAGCTCTTAGGATCAAATGTTTGTCGGGACACAACCCTAGAAGACAGGTAATACATATTTATATCGGTGTTTTCCCTACCCACTTTTTGTGTCGTTGCCAAAAAATATGATGGATGGAAGCAAACTGGGACGAAAATGATAGACTGCCGATTTTCATCCTAAAATGGAAGCCCTGAATTTCAGTCGGATGTTGACCGTTTCGTTTTCTTGCATATTTTTTGTTGGAAATAAATTAGATGCTTGAACTGCTGCCAATGTTTTGACTTCTATAAGATGGGCCAATGATAATAGCAAAACTATTCCTTCATAAAAAATCTTCTTAGTTTTAAGATTCAATGTAGTAGGATCTTCTCTCTTCATCTCAAATATCCACAAAATAATTAGTCTAGTTATTACTAAACCGCATTAAAAGCATATATTTACTTATTTTTACGCATATATTTACTATTAAAAGGCATATAAGCATATATTTACTATTAAAAGGCATATAAGCATATATTTACTATTAAAAGGTGCCGAAATTAGTGACAAAATAAATAATGTCTGGCAGCCCTACATTAAGGATAAAAGGACCATTAATTTTGTTCCGCGGACATTTTAAAGGAATGAACTTTGACTATCGATTACAGAATTAAAAGGTGTTGAGGGGAAAACAGGGGCGCTCGAAATTGATACTTTTTTTAATGGCTCCTTTTTATAAGGAAAATTTATATATTGTTCCTTTCACATTTTGTTATTTAGAGCACCTTTAAAGGTGGTACAAGGAAAGATGTATCATTACTTCCTACCGTGAGCGGTTTCACCCGCGTCCCGAGGAAACGACTTGGTTAAAAAATGAGGATAAAAATCTTCTGATTCTAAGCTAACCCCCGCCAATTATCAACTAAATCGTTTAAGCCGTTATTGAGTTATAAATAGAATAACTAACACGAGTATTTGTACTATGCCCTTTCAAAAGTTAAGTGTACATAAAACGATACATTCAAGACCTGCCCTAATGACCTGTCTACACTACCTTGACGACAACAGGCATCACCTCAATACCGAATACCTTCTCATAAGTTAAGTAAATAACTCAATTACGGCACACATCGTAATCCAATTGGCGTGTTGTAGTGTGTATTTACCGTTTTTCTAACCATTCTCTGTCCAGTCTGTATGAGAGTATTACTAATTCCTCGTCAATAGCGGTAGGAAAAATATTGTTAATTACAAATTCCTTTGGTATATTAGGTGGTTGTGTATCTCTTCTATGTTTGTAACTGAGCTGGTAATTATAATCTGCTTATATGTTTTTTTCAATGTCTTATTTAAACGACTAAATTTCTTTAGATGGTTTGGTATGGACATGGACATAACTCTAGGGAACGGCAGACGTTTTCTTTTACCTACTTTAAAATATGTTGTTAAAATAAAACAAATCAAAATACAATTTCCTAGTCTTATGGTTGGAGACAAGAAACGTTCATAATAGGTTCATTCATTTCGAAGGTACGCCAACGCAAGAAGACCCACATATTTTAAGAGCACATTTCGTAATACCTCCATATTTTTTAATAGATAAATCTCAAAAATTCATTGCAAAACATTGCACAAACCAAATAACACCACATTCCATAGTACAATATCAGATTTAGTATGTAATTGCTACCATTAATTGAGGATTCCTATTGATTTAGCTGAATAGCCGAGGATAGGAATGTCGGCAGCTATTTGACGCAGTGCCAATTTGCAGATAGACGGAAAACACGCAATACCAATACAAACTAGATATTAATTGGAATACATGAAAATTGAAACAATAGGAACATTGTTTTGATAACCATAAAATTGTTCAAATGAATGGTTATGAATTGTTTCTATGTGGAGAAAAGATTTTTGTGAATAGTTTTTGTATTTATTTGTGATTACAGTCATACAGTGTTAAATTGACGGGTCTGTTTGTGATTGAGTTAATCCCAGGATCTACAAAAAATATATAATCAGTCTTAGATAGCCGATGTCGTAAAAAGGGAACTACTTCCCGATTTTGGATAAAAAGTAGTCTAGATTACTCCTTGTTGCATCTCATCTTGTCTAATCAAAACTATTTCAGAGATTAACCGGAACAGACAAACAGAAATACAAAACGGTAATTTTATTATTGCCAACGGACACTCCAATTCACTTATTTGTATATAGAGCATAGATTAATATTCACAAACCAAGCAAAGTCTACACGTATTGTTGAACAATGAGTCCTGTAGCGACAAACTTGTAAGTTCTGTTTAACACAATACTATGAAACCGTGGAATAGCTCATGTTAATACTATTGTTATTGTTAGTTAGTTTGTAGTACATCATAATAGTTTGTATTGGAACTAGTTTATAAGCTAGTTTAACTTAGTCATCTTAGCACTTGATTTTAGTGTTTTGCGGGCAAAAGGACCAAAAAAGTTTCAATAGAAAAGTTACAAGGTGTTTGTATTTCGAACTCTTTTGAAGTAACGTTTATAAAGATATCGGATTTAAATTTTTTAATTCCAAAAAGGCCGATCCCAGTAAGTATTTGACTTTAGATAACTAAATATATTTACAATATCATTTTTTTTTACAATCTTTTAAGAATTAGATATATTCTCACTCATTAATAAAACATTCAAATTGATGTATGATTTTTAGCTCGATTGTTAAATAAGAAAATCTGACAACCAGTCGTAACTGAGTTGAAGAGGTCAAGATAGGCAGTTGCTCCATGTTAACACCATGTAAACTAGAAACCATCATTGTAAAATTGCGGGCCAGGACCACGATAGCTCAATTCTTCTTCCTTCAAAGATTGACCTCAATATTCTATAAGCCACTGCATCAGACTCGGAAATGCAAAATTTAAAAATGTCGGGAGACAAGCTCCTGAATATTTCCCTGTCCCGGAATGCACTGAATTGATATCGTTCGCCTAACCCAGTCAGGTTCGGCTTCTTACTAAATAGATTCTGAAACAGTTCCAAGGAAATCCTTTTATAAATATTCAGAATTTTCGCCGAAGACTCATAGTTGATTCTTGGATATTCACAAACAACGTAAGTTAATTCTCCTATGTTTTGACCAAGCATCTTCTATAAGAAACCCCTTTATTTTCAACTAGCTCTTTATCGAGGTTTAGCCGCAGTAATGACTCATTAACGTAAACGCTTACTAGGTAACGCCTTTCAGGAAACCTGGACTTCAAAATATGAAATCGCCAATCCGCCTTGAGCAAGCGTGGTGATTAACGCTCATTTCTTCTCTGTACGCAAAGTGCCCTGTGCTCTACAGTGGGACAATAAACAGGCTGATTACATATAAAATGTCAATGACACAAAACAATTGTTATATCAATCCAATTGAAACCAGCACGGCCTAAGCTATATCCTAGATAGCAACAAGCCATAAAACATAGGTAAGTAGGCGACGAGCAAAGCCGCTGTATAAGTGGATATAGAGAAGCCGACGAAGCCATACGTGCCCTCGGCTTAATACGCAACCGCCTACAATGTTTATAATTAATTATACCGTGTTTAATCTGTAACATGTAGCTTTGGTATGTACAGGTAAAATAATTTCATATCCACACGTGAATATTGAATACTTCGTCAAATAGACGGCACCTTCGTAAATGGAACGTGCTTAAAGGACATTGTTCCGGCTCCATACATGTTCTGCTTAAGAACCGTTCGAATGGAAAGTGACTTCTATAAACTCTTAAAATTATATGGAATCCTATGAAATAAGTTTTCACGAACGGACACTTCAGGAAACTAAAATAATTACGAAAAAAGTTAATATTTTGAGGTTATAAATAAAAAATAACCAAGCTTGCGTGAAATATCAGAGTAGTATTATCAAACTACACTATACAAAAAATCAACAATACTATGTACAGCTCTATATGTTATCTTCTAGATCTAGGAAAAGACTACTCTACTAGATACTAGGAAAAGAGATAGTAAATAGTCAAGTTTAAGATAATTCTTTGACAATGATCATTTTATAAAGTTGCATTTTCTGTCTGTCCCTTTGAATGCTTTAGATCTTTAAAACTACGCAATGGATTTGGGTGCGATTTTTTTTAATAGATAGAGTAGGTCAAGAGGAAGGTTTACACCAAGGTTTTACATTGCCACCGTGCGAAGACGGGGCGTGTGACTAGTTTTCATAAATGCTTAGAATTTTTATGAAAAACAACTACCTAAACGCTTTTGCTTTCAACGTTACGTTTCTTAATATATAGTGAATCCACTTTGGATTTGTGATAAAACGCATAAGTTTCCAAAATGGAAGAGTTCCATTCACCACAATTCATAAAATATCGATATTATTACGATGGAGAATTATTTATTTAAATGATTGTTACTACTTTTATATTAGACAGTTACCTAGCTATCTACATGCCATAAGGCGGGAATCGAACCCGCGGTCTATTACCAAGAAGGCACAGACCATACTAAAAATGTCATTACCACACAAAATAATTTAACAGTTAAAGTAAGGTTTACCAATAACAATGAAAGAGGTTTTCGAGGATGTGCAATAAAAACAATATTTATATTCAATTAAAGGTTTTTAATCATCAATATTTCTCAATAATATATCTAAGAACTGAGCTTTGGTATCTCGCCCAGCTTAAATACCAGATAATAGTCATTATGTGGGCACAACAGCCCACTGTTCTACGCCCAACGATACAATTGCAACAGTATGCCTGATGGTAGGAGCTTCTTACAAAGTACACAATTGCGTCCAACAGTGCATTGCATCTTATTATGCTCGACTGCTTCAGACCAACACGTCGTACATATAAGGTCATGAGCTTCAACCTGTAATAATAAATACAAAAAATCATTAGTAAATATCAAGTAACTTGCAATTGTGGCAATTGATTTGAAAACCGAGAAATTGTGTGCTTATGAAAACATAAGTAGGTAGTAACATTCTTATCAAAATTAGAAAAACACTTTCGTAGACCACTTACCATACGGGGAACAGTCCATTGTTGTATGCAACGAAGTATATCTTCGTTTTCTAATACCAAAGAACCTCCAGCAGATCCACAATTTATACAATATACTATATTCTGCATCCAATGTTGTAATTATAATATAACTAAATTCGATCACAGACAGAGCAATATCCGAAAATGCTAGTAAAATCCAGTTCTTTACGCAATCTAATCGGAGTCCGTAATCAAGCCAAAGTTGTTAGAATAAAACCATGAAACCCATAGAAAATCACAAAAGAAACGATAGTCGCAAAGCAATCAAACCAATCAAACTGACTTCTAGCAAACTGACTGAAGTACACCAGTGTTGCCAATTACGAAAACTATAATCCTACTCGAATGCCAAGCTAGAAATTCGCGATTCGCTCAAAACCATCTTAAAACATTATACAGAATACTAGCTTTTTTCTAGCTAGTCAGTTTAGGTATTTAAATGAATAAAGTGTTACCAACTAATTTTAATAACCGACTTCGGAAAGTAGGTTCTCAATTCGATCCGTATTTACCGAAATCCCGAAAACTTCCGAAACTGGCAGCACTGGCTGACGGAAACATTTTATAAGGCATCAATAATTGTGACCCTACTTTTTATTTGGAATTTATTTATTTGAAGCGTCCGTGGAATACTAAAATATGTTTCAAACAATATAAAAATAAATAAAAATTATAGTATAATTTATATTCACATCGGTTCTTAGGCCAAAATTGAACAATGTCCTTTTGGTCCTAATGTTTAGTCCTTAGAGACAGGTAACGCAAAAAGGACCAAAGTTATCTATTACTTCTACAGGTACTACTTACTAATATTATAAACAGCAAAACATGTTTCTGGTTTTATACCCTTAATGCTCTGAAACTCGTTTACTCGTAGTTTAATCCGTTCAGTAACCAAATTGAAAAATGAAACAGGCTATATTTTATCCGAGTATGTGAACTAGTTTTCACAGGGCGCGGGTGAAACCACGGGAAAATCGTGTAAAAAAAAACATATGGAATACGAAAATAGAAAATTGGCACAGTCATGAATAGATTATTTGCAAACGTTCACTACTCGCAGCATAATAAGGCATGTATTGACACCTGTCACACGAACTTGTCTGTTATGAAAAGAAACCATATTATTATTTTAATTTATTCCTCGAGTCTGGAAAAAACTTACGTTTTGTATTTATTTTCCAATAAATTACTTGACTGACACTTATGAGTTTATTCAATACTTGCTGTTTCTCGAGGTTTCACTCGATACCCGGGGGAACTTACGGTACATGGATAAAATATAGCCGATTTCCCGGGTACCTACCTATAATGTAGATTTCAAATAGTGACAGACTTTTCAAATCGGCACAGTAGTAGGAGTCTTTGGAGCACAAACAAACAAAAAAATATCTTTATAATATTAGTACTGATATGAAAGGAATCAAAGTATTATTATATCAATTAAAAAGTCGTGATTGAATGTGTAAAGCTCAATGTCGAAACACGAGAACTTTAATGAGAATCTCTTTTCTAATCAAGAACTGAACAACACAGTAATTTGATCCATAATCTTAAAAGGATATTAAATTCTTACCCTTAGCTTCATTAATCTCCGAAATGAGAGTAATAATGCAACAAGTGATGTATAGCAACATTAACGTTAAGTTATCGAAAAGGAATCCTTTATGAAATGGATTTGGGAACGAAAGGAACAGTTTTAATGGGTTGGGGTAAAAAGAATTGTATGGAGACTAAAATGTATTGTATGATAAAAAAAATAGCTGGACAACTAATGATAAAATGTTTTAATACGGGTATTTACCATTAATTAAAGTTGTTGATTGATTAAATTCGGATATTTGAAAAAAAAAATGTAATCCATAATCAAAGGAAAAGTGTTGTCAGTTGGCAAATAGCTGCACTTTTTAAGTTAAACCTCAGATTTTCCGTTACTTCTAAACTTATTACTTAACAACCTCCCGATAATGGAAGTCTTCATTTAAGATGAGGAGTATAAAGTCACATTGAAAATATTCAGTTTTTGAACCTTCAAATATTCTAGCAAAGCACCAACATTCTAAAACACTAGGGTCCTAAACTCCCGCCATCCGTTTTCTAGAACAAATTGCACACGTGACGCGAACCATTTGTCTAAAGCTGGCCTCGCGAACGTTAGATCCGCTATTTAATATTGTTAGCATAAATTACAAACGCTTGGAAGGTTTTCTGCTGTAAGAAGGGTAGAAGAATATTTCCATAGTATATGTTAAGTTTGAGTTTTCTTTCTTTAGGAGAAAAATCGACCTATTTAAGGCTGACTAGTGTGGCAAGACGTTAAATGATATATTGCTTGCTTATTGCAAGAAAATTAAATCACTTACATATGTGTATGATGACTATGATGGCATATAATAAGCCAGGGGTCTTTATGAATGTGTGTATACTGTAATATAATACCATATTAAAATTTGTCCGGTGGACCATTTTTGAGAGTCTGAAAAATTCGAAAACCAACTTGATTTTTATTCTAAAAATATTCACAAAACACCCAAACATTGACACTCCTTACAGGACCACTAAAAATAATTACAGTCTAAGAGTCTTAACAAAAGCTTCTAAAAAATACTGGGACCTTACAAAGTAGGGACAACAGTAACCTTTGGGTTTTAATGATACCTACCATTAAACTGGATTAGATGGAGAAAAATTTTAAGACCCAATTAGAGAGGCTAACGGTCCACTGGTCGCAAGTAATGTTTTATTTTATTAAGATACTCTTTTCTTAGTAGCTGTGGGTGGTTTGAGCTTAAATAATTTTATTGGTCTTGATATTGTGAGGTAATTGCGGTATATTGTGTTTGATAAATAAATATTATAATAGCACTAAACTTGATACTATTAGCGTGTTTACCAGAACGAATTATACGTTAATGGGTATTCGAATTACTACCCCTGTTTCTTGATGTGAGAAATCATCCCATCGCCTCCCGCTGTGAGTAAGGAAATGTTAGACTCTACAAACTAAAAACCACCATGTTCCTTCTGGAGCCCTTTCATGTACCAGAGCAACGGTAACTCGCGCGAAAGATGCCGTAGCAAATATTACGCCTAACATTAAAACTTTACTTAACCATATTAAAGGGTTCGATCCCAGGTCAGGCAAGTATGTACCAATGCAACTTTTCTAAGTTTGTATGTACTTTCTAAGTATATCTTAGACACCAATGGCTGTGTTTCGGATGGCACGTTAAACTGTAGGTCCCGGCTGTCATTGAACATCCTTGGCAGTCGTTACGGGTAGTCAGAAGCCAGTAAGTCTGACACCAGTCTAACCAAGGGGTATCGGGTTGCCCGGGTAACTGGGTTGAGGAGGTCAGATAGGCAGTCGCTTCTTGTAAAGCACTGGTACTCAGCTGAATCCGGTTAGACTGGAAGCCGACCCCAACATGATTGGGAAAAAGGCTCGGAGGATGATGATTAAAGGGCTAGTGATAAGAAAAATTCTGCTCAGCCAGTCAGCTGACTTAAAGCACTTTTATTTCTGATGTGAATTTTAAGACATCTGTTAAGCTTTTGCTATAACGCAAAAATATCAACGTACCCCGACCCATTCAAGGCGTCCAAACTTAGATCCAAATACGTGATGTTTTCAACAAATTGTAAACGGAATAGGCATTCTGTAATGGAATTGACTCCGTCGATACGTATTCAGAACGGTAATAGGCCTCCACCAGCTTTCGGAGCCGATATCGTTTGTAAAAGTGCTGGTAATATGACCCTATTTAGTACATAGTTTTTGGATAACGAAAACTTAAAAAAAAGTCGTATTTTAACCCAGCGTAATTAGTTCTGCTATCAAAAATTATAAAATTGTTTACCTAATAAATGATACATCGTGCCAATTTTTGGAATTTAAAAATATTGATTTGTGTGTCAAGCTAATTTTTACATAAACTCAGCTGTAGCTGATCCTATGCTCTAACAAAATTATAACTCAGAAGATAAAATAAAATATTCGACGGTAACACTTTCTCAGTAAAAATCCTAATCTTATCAATTCTAGTAATTTTTTCATACTTCACGTGAATTTAAATCAACCTACTTTTTCGACTCGAAGGACCAATTTCCCAATCATTTTCTAATAAAGACAAAATGAGCCAAGGTGTCTTACAGAGGTTGAAGAACTGTGGTCCTTTGAGCGAATTCAGGTCAATTAATATATCTCTTTAATATCTCTTTATTGAAACCACAATATGACACAATACACCGAAGCTCTGTCCCCTGAACTAGGTGGTTAGCCTGTATCTCAGGAGACAGTTCCTTCCCCAATTACAGAAAACTTAAATAGGTATGTACTACTACAATTGAGAGCAAAACATTGATTTAAAATTATAATAAAATATATAATAAAATAACAATAGGTATTTAAAATAATTAATAATGGTGTTCTTTACTAAATTAAACACTATTTTTAACTGATTGCGCGCCGTCTTTTGTTTATGTGTGTGTATGTGTGAGTGGTGTGCGTGTATGTGTGATGTGTTAGTGTGTGTGTGCATGTGCTTTGTTATTGTTGTTGAAACAGACTTTAGATTTGTAAAGATATGAGGCTTTCAATTTTGTCGTAATCCATACTATTTAGCCAGCCTACGAGATACTTAGTGAAATCGTGATTGTTTAGTTTCTGGATGTTTTTTTCGGGAATTCTATTATAGACACGAGGAGCACTGTAGATATAGTGACGCTGAGCAAAAGTCGATTTCACGGTAGGTACAGGACATCTAAAGCGTCTTTTATTGTTTGGACTTAGCTTAGGAATCATTTTACGGTGATATCTACGCAGGATCTGGTACAAGTACATTTTGCGGACAGAAAGTACGCCAGCTCGCTCATAGACATCGGTTGTAGGATGACGGTATGGCAGAGACATTAGAACCTTAAGGATGGTGCGCTGCGCTCGCTCTAGTTCAATAATGATTGTCTTAGCCGCTCCACCCCAGGAACAAATGCAATATTGCAGAATGCATTCACACAATGCCCTGTACGTCGTAAGTAACAGCTTAGTAGATGCCACGGTTCGCAATTGCCTAAAAATATAGGTCAATTTTCGAAGTCGGGCACTGATAGTGGATACTTGACGACTCCACTTTAGATTTTCATCGACTATGACTCCCAGATACTTAATGTGACTGACTCTCGTGACTAACTCACATGAGCAGTCGCTTATTGTTCGGCTGTGGTAATTTCTGTTACATGGGAAAGTATGAATTTTCAGCTTCATATCAGGACGAGATCTATTAGTCTTGGCGAAGCATAGGTAGCTCGTTTTGGCAGGGTTTAGTGTGAGCAAATTTTCCTCTAGCCATTTTGAAACTCTAGCAAGACCACTTTCTGCTAGTGACTGAGCGTGTTTCCATGAGTTACCATGAAATAAGATGACAGTGTCGTCTGCAAACATTAATATTTCAGCATTAGGGATGGCGATCTCTGCAAGATTATTTATATAGCCAAGGAAAAGGGTAGGACCGATCGTGCTTCCCTGCGGAATGCCAAAACTACAAGCAGCTGCGTCACTCATATATCTGTCTACCTTTACTCGTTGCTCCCTCCCGCTTAAATAGTTCTGGAACCATTCTAGGACATGTCCTCTGATACCCAGGTTGCTAAGCTTGGTCAACAATATTGGAATAGAGACAGTGTCGAATGCCTTTTTAAGATCGAGGAACACTCCAATAACCTTCTTTCCAGCGTCGACATGTCTTGTGATGGTTGACGTCAACTTCAGAAGGGCATCATTGGTTGATATCCCTTTCCTAAAACCAAATTGACTACTGGTTAGAAGTCCATTCGTTTCCAAGTACGTTGTAAGCTTCTTGTTTACCAATTTCTCCAGTATTTTAGATAAACAGGAAAGCAATGAAATAGGTCTATAATTCGATGGTATCCGTTTGTCGTCTGACTTATGTATTGGTGAAATTAGTGCAATTTTAAAGATCTTTGGATAGGTGCCTTGTTCTAAGCTTAGGTTGCAGAGATATGTGATAGGATCCGTTAGTACTGGCGCTGCCAATCTAATAAGCTTACTAGAGATTTTGTCATACCCAGGCGCACTATTTGGTTTCAGGGATAGTATGATGTTCTGTATTTCTGTAGGGTCCGTAGGGGTAAAAGACATGGATGATAATGGCGCACTATTTACCGCGTCGTTGGCTAACTCGAGTTCGGTTCTGCCAAGTTTACTCAGTGTAGCACTAGCTAATTCGCTACCAATAGTCGTGAAGAAAGCATTCACTTTGTTCAAAGATTGAGTTGGCGTGCTTTCAATGTATAGTAAGTCATTTGGTGGTTCATTTTTGTTGTTCATGTTACAAATATCCTTAATTATGTTCCAAGTTTGTTTGAGATTTGTGCTGTTTTTCTCTAGTTCAGATTGATAGTAGCGTTTCTTTAGAGATTTAATTATTTTGTTGCACGTATTTCTGTATGCCACGTATCTCTGGCGCAGCTCTTCGTCATCTGGCCGCTTTTTGGATTTACAGTGTAGCTTGTCTCTTTTACGCAACGATCTCACGACACCAATCGTAATCCATGGCTTGAGTGGAGCGTTCCTTTTCGGTTTAGTCGAGGTTTTTGTGCAGCTGTTTGTAACGGTCGTAATGGTGTTAACCAGATATTTCGCAGCAAGGTCAACATTATTAGTCTTGTAGTATTCAGACCAGTCTATTTCACGGAGTTGTGAAAGCGCCGCAGAGTAGTCCAGAGTTAGGCATGTAGTACTGGTTTTCTTCTTGATTGCAACATGTTCGATAGACAAGAGAATGGGACAGTGGTCTGTCAATTCCGGAAAGACCAGCGTCCGCCATTTCTGTTTTGTTCGAATCATGAAATGATCCAAGCAACTGTTCACTCTGGTTGGGTATGTAATACCTTGACGCAGGCCATGCAATGCTAGAACGCACATGTAGTCACTGACGAAACTGCTGGGATTGTCACATGGCAATGTATTAATGTTAATATCCCCAGTAAATACGATATCTTTACTACGAACTTTACTCAAAATCTCGTCTAGTGATGTAAGGTACGGTTGTAGATTCGAGTGGCATGGTGGTCGATAAGAACAAACGATAGTCAACTCTTGTGTGTCCAATAATAGGCAGTTACCTTGTACTATATTAGGTTCAGAGGCCGTTACCCGTACCTCCGATCTAACGTAGGCCACTACACCATCATTCTGATTTATGTTATCCGTGGTCATAAACATGTTGTACTGATTAAGAGAGGGTGGCGAAATACCTTTTTTGGTCCAACATTCAGTAAGTATAATAATATCAATTCTTGTGTTGAGAGTTGCAATAAATGCCAGAAGCAAATCAAAATTACAGTAAATGCTACGAATATTTAAACATAGAATATTTAGCGTATTCGAACTTTTCATATTGTCAATTATTAAGGAACATTTAGAGGAGTCATTTACTTGAACACAGTCCACAGTATCTGAGTAATCAACCTCATTGGCTACTGACAAGTTAGTGGTATTGAATTTTCTCTTTAGTGAGTACTCGGCACCAATCAATTGACCACTTTTCTTTAGAAATATTATTTTTCATACCGCAGCAGAAAATTAGCACTGGAAGTCTACTGTCAAAATCTGTTTCTTTGTATTTTTTTTGTGTACTTGTAATGCGTAAGAGTAAGTGTGTGTATTGTTCGTGAGAGTAACTATAGACGTGTAAATGTATGTTATGTACTGTTAGTGAGTGCACACAGCAGTTAAAATGCAACAAAAAAGTGACAAACAATATTACGAATCGACTTATATAAAGTGTACGCGACATATTATATTTAATTGCTAGTCACATGGCTAAACTAAGATTTTTTAAGTCCGCTTCGTTGTCTATCCGTATTTGTGGCATTCCCTCGGCTTTGCGTAAGAAAACTCGACCACGTGCAGTCCAACAGAAGGAGTATCCATTATCTTTAGCAAAAGTACGGCTTAAATAATAGATTCTTTTGCCTTGAGTAGTTAGGGTTTCTGAGATGTACACTGGTGTCGGCGGGCCTTGTATGTTTAGGTGGCCGGTGTTCAATTTGCTATCTTTATGTGTCTTGTTGAACTTTTTTAGCGATTCTATTAAGTTATCCTTTGACAAACAGCTTGTGAATTCCACGATAATGGGTTTATATGTATCCGACTTGGTGTTGACCCGAAATACATCTCGAATATCTCTTGTCTCAACGTTGATGTTAAGAACGCTAGTAACTTTTTCGACTATGTTGGTAAGGTCAGACTTGGTTTCTTTTGGATTTACTTTAGGGATATTGCGTATCTCAATTGAAGCCGCTCTTTGCCCCCGTTCCAGGTTGTCTAATTTGCTTTCAAGAGTATGTATGTATGCAGATTGTTCCCGTTTTTGTTCTTCCAGTTCCTTAATCTTTGAGTAAATTTCATCATATTGTGACGAGATGTATTTTACAGTGTTACTGAGCTCCCTGTTCTCCTCTCTCAACTCATTTAGCGACATAAGAATTTGGTCGTATTTACTTTGCTGCGAGTCGTTATTTTTCTTAAGAAGGTCGAAGACATCACATTTAAATGCAGCAAATTCATCCCTATATTCCTGATCGTGTGTGCGCTTTGGGCACCGCGTGTTTAATTTACTTAAGGAATCTATGGGCTTGATGAGGTCCTGTCCACTTGACTCACTATTCGATCCTGAATCATGTTGGACAATAGGGTCCTTTGCCATGTGGGAAGAGGAAGCCGGCGGTGGAGTGCGCTTCATAGGCATGATGCGGGCGAGCGTTCGAAGAAAACACAAATTAGCATGCAACGCTGCAAGCTCCCGTGAGCACTGATGTCCTTGTAGCCCACCACGACGTCCTTCGAAGACGTTGGCTCCGCCCCCAAGACAATGGTAGTGACAGTAGTCACCGCCCGTTGGCGCAGACGCAGCAACAGTATTGGTGGTGGGCGTGGTCAAAGCTTAATGAGATGTCCTTATTCGCTAATTACTCACGCGAGCCTGTCTCACTCTGTTAGTCGACTCGTTCACACCGTATATCTCTTCTTATTGATGAGCGCCTGGTAGCCGCGCTCAATTAACTGATTTATTTTTGTTGAATTTTATTTCAATTTCGAATATTAAAGTAAACGCGATTCACTTAAAACACGTCCGCTCCAAGCGGAGGTCCGGGGGAAGGGGATTCGGTTTGATTCGTTTTGATCGGTGAATGATTGGTTTAGATATAAATGCTGATGGTTAAGGACTCAGAGAAATATATTCAATATGATTGCTAAACCACACATTCTTGGAAACAGTATTGCAAAGTTATTTGCAAACAATTTTCATTTACTTTTCCCTCTCTCCTCATTTCTATGCAATCGTTGCTGTAGAATGACAATATAAATTCCAGCTCATTACCTATAGTAAGAAAAAGTTAAGTCGTCGGTGATCCTGCAAATAGAGCTCTGCGGCATGAAATGATTTAGCAGCATAACTGAAATATATTTTTATTTAATTTTTATATGTATTGGAAATTCTTAATGCTCTTCGACCATCGAAGATTAGTAATTTTCAGGCGCGTTCACGAGTTGTTGTTGTTGCATGTCAAAAGAGTTGTTTTAAAGCATGTTTTGTATTTTTATTTGACAGTCGCTACTTGTACTCCTCGTCCCTCGGAGTGACAGCTGCATCAAGTTAGACTGGAAGCCGACCCCAACCTATAGTAGGGAAAAGTCTAGGCAGATGATGTCTTGTAATTTTTTGTGACATTAATAATTATACGGTACTCCTTGATACGGCGCGTATTGTGAGGAGGTTTCTGTCTCTGGGACCCTAACCACCGGTACCTTGGACCCTGTGCCCGATATCGGTGGCAACCTATTTTTTATTTTTTAAATGTTTTTTTTTTTTTTAAATGTAATATGTAAAAATAAAATAATTTATATGTTTAACAATAAATAAATGAGAATACGGTATAACGGACAAACTATTTTTACAACTAACACAGACAAGAATCCCACCTACACTATTTCATTCCAAACCACATACACCAGGTACCATATTCAAAAAACTAAAAGACGACCTAAACAGCAATATTCACACAAAACACAGGGATCCGAAACGGGCTGAATATACCCACGTACGGTATGAATGACGTCAGCCCGTACGGTTATAGCTAGGCTCTATATCAACCGCTTTGAACCGACCTACTGAACCGATCCGTGCGATGAGCAAAAATATTCAGACGAGAGTTTGTTTAGCTCGGAATTGATCACGTTGTGTTATCAGATTCATTATAAGATAGACTTGCAAATAAAGGGACGTCTCTTTTGCTTTCTATTACTGCGGTTTCAATTCCAATATAACGATTGTAAAGCAAGCTCGTTAAATGCTAAATGAAGCTTGCTCAATTTGGTTTTAAGTATTGGAACTTAGTGCAGATGTCACAATTTTTACAAGCTTTGCTGCTGCAAGCAGAAGTAGCTTCTCATGAGGGGAATCCTCGATGGGGATGGTTAGGAGCTCAGGAAATATGTAAACTTGGCATACATATTCAGTTCTGATAATAAGTACCTGTCTAAACTTACATAAAGATTATGCATATAACAATATCAAAATAATACTCAATAACAAAGACCTAGGTATTCCTCAATATCACTTTCCTATTCCACAATACAGGTATCCTACCCTTATCTAACAACGAACGAAACTATAAATTTTATAAAAGGCTAGAAGCCTACCCTTGGCCTAACCCGATTCACCGATTAATAAATGAAATCGATTGAATCGGAAAGCCCGACAAATCGGATCACAGTATCGGTTATATTGAGAATCTGTTCAAGTATCTTGGTACGGAAATAAAATGGAATAAGGCTTTAGTTTGAAAAATGTTCGTCGGTCTGTATGAGATGTGCAATTGTTTTTATGGCTTAACGTGAGATTTCAATGGTGTATGGCAACGAAACTACCACCAATGTTTCTTCTGGTCTATAGCAAATAGTAATAAATCGCGAATATTTTTTTTTTGTGAAACAGCTCTTTCTAAAAAATTATACGTCGAATCAAAATCAAAATGTACCTATACGCAACAGCGCGAGTCGACTGGTAGCATGTATTCGCGCTCAAAGGTTGCAATTTCGCGGACATTTTAGAAATGTTTGCTTGGTGCGAGTAGACCAAAAGGAACATTTCAATGTATTACAACAGTGCAAACTCGCCTTAACAGTAACTACCCACGTATTATTGGAAACCTGTGCAAGATCGAAATCAGGGTAAAATCCGTAAACAGGAAACTGAAGTTAGTAGTGGGTGGACTAAAGCTGTTCATAATGAGCTTATGTGTCAATTTCAGCTACTTATGATATGGCTAAGTATTACCTTATTTATTTAACACTTCTTGCACATATAGTACAATGGCGGACATAACGCCTTAGGCGTTCTCTACCAGTCTACCTTTGGGTGGCGGAGAGAAAGCGTGCAAACAAATCCGAAATAAAATTATAATTATTTATTCAAATAAGGTTTTCGTTAGAGGTCAATTACGCCGCACAATTCCAAAACATTATGTTTAAATCATCTATACTAATATTATAAAGAGTAAAACTTTGTTTGTTTCTTTGTTTGGTTGTAATGGATAAACTCAAAAACTACTGGACCGATTTTAAATATTCTTTCACCATTAGAAAGCTATATCATCTGCGAGTAACATAGGCTATATTTTATCCCGGTGCGGGCAGTAGCTCCCACGGGACGCGGGTGAAACCGCAGGAAAACGGCTAGTTATTTATAATTAGTTAAGAAATAAGCTTTTCTTCTAACACAGGTTCAGAGTCTATACTAATTTTACTTCAGGGCTTTATTGTGATCCACCAAACACACTGCATTGGTTATGGGAATCCGCAACTGTTTACACAAAAAAAAATGTCACCATTCAATAAAACAACCACGGCCATTTAATTCCAGGTAAAATAATACACAAATCCGCGAACCATTAATCAAGCGACAGGGGACATGGTGTTCTGACGGTAAATCGGACCAATTTGTCCCGTGTCATAAAATGCCCTTTCAATAGTAATGGTAATGTGACGTTTTATCGGGACAGCGCGGGACAGGGGATTCTTGGGACCGACAGGTGGAGGAGTGGTATTCACGATTCGAGGAGGCAATTTTTTTTTTGCTTTTGCATCTGTGTCTGTTTAATTTACATTAATATTAATAATATATAAAAAAAATATTCATCATCATCATCATCATCAGCCTATAGCAGTCCACTGCTGGACATAGGCCTCTCCAAGTGCACGCCACTGAGATCGATTTTCGGCTGCTCGCATCCAGCTCCTGCCAGCCGTCTTGCGCAAGTCATCACTCCACCGTGCCTGAGGACGTCCTACACTACGTTTGCCGAGGCGTGGTCTTCACTCTAGAACTCGTTTACCCCAACGGTTATCGGTTCTTCGGCTAATATGGCCAGCCCACTGCCACTTCAGCTTGCTGATTCGGTGGGCTATGTCGATGACATGATGATGAAAAAAATATTAATCAAGCACAATGAAGATTATTTTTGTTTCTTTATCTGTAGAAATGTCAATCATGTATAAAAACATTACAAATCTTCCGAGTCGTAGTTGCTAAAATGTCTCGATGCCAATATTATGTTATATTATGTTAAACCTCTCTAAAAACTTAACTTTATACATCACTTGAAACACTTACATAAACACACTTACATTATCTACCTAACTCGAGCCCAGGTAAGACGCTCCTATCTTAAAAACATAATCATATCCCTCAAAATATAACTACACACCGACAAAAAAAAATACAGAAAATAAAAATATTACTCGAAGACATGACGTTGTTTGAGAAGGGTCAATCGCCTACAAGCTGCCAAGACGCGATACCCTTCAATTAAAGCGTCCTTTAAGAACGGCGATCACGGGATCCCGGGATCTCGCGTCGATAGAGTTATCCCGCGGTATGACAGCACTACGAAATACGATAGTAAATTACATCGATTGTTCGAACATATACTGTTACTGTTACAGCCTTTTTTTATCGTCCCACTGCTGGGCACAGGACTCCTCTCACAAGGAGAAGGATTGAGCATTATTCACCATGCTTGCTCAGTGCGGGTTGGTGATTTCAGACTTTAGTCCAGGTTTCCTCAAGATGTTTTCCTTCACCTTTTTATCAAGTTTGTTTGTTCTTTCAAAAGTTGCATTGGTGCTTGCCTGACCTGGAATCGAACCCACACCCTCATACTCGAGAGGTAGGCTCTTTACCCACTAGGCCACCACGACTTTCGAGCATATAGACGAAATATATTATGTAGTTTGAATTGAAACATTACTATGACTGATGTCAATGAGATTGATAGTCATCATCAACTTTTATGGATTGTCGGTAATTTTGTTACCAAATTGGTGGGTAGTTTGGTGTGCCAAATTGGTTGTACTTTGTTATGGTAACGATATTGGTTTTTAATCGGTGTTACTGTAATTTGAATTAATTGTTTTGGAATGTTGAATATTTAAAGTTAAAATTAAAATCTGGTAGCCACACACACGGTATGAAGGCAAGCCTGTTGCTATCGACAGGATTCAAGTACCGAATGTGAAAATGGAGGACCTTCGTTTGGAGAAAAGCTTAGTACGAATAAGATGTCTAAATAGGTAGTTTGGTTCACTAAAGATGACGACTAAAAAAATCTCCTTCCTTACTTAACACAAAGCGACAAACACATTAAATACTTTATTCACTATCTAAGATAAGTACCTAATTGTCTCGACGACAGCCAGATTATTTTTACCATTAACCCCAAACACAGATTACATGTACCAATTGACCTAGCGTCAAAAACTAACACATACACACACACACACACACCCACTCACAAACACACACCCACTCACAAACACACACACATACATACAACATAACCTAATTCCGAACGGGCTGACCACGCTCCAATGAGTTAGAAACATTCCCGCTAATGCAATCGACCGTCCGTCTGTCTGTTTGCTAGCGAAATACTGGTCTCTTTTTTTCTCAATAGACTTTTCTATATTCTATAAATCACATTTTTCTACCCCATTGTGTCCATTTTGTGGTGGTACAGAAATATTGCTTCGATATTTGAAAGTCTGTGTTCAAGTGGTAGTGTTTTGTTTTGTGGAAAGGTCTAGTTTTGGAGAGAAAAGCGATGTAGCTTGTAGATATTATTTTAACGTTTTTTAGTATTGATTTAAAGACCCTAAGCGAGGATTGACTGCTCTTTTGAATTACATATTACGACTATCTGAAGTTCATAATTAAAGTGTGTTTGTTTGAATGCCCTAATCTCAAGAGCTACTGGAACTATAGAAAAAATATTTTTATTTTAAACAGCCCACTTATAGAGGAGGGCTATAGACTCCTATTTATCCGTCAACAAATTATATCCAAATAAAATGCCTATGATAAGTCTACGTACTTAGGGCACATCTATACCTCTGCCTAGCTATCACACAATTTCTCCAAAACACAAACCCCCACATTTTTACGCCCAACACGTCGCCATAACTTCAACGAAGATATTATACCCTTAAAGCACAATATACCTAAATCCTCAATTCCTCACAATCAAACGAGGAAACCCGCGAACAAAGCCTTGTCAAGCTTAAAGGATCTGTCTTGAAAACCATTTTTTTTCCTGGAACCTACCTCGTATCATATCATCTACATACAAAGGACTAAAAAGGGAACAGTGATAACCCTTTACGGGGAATGAATGATTGATGGTAAAGTAATTACCATTGGTGATACCTGATGATCTACAGGGGTTTGTGAGGTTACCAATGGAATTTATGTCTGTCTTGAGGGGAGGTGATATATGAGTTTGGGTATGGGAAGAACCGTTTATCGTGTAAACTAAGAATATTTTGGGCAGGAAAATTATCACAGTTTAATTATAGGTTTGTATGTGTATTACTTCTTCACGCAAAAATGACTAAAAGTATTTGTATTTTTTTAAGATCAGGTTGGCAGAAATATAGCAAGTAGGCTACTTATTATCCAGCTGTGGAAAATAGTACCACGGACGCGAATAAAAGATTAGGAACAGCTACATAACTAATTACAGTAATACATAACTAATTACTGTTCAGATTTATTTCATAAAACTTACGCCCCTATTCCATCCAGGTAAGTACAGATTTATTTTTAATACCTAACAACAGTCTCATAGCCTTTATATTTTTTTACAGTAAAACACAGCCTCCGCCCTCCAGGCATAATTTCAAAATAAAATACCTACAAAATCCAAACTTAATAGAAAGCCCTGAGCCCTCTTTATTTTCAATCTAAACCAAGCATTTTCTTCTATTTTCCATATTAATATTATAATAAAGTTTCAAAGCTGCCTACTGGGGCCACAGGTCGATGGGGATATGAAAATATACCTCCTTTGTTTCCTCCTGCCCTGGTACTTTACTCAGCGAGTTTACGTCTTTTATGGACTTTGGAAACAAAATTATAATGTTTGAGTTTGTACTGAAACTCGTAACTTTGGTGGAATGTATCATTTTGTACGCAGATATTTGATTTAATATCTTGGAGTTCTATTAAAGTATTTAATTATGTACTTAGTTAAATCTGAGTTACCTACGTTGATTGTGGCCATTTTTCCTCGAAACTGAGTCGCAATAAAACCATCAAAACCAATACAAACCAATTCATAAGCAATCTAACACTTACGTAACCCACATCACCGAATATGACAAATTACCTCATAAAACCGCAATTATTTTCGTTTTCCTCAACCACCTAGCGAGGCGTATCAGCAAAAAGTCGGCATCGATCGGCGAAGGTTACGCTACAGGGGCCTTCCTGACGGAAATTAACAGGAACAAAGAAACAACTGCCACCGACACGTTAGAAGTAAGAAAAAAAAACACACTGTTCAGGTTCCCGCGGTATTTCGAAAAGAGAACGTGGAAAGTCTCGTGGTCCGTTTTTTAATTTCGATGGAAACAGCACTCGTAACAAGCAAATAGTGCGTGTTCCCGAAAAAAATCGAACGTATTTGAATTTCGATGCAAGTATGACTCTGGGATATTTTGTTTTTGAGTTCTTGAATTCTTCCACGCTCTAACATGCATTAAAATATTTCCCAGAAAAGCTGTTCCAGATATCACCAAAAACAAAGCATTTTTCATAGATCGCACCCAATTCCGCGGTAGAACCCAATACCGCGGCACCATTAACATCGTGCCTTGTTTACATAAAACATTGACCAACGGGCAGCAGGCACTACCTTCGATTTGTTAGGTTTAACTGTACCCCACTGACAGATCGCCTCGGTCAGTTTGCGTAATTTAATCGAACCCCAGTTTGTTATTTCCACGCTTTTAGTTTCGTTTATTAAGTAGGTGACCCGCGGTTTTGCCCTCTCTTGATCTCTAGCACAACAAATCACATGGTCAGCCACGTTTTGAACAGCCTATTTATCCTTATAAAATCCGAAGCAGGTATATTTTGATGCACTGATCATGATGATGATGATGTTGTAAGTACCTAGTCGTGAGATTACATAACATAGTCGAAACGATCCCAACGATTTTCGCGATCCTCCACAGTCAACACTTCATTAACTGATATCAATTATTTTTATTATTTTCTACAACCGTTTTCAAACGAATAGAAAAAAATTCAAGCTTTATCTGAAGTACCCACTTTTATAGCTAGGCTCTTATATGTCACTGACGAACAGGTCCTTAAAAGTTAGGCTGGGGCCTTATACATTTAATACTTGTCAAGGCTTAACGTATGCTTCCCACGCTATTTCGCAAAAGATAATTTATCTTCGCAATTTTACAAACTAAAACGGAAAATTGTACGTGGGTGTTCGTTCTATTCAAGCGTTATTTTTGTGGAAAGGAATTTTCTGTTCAAAATTTAAGTATTTCAGCAATTCCCTGCTATTCTACTAAACTGAGTAGGAGTAATATTGAAGATAAAACGATAAGCTGCTTATTGCTCGAGGGAAAATTAGAAAAAATCTATTGGGAGATAATTAAGTGGAATATTATGATACCGAACCACCAATACGAAAAAAAATGTGTGGAAAAAGGCAAGAGAGAGAATATTGCCTCGTCTATCTTTTACCATAATATACTTGGAAGCTATTTAGGTAGGCGAACAGAACAAAACCACACAGAACGACTGTCTATTTGACTTTCACAACCTTCAATTCAACCCTCTACACCATGTTACACGATACCCCTTACTAACACTGGCAAACTTTCCAACTTCTGATCACCCCGTAATGAGTGTCAAAGATCCCTTAAACCAAAGACAATTTACACTTAAACGAAACCTCCAAACTTTTTAAACTTCACCATTAGAACTACGATTCGAAATTTCAAAACTCGAAGCACCCAATTCGATTCGTTCGAGAACTTGAGCCCGATATTAGTTCGAATAACGCACTTAGTGCTCCCACATACTGCAGACTTTTAGTCGGCCGACAGTTTGCTTGGGCTGATAAATCAGTATGGACATGAATGGGAGTTCGCACATAACAGACATGGTGTTGCTGGGGAGTTTGTTGCACCACTTCTTCTTCCCAGCAAAGACATACGAAGTGGTGAAGGGTGGGCGTTTTGGGGGCTCTGTCGTTTGTACATTCTGGACGTTCAAAGAGTATTGTTTTGCAGCCAAGTTTAAATAAATGATTTTGAATTTGAATTGAACAACGGTTGTGCATTTGGTCGGTATCCAAACGACTAATAACTTATATATATTTTTTTAAGATCGGGCCAACTGTCGGCCTACTGTTTAGTCTACAGTCTGCGGCTACTCTTAATAGGATCAACGGAATTGATTCTGATAGCGAATTGCTTTGCAGTATTATTCCGGATCACACCGGTTTAATTCAGGCCCGCTAAGCCTGTAGGCTGTACTTAACAGGGAAGTAATAGGGTTTTAAAAAAACGCTGCATTCTCATTGGTGGATAAGCGGCCAATGAGGTCTGAGCGTTTTTTTATTGGTATTTTATTCGAGAAAATGGTAATTGAAATTTTTATCTGCTAAATATAAATTAAATAGATTATAATAGAAATAGTCAAGAAGTTATTTACGCGACGTAAAGACGCATATGTCAAGTAAATGTTGTACCGTTTGAATGAAATTAAAAAGATGAATATCCGTCAAGAAACAGACTTTCGGTCATGTATGGAAATATCTACTGAAAATAATGCTTGCAACGATGCATCAATGTAGGTATATATGTATATATATCTGCATGTTGGTAACTCTTTCACTTGCACATTAGAACTCCTAATCCATAAAAATAAGATGTAGGCTATTTTTATCCATGTATGGGAAGTAATTCCCGCGGGCGAAAAGTAAATAATAAATAAACAAAACCACAGCAATCACACAAAAAAACATATTCACAAAAAACAGTAGCTCTACCCATTAAAATGACCCAAAAAACATTATAACAGCCTTTTATACGCCTACCGATTGATTTTGATGGGCGAACTAATGGCCACTTCCTGAGGCATCCCTTATAGTAAATACTGCTTCGTGATAAGTCAATATTATTCTCAGAACAAGTGTTATTGGGAACGACGTTTTCAGGTCACGCTTGACACTTTTGGGACTGGCGAAAGGATTTTTTTTTTGTTTTTTGATGAATCGTAATATGACGTGGAGTGTGTCTTTATTTGGGTATGTATTCTATTTTTAAATTTTACATTGTAATATTTTTGCATTATTTACTTGCATTTTATTTTCGCAGGGATAATTTCAACTATTTACTATAGTTTTCTTACGTTTAAGTTAACTAACACTCGTTTACATGAATATACCTATTAGTTCTTTGCCAGTTTTTCTCCATAAGAGTGAGTCTCTCGACTAGCTCGAAATATTTTGTGCTACGGCAAATTTGACTAAAACATCAGCGAAGAAAATATGCCTTATTATAAGTATTTAAAAAACTAAGCAGTTTAATGTACAACCCTCACAGAAATGACGATCACCTTACTCTCACACTCCTTCGAAAACTAGAAAATGCAATAGACCTGATTGGGACGCAAAAACATCGCCAAATACGGTTACACCGAGTAGATTTTCTAGCAGTACATTTTCAGACGTGGCGTCGCATAAAATCTGCACATGCATCAATCAAACACTGACGGCAGATGAAAGTCATTGACAGTGACACATCTGGGTACAGTTCACATTGGCGGGTTTTTCTCGTTCGTTACTAAACCAAGTATAGTCAAGAAAAAATATCAGTAGTATAATCTAGTAGTATCGTCAATATTTATTTATTCCTTTATTTCATTTATACTATCATGACAATACTTATAAACTAATACATAAAATATATAAACTATCACTACTGCAATATAATGCAAATATAATGTGGAAACTTGATATTCGGGATTTTACTATTGTAATTAGTGGTTCAATATCTGTTGAATATTATTGTAATTAGCGGCTTAATTAGTGAAAGGCTATAGGGTATTTTTATCCGGGTATGCTTAATCGTTCCTTAGGAATTATATGCAAGTAATTTATATTAAGTAATAACTTATATAGATTACTTCCAAATAATTTCTACCGAACTATGAACATTATGGTAACAAAGTTTTGGAACTAAAAACTATAACTGTTCATAAAATTATAGTAATTAAGGTTCAATCTAAAACCATACCCATTGCAGTTTGGCTTACCTAAATGAAGCACTATTAGCCTAATTCATTACATTAGAAGTGTGCCCATCGTCATTTGAATTAGTTTAGCAATTTGTCTAATGAAACTTTTAGAGCGTCATAAATGACTGTTAAGTACTTTGACCTTTGTCAAACAAAATGGATTTTGTTTTAGGTTTAAATTGATGGGTTTTAGTGGGCGATATGTCACTTACAATGTAAATGGATGAGAATAGATCTTCTAGTGGGATAATTAAGGATAACAAAATAATCCATGTACATAAACACTAATGACATAAACAATTAATGAGATAACAAAATAGAAATCTAATGAAGGACTAAAGATGATACATTGCCTGAAACGTGGACATGAATAAAAGGAAGGGAATAGTAGTATGAAGCGGGAGAACATAGCGCCGACCCCACGTACACAAATTGGGAACAGGGCAGAGGGCGAAAGAGTATTCTTACATTCTTTAATAGTGAAAGATTGAAATGGTATTTAAAAGGTTTTTGAGGTAAAACCCATTCCTGAACTAGGTATCGTTATACACTCTATACTTTACTGTACCTATGTACATGTCATGAGTGTGTAAGTGCAAAATCTAGAACCGAAATTCCTTCCATTTGAATCCAATCTCTTCAATTCCATTCAGCTGCGAATGACATCACCGCAGCACTAACAGTATCCTTATTAACACGAGTACAGAGTGGGACATACTCTAAATATACTCCTCATTTAAGGTGGACACACATTTATACAGCGAATCTGTCAACAAAACGAACTTAACAATTCTTTGGGTACATGAAATGTCATGAAATTTAGCACCCTCGCCGTAATGTAATCATAGGAATCGGAAGAACCCTAGATATCCTAGATGAATTCGGATGACGTCATCACTCCCAACTCGGCTGATATTTGTTTGCGAGAGATGTTAAAGTCTGCGGGGTTGTTCGAAAGAGTTACCGCGGCCCTGGTATACAGGGCTCAAGAGGAAACATGGTGGGATTTGGTCAGCAAGAGCCTGACACTCTCTCACGTTATATTAACAGCGGCCGTGATCATTTGATGATTTCCTACAAAAAGATGTGTCGAAGAAATATAAATATTCTCCAGAATGATGGATTCTTTCATGCGGATATTATAAGGCCTCCTTCGTTCGGCGTGTTCAGCTCAGATAAATGTACGTCCACCTTTAAACCACTAAATGTCTATGTACGCAGAATAAACTATGACGAGCAAATGTGTCATTTATATGAGTGTTACTGTCTACACGCGAATTTGGAGTTAGTGATACATAAACGCGTTTAATAATTAACTTTCACTAATTAATGTGATGTCCTATTAAAATAGTGGGAGTAATAAAACAGTAAAGTGATGTTGTTTTATTCGAATTTTTAAGCCTCATCTATTCTAATATAATAAAAAGGCTAAAAACATAGGCTATATTTTATCAAAATAAAGGCAATAGTTCCCCCGGGGCGCGGGTGAAACCGCGGGAAAACGACTAGTGTTTTATATTATGTGAAGAGAGCAGACTGACTGCCATTTAAGCGTATTGGGCAGTCTTTACGGGTAGTCTCTTTAACAAGACAGAAAGATAAGCGTTCTGATAATCCAAAGAGTTTGTAAAATCCATCAAAGTTTTCAATCCCATTATTGTACAATCACGTCTCAAACACAATACAATAAACAATTTAATTAAATTTCTTCAACTACTACAGAGAAACTGGACAACGATTAATCAATTCAATTATAGAGGAAATTAAACAAAAGCATGATATTCTTGATATAATATGAATGCCTTCAATGGCGTCCTTTACAATCAAACAGACGGACGAAACCAGTCAGCGTTGTGGAATAATTTCCGAGATTACCGGACAAAAGCGGTTCAAACTAGTTAATCAACGTCGTGGAATGGTCTTGACCTTTCTTTGGGTATTTTGATAAGTTGGAATATACCAGATGTAGAATATCCTTTATCCACAATCATATTTCTTATGCGATAATATTTTGCCGTTCTTCCTTTGCATATTAGAGATGGAATTTTACTTAAAACAAAACAGGTGCAACCATCAACAATTTTGTAATACCTACACGTGCAGAATCTACAAAAAAGAAAAAAAATGCCTATTTTCAATAAACATTCTGAACAAAAGAAAAAATATTTCAGCGTAACAACACCCGCCATTACCGAACAAAGGCAGTATGAGCCGGTTAACGGCGGTTATTAACCGGGTCAATCCGGTGCGAGGCGGTTTGAGCTGGAACTCACGTGGTCGCCCGGGACGGATGCAACGTGCAATTAATTAAAATGGCTGGTAACGTGTAAACCTGAAGTGTGGCAATGGACAAAAGAGGTTGCACACAACAGGTTTTAATTACTATAAGTTGTTTGATTTCAGAATGTAGGAAAACGTGAGGGTGAGTTTGTTTTTTTTAATTTAATGGCATGTGTAGGTACAGAAACTGTACGTAATTACCTACATCTGAATAAGATGGTATAGGGTGTGTAAAAAGTGTTCCGATTCTAAATTGAGACAAGAAGAAGAATACCTAGTTGAAGATATATTATTAAACAAACTAGCATATTTTATTATGTATCAGTAACAACATCTAGAGACTGAGATATGTAACTGCATTGGGGAGGTTCAAGATAAATAACTTGATATCTAAATATAACATTCCATTTCCTATCAAGATAAATGGCTTCGTATTTAAATAAAAGAGCATTTATTATTCATTCACCGTTATTTTGGCAGAATCAAAATCCCTCAACGAGTTATTTAGCAGACATTAAAATTTACACACTCCAACATAAAATAACTCACAAGACAAGAAAACTTCCCTTAATTTTCCTCACAAGAAAACTTAATATCAAAATATATCAAGCTAGACAACTTAGATTAAAACACATCTGGATATGAAAGGCTAAGAAGTTCCGTGAAAACCCTCAAGCTTGCAGGTAATGCAGTAATATAAGACTTTCATATGTTCCAAGGTTTACCTACTCGAAGTAATCCGGAGTAGGGTGCCAAGGATTTCCGGATATGGAGGATAAAGTTGGGATTTTTTAAACTTGTGTTCGAAATGTGAGGGGAAATACTTTTTGTGACAATTTATTGATTCTATTACCTCGGTTAGTGAATCGCGCATTGATGAGAATATTTCTTTGGGGTCGCCACATCATGTCTTTATCCTTCCATACTCTTTTATCAATATATTAGTTATATCGACTTTTACATAGGTATACATCTATTGCCCAAAACTTAAAAAAAATAATGCATGCATAATAATATTTTACGCAAAAAAACACACACACACAAAACATTACTCAAATAACATTCCATCGTAAATTCCAGTCTAAAATAATAAATTAATTAACCACAAAACCCGCTAACCACCACTTTATCAAAACCACTGTTACCACGTTTCTAAACTTTATACAACGATGAAAAAACATACTGACCAAACTGTTAGAAATTTTACAGCAACGAATATTATTCCAGTATTCGTACTTTTGTAGTTGTTATATTATATTTTTTGGGTTTTATGCTTAGATTATTTCACCAACAGGAACCGCCGCGCACCATAACTCTACACGCAATTGTCACTTCAAGAGTGGGGTGCCACGAACATAACTAAAGTGATATCAGCTCAATCACGCATAGATAAGTATAACAGGCGCTTTCTTAGGTATCTTTGGCAGATGGCAAGGCAACGGCGTATCCAGTGGGTTAAACTCTCTAATTCGTTAAAACAAAGCTTTTATGTATTCAATTTTTGGCCGAACCTGGCTGTACTATTGTACAATATTTCAGTAAAAGCCTTATGGACGGCGTATTTGAAAAGGGATTATCGTTTCAACTGTGCATTTGTGGAGTATAGCTAATTCTATATATGTATTGTATGTGATGGATTAAATCTGCCTTTATGCGTTTATTTTGGTGCATAAACCAGTTTTCAAATAGTATGTTGGTATATTCACTAAATATTGTTTTATCAGGGAGAGTAAATCGATACTAATTTTTATAAAGCTGAAGAGTTTGTTTGCTTGCTTGATCTCAGTTGCTTGCTTGAACCAGTGTTAGATAGCCCATTTATCGAGAAAGACTATATGTATATTTTTATTCGGGTTCGTGCAGAAAAAAGTAGACGTCAATAAATGAAATGACGTTGAGTGAATGTGTGAGAAATTCATTCTTCACTTTCTAAGCTTTAATAATTACAAGTGATTTGATCCAAGGATCAAATACATTAAAAAGTTACAATTAACAACATACCAATAAAGTCTTCCTCAAATTAATCTGAAGCTTCAAAATACCACAAGACAAATAACTCATAATCCGAGCTGTGAATTAAACAGTCTCACGGATTTAAGACGCGTGGAGACTAAAGTACAGTAAATATATTTAATCTTACTCGAAAAGCGGGTAAGATTTACTTGTGAAGTGCGAGAACCAAAAAGGTTAAGACGCGAACTCACTGCTTATGTTCGCTTGTAATGTTACATTTCAGATTCAATTTTGGTACGGTTGAAAACTGAAGGCAGGCTATGTGGTTTTTATCCCCTATTTTTCATCAATAAATATTTTTTCTTTCTATCAAATATTGCGTATTGTATCTTTACTATTACATCTATGGGTGTGTATGTTACACGTTGAAGCTATGTCATTTCGTGGCTGTTATGCCTCAATTTTGTCTTTTTAACACACTTATATTAGCTTCACTTGTTTCTAGATGAAGACTTTTTTTAGGTATACATAAATTTACGTTTAGATTTCAAATACACAGCGTATTGTAACCTTCGGTTCTTACACGAACGTTACCCTCACACCAACATGACATTAAAACATCCCAATGAGTTGCCACCTTAACTCGTAGAACAGACATACTGCCGACTTGGAGTTCGTTCCGCGAACTTTGAGACAACTTATTCAATTTTCAAGCTTATTACGACTTTGATTCTTGTGGATTAGAGTATTAATATTCGAGTTGTATGAGTTGTGTGGCAGTTGTATTGTCTTGTTTGTTATTATATAGCTATTTTGAATCTTAGTTCATTATGAAATCAAAGTTTTTTTTAATGTAATTTTTCACTTTATGATTGGTTTTCGTAGTAGCAGTTATACAGTACAGCAAATGTACAGTTAAGGAAAAATAAAAGTTATCGCCGATCTGGAAGTGCCTTCAGGTTTTTCCTGTGTTTATTTTTTATATTTGAAAACGGTTCCCCAAAGACGGTGAAAATGGCTGACATTTATAAAATAATTAGTCAGTCGAACTTTGACCATCCCTTATTTTGCGCGTCTGTTAAAAAAATTTCGCAAAAGTTTCGATTATTTTCATACCTATTCCGAGATGTACCAACTACAAGAAGGGTACTAGGACAACATGATCAAATAACAGCTCTTCAGTTTCGTGCCCCCAAACATTCGGCACCGAACAAACCAAAACGAAGATACGTCAAAAATCCGGGTTAGACAACGCGGTTTATCAAAATCGCAGACGTTGATATCGAGCTTAGAGCACTTAACCAACAGGATTAACTGTTACCATTCCTACCTTGCCTTGTTGCCTTAATTAGCACAAGGTAATAAACCGCTTGTAATACTCGTATGTACATATGTGTGCGAAAAATTTCTGTTTACGTTTGTCAATTTCGTCACGGGCGTGTTTGATAACGTGATCAAAAAATTGTATTTGTTACGATGACTTTTTCGCATACAGATTTGAGCTGATGGCGGCTCCATTAGGTGAAATACTCTAAGCTACCGAGGGTCCTTGGACCGGGATACCCGGGTTACCCGGTTGATAAACCCGATACGTTTGCCATTCCGTGCACGATAAATTGGTTTGTACAAAGAAAAGATACGTTCGTAGCCTAAGGGTTAATGTTTTAAAAGTATGAGTAGCCCGAGTGGAGTATTTGTAAGGATGATACCCGGATTGGTTATTAGGGAGGGGCTCAATCGATTTTTTGCAAGGTTTTCTTTTGGCTATCTCGCTTGACGTATCGATACAAACAACACTGTGTATCTTTGTGGTGTTAACTTAAAGGCATGTGCTCCCGAATAAAATATATAAAGGAAATGAATAGCTTATCGATGTTATCTAGCTGGATAAAGGCGTGCTCTAAATACCTTTGGATTCCACTTCAACTTAATAAAAAGCACGACCTCACTGCCTGTGCTTATCTCTTAGAAAGTCCCAGTTTCTGCATTTACACTAAACATATATGTATGAGCACAAAATGTTGGAACTTCAGCCGTATCACTAACTGAATGTGCTAAAGATAAGCTCAAAATTCCTTTAACATTTAAGAAAGAGACTCAGTTCATTTACTTGAAAAGATAAAAAATACATTCAATTTTGTAAGTGAGGATAATGGAAATCTCTATTATGAAAGAAAATTGTGCGATAATTTTGCACTTAGATAATGCTCTAAATGCGACAGTACCTAATGAATTTTAGTGCAGAAAAGTAACTAAGGTTTAAGGCTTTATGTATACGAAGAGTGATGTCTGGTTGGAAAGATATGTAAAGATCTTGAATCACTTACAGCAGTGGTCCCCAAACTTATTTTGTCTAATGCCCACTTTGAGAATAAATGTTTTTTTAGCGCCCCCATTTTTTAGGGTTCCTTATCCAAGGAGTAAAACTGGACCCTATTGTTTTCGCTCCTCTGTCCCTCCGTGCGTCCGTCCGTCTGTCACCAGGCGGTATCTCATGAACCGTGATAGTTAGAGAGTTGAAATTTTCACAGATGATGTATTCAGTGCCTTTTTTAACTCTACCAGCGCCCTGGGCAAGATTTCTATGGCGCCCTCTAACTGCAATTCAAACCCATACGAAAAACTGTATTATGTAGTTATTGAAAGCGCGAGCGAAGCGAGCGCGAATTTTTTTTTTATAGATAACAAGTCTTAAAAAATTACGTAAAATGTAGCCCAATCGTACATAAGTTATTGCTGGTTGGTGAATGCAAAAACACGGGAACATAGCTTCTGATAGCGCGAGCGAAGCGAGCGTGAAAATTTTTGTTATATTTTAGAATTCAAAACAAAAATGAATTAAAATGTAGCCCAAACGTACATAACTCTTTGTTGGTGTTGGCTCCTATGTATTAAAATTTTGGGACTTAATAGTACCGTTTTGGGACTAAGTTCATATGGAAACTAGAAGGTACTTTCTTATTAATAAAAGGACTTAAAAACGACGCTACCTTTTTGCTAAAATTAAAAAAAATAAAAACAACTGTAAAGTGAAGCAAAACCCGAAAATTTTTGAGTTTTGTATCACTAAAAGTCCTAAACATATATAATAAAAGGCATTTGTGAAATGAAGAAGCCGCGAGCGAAGGGAGCGCGAATTTTTTAGTTTTGGGACATAAAAGTAGTGTTTGTTCGAGAATTTCTCAAATTTAACGCGGAATTAAACACAAATTAAAAGAAACCCTGACGGGATCGACAGTCAGCTGTATGTCTTTGTTTCTTCGGCGCTCCAATTTTCCGAGTTTGAGCAATCTTTGAATTCATATTAGTTGATGTTCACAAGTTGTTGTTGAGAGTAAATAAAATTACAAATGACCCCCCAGGCTGCTACACAACGCCCCCATTTTCTTTCTGGGTCTCTTACCGCCCCCCTTGAGACCTGCAGCGCCCACAATGGGGCGTTATCGCCCACTTTGGGAAAGACTGACTTACAGTATGAAGATACAAGTTTGGAAGTTTTTGTAACATTTTAAGGCGAAATAGTAAGGCAAGAAAGAAAGAAAAAAAAAAGAAAGAAAAAAACATTTATTTAACACACAAATGACGCAGAAAACAAACACACAAATAAAATAACGGACAAAACAAACAGTGAAACAAAAAAGAAAAGCGCTGCAGCTGCGTCACTTATGCGTGAAAAGGGGCAGCGCTCAGCATAATGCTGCAAGACGGATTTTTGAAACGCTTTACAGCGATGTATAAGTTTCTATGTGTATCAGAAATCGAGATCACATGTAGGTTACTTTATATTCTGGTATGGGAAGGCTTTCCCTTAGAATCTAGATTGAACAGCAAACAGCTCTAGATAAACGTTTTCACATTCCTGGACCATCATATCCCCCCACAAAAAAAGCCAAATTGATCTAAAATTTTATTACAACGCCCAATAACGTCTGTTCAGAGAAACCAAAAAAGGATGAAGGTCAAAGCATCAAAATTTACCGTAACGAGCCGAAAATATGACCAGTCAATATTGAAAGCCACGCGAGCGACAATTCAGTACGTATTTAGACTTCCAATTTAGATTAGGCGCGTTGTTATGTGACAAATGTGCCGTTTTTAGAGGGCTTGTGTATCATTGCCAAGCGGTTTTTTTTATTTGATAACTGAGTATAAGCTGTGTTGGTTTTGTGTTTCGGAAAGTATGATAATAAAAAATGTGACAACTGGACTGTGGAGTTCTCCGTAAAACACGGGCTGAGTACCCAAGTACATCTGGTACGACTAGAAGCCGATCCCAAAGCAGTTGGGAAGAGGCCAGGCAGATTTTCATCTGCCCTACTACTAGACTACTTAGGTAGAACTAGGACTAGGTAGTCCGGTTAACGCCTACAAATTTAAATATGCAGTGAAGTCACATCGATAGTGTAGTGGGGATCGAACCCAAGACCTCCCGACGGCCAAACCTCAAACTTTAGCTATTAGAACATAGCCATATATTTTTTGATTGTTCTTCTCATGTCGTTGAGTTGTCAGCATATGTGATAGGTGAGAACTTGGCACGTAATAATATGTCATACAAGCTCATATATTTCTATGAAGCGAAGCAGCATCACATTGTGGTCGTGTTACAATTTTTATGGCCGTAAAAAGGTGGTTATGACTGTACCGAGTTTGAAGAACATAAGCTTAACTTTCACTTGTTTATTGCTACATAAATGGCCTTTTGTGTAGATGTGTGAGACACTTTTATAAACAAAGTCTGACTAATAGACCATTTGGGACACTTAGATAAAATTTTAAAATTAAAACATAAATAAAAAGCACATTTACTTAAGCAAAAATAAATCTCGTTTCACTTAGTAAAATCTAAATAAAGATTTCAGAAGTTCGTTCACACTAATCCTTATTCAATACATTTTACACTCGACAAACTTTTCAATGTCAGCGTAGAGGGCGTGCTACGAACTTGTTACGCGCGCTACGCACGTAGCGAAATAAGTGCTACGAGGCGTAGCAAAGCCCCTACGAAAGTTTGTAGCTACCACGTTTTGGGTAACAATAATATTTTAATACAAGCTCTTAGGTAAATTATTTAAATTAATTCGGATAAGTGTCCGCAAGCTTGTTCGAGATTTATGATATGACGCTTTGGTGTCGCTTCTTGCTTAAAAAGAAAAATAAAAGATTTTGTTTTCACATTTTTTCTCAAGTGATTCTGGACTTAGTTTGAATGCTATTTTTATATTATTTCCATGTTCTTCTTCTCGTCAAGCGAGGTGAAGATTTTACCTGTCAAGCACTATCTTTTACCTTAAACGCAAAAATATCCCAGTTTTTAAATAACTTGAAATCGGTTTTTAACTTCTTTGTTTGACTTCAAAACGGTTTCGCAGTTTCGGAGCCTTTAGGGTACAAAGAAACAAAAAAAAATCATCTTTACTATATTAGTACAGATAGAATATACTATACTGTTTACTTGAAAATTCCCAGCGAATAATTTGAGGCGCATAAAATCGTAGTCAGTTGTTTTGGCATTTGTTTACTTGTTATTATGCAAATGGAAGCCTTCTTGTTTGGGTGGGCCTAGGCGAATTATTAAATGGCGGCCGCGGCGGCCATTGTGAATCAAGTATTGTTTTAACGTTCTTTTATTGATAAGCACTTATTATAGGCATTACTAGGCATTTTTATTGTTGTTTTGGTAATGACTTGTAGGTTGTAGTTTTTATTGAGCTATTTTTGTAGTGAGTGTTTTGGTAAATTAGTTTATTGATGAGAAAGTTTTTAAAGATTGAATGGTGCTTGTTAAATTTAGGCGATGACTAATGGATGGTGTCTGAGCTCTTCGCGTTAATTTTATCTATTCATTGTGACTTAAAAATTAATCGTTTATTGGTTATATTTTAAGGCAGTAAATTCTGCTTATTACTTACTTAGTTCGATTGATAATACATATATGATAATATAGCACTCTCCACATTTTTGATGCTGGTCATAAACTTACCTGAAAAGATACAAAGAAATATTAGAACACAGAACAATTAATTCCGGCAAAATACTGAAACACTACATTCGAACTGAACAACTTCGCAATTCTGTAGTCAGCCATTTGACTCCTTGTCCATTTGTTCGTATAGATATTGTCGCGAAACTCTGCTTGTCCGAAGTTGGCTACTTTTGAATCGACAATAGTGAAAAAAATATTAACATAAGGTTTCTGAACTTGCGTAACGAATAAAATGGCAAACTTGAGAATTATAAAATTATTTGACGATCTGTACCACTCAAGTTTTCTGCGACAGAAAGACTTTTGAATAAGACTTAAAGTAAAGTAGTAGCGTTTCAGTGTTTTCGAAATGGATCTTATAAACCAATTCCATACATTACAGTATTAAGGTCGACAGGATTTATAACGACATGATAAGACGTGTGAAACCAGTCGCCCGTTCATATCAGTTGAGCGTTAATTAGAGAAGAAGGTTTTAGCCAGTTGCCAAGGTAAAGGGGCTGTTCGAAAGAGTTCAATCAACAATTTATTTTCAAGAGCCTGTAAGTTCAAATATAAAAATACATGGTATCTATGGATTTCTGTAACCTATCTATCCTTTATTTGCAGAAAATAAATGACATTATAAAATTATCCTTATAGAAATCCGCCTTATGTTTATCCGTGTTCCTTTCAGTACCATTCGCTGTGACCAGATAACATTTTCTTCTTGTTTAATTAGTTAAATCATATTTTTTTTTTTGCTTGCCACTAGTCACACTGACACATTTTCCATTTCATCAGTACTACTAGAATCTGTATTTGAGAAAAGTCTCGAAATAAAAAGTTCTAGGTATGTTTATGTTTTATCAAAGGAAGTGCATTTAAATAATTCCACCTTTTCAAAAGAGCAGAAGCTATTCACCTATTTAGTGCAAATTATCGTGTGTTAACTTACATAACAAAGTCAGTAGTTAGTTCCACAACTGCCATCCAGCCAAATGACCACCATTGAAGCACTTGGTAATCCTCACAATTAGCTGGCGAGATCGGGCGCTGGATAAAACTGGTTACATCCAGATTAATCCGGCTCAAACAGGTGCACGGACAAATGGCTAGTTGGGAAATATTTCTAGTTTTTTGGGATGACGTTTTTGAAAAGGTTATTTTGTCGCTGTAGAACCTTTGAAAGCGGTATTTATATTTAGTTATACGACGAAGGTTTAATTTTACTATTAATAACTTAATGCTCGCAAAATATATATGTTGTCTATAAAACAATATTATGATTAAGTCCTCACGTAAATAATTTATGGCATTAACTTTAATAGGAAACTTACTACATAAATAAAAATAAATCCCTAAATAAATAAAACATTCACCTTTACTTACTAAAGAGGTACTGAAATAGACGCTTAAACACGAGCTACAAAAACTTGCAAATCTTCTTAACTCACAAAGTTTGTAGGTCTGACCTCTGACCTTTCAGAATGAGAGTAATTTCACGGCCCACGCGTCTCTGAGACGCATTTCTCTTGCATCTTTATTTCAAAGACTGAGAAATCTTAGAGCATTTTTCAGTGACCTAAATAAGTATTCTGTAGTATGAAAGTAAATAGTTATAGTTAAAGGAGTTAATGACTAACAAAATTCAATGTTTAGTTAAGTATTTTATATTGGTTTTAGAAACAGCTTCGAAACTAAGATTTTCATTGAACTGTCATTGATGACGATCTCAGATCATATTATTTGTGCAACTCAACGTAAATACTTCGCATAATTTCAAATTTTTGTGATCCAAACAAACCAGCAAAAACCTTTCATATGTGTAGATTTTTTTAGTTAGGACATCTCTGAGCATATTCATAGCGTTTGACCATTTGAACACACCATTGCAGAAAAAAAGACCCCAAAAAGACCAGGCCTTTGTGTCTACAACAACAAACATGCCATACCACATGCCAAACATAAAAAAATATTAAACACACACATCTAAAAGCCATGCCAATTTTATTCAGGTCTTTGAAAAAATCTCTCGGCATATTCATAGCATCGCAGAAAAAACTACCCCAAAAAGACCATGGCTTTGTGTCTACAACCACATATCACATACTAAAAAAAGAGTAGCAAACACACACACACACACACACATGTAAAAGCCATGCCCTCTCATTGAGCACACAACACGTTCGTCCTATATTCGCGCTCCAACGAACACCAGTCTCGTTTCCCTATATTTTATTTTGATTTCGCTGTTCCCACGGAGAAAGGAAAAATGAGCGGAGATGCCATCATGCAGATAGGTCTGGCACTTTCTTCTAGGTCGAATTCGTACTATGGGCGTTACCAAAACGAACTAGTGACCTAACGAGGCGTTCGGGTTTTTTGAGTAACCTGTCAACGGTTTTTGGTATTACAAAAAATGGTCGGGTCTAAAGAAAACGTATAAAGGCGAAGACAGTATCGTTCCTCGTCCTCCGCACACCCACATTTTGGTGCGCCTATTTCTTAGGTGATTTTCCGTTATGGCACCTCCGCTAGTAATTTTGTACTCCATGGCTGTTTCCTATTTCGTTGCGTGCAATAGAAAAATCCTGGTGTAAAGTTGCCAGGTTTGTGTTGTTTGGGAGTTTGAATGTGGCTTTGCAGTTTGGCAAAGCTTGTCATTGTAAGTACTACACATTGTTATATAGTTGCGTTTTGGATTGTGATTTTATTAATTTGATCATATTAAAAATACACAGTTCCTGGCTTCTGACTACTCATAAAGAGTGTCAAAGATTCAAGAGAGTTCAAAGAACACCCTCCAATTTAACGTGTCTTCCGATACTCGTAGGAACTCTAGATGGAGATTCGTGCAGAAATCGACCATGCCAAGGACTGCTTATCTTTATGATCGAACGATTCGTGCTGCTATTACATAGTCACGAGTTCCTTCTACAGTTACTGGGCTAATTGAGATAAAAAAAACTGAATGACAAGCACTGTCAAACTTGAATCCTTATCAATATAAACCATATTAACACTAGTTAAAGATGCTTAAAGTCCAAAAACTTCAAGCGACTTTTCGATTTTTTCAAAATGTTTGTCTAAATTAAGTCCTAAAATAATTCCAGACTTTTCGAGGCACCTAAAAAATCTCAAAGTAAAATAAACAGTTCTTTTAATCAGGGCTCGTCTGAAGGTTTATTTGTGGACCTCTCTTAAACAAGCTTTACGTTCAAACGACCTGAAAAAACGTTAGACGAAATAATAATAAATATTTAAACACAAATAAATATATTTTGTTTTTATTTGGCGAAGGAATCTTTGGTTATTTAGCTGTTGAAATAGGTCCTAAGTATTGGAGATATCGAACCTTTTTAGAGAAAAGCCTGGCTCTAAGATAATACATATATTTGCTGATCTGAGACTAAATAAAAGAATACACAATTTTTCTAAGCATTTTTAACGTTATGTTTTGTAGTGTTTTATTAATTTTTAACAATAGCAGTGAAAACAGTTTATTTTGATATTTAAGAGTTTTCGAACAATCGTAAAGAGCTTGGCAAATTTTGATATGTAATACTTTCACAGGAAGACAGAACCGCCGAAAAGTTTATAGATTTTTTTTTACTGGATGCGCTAATATATTCAAAATACAGCGTGAACCATTTACTCACAAACACAACCAACACAAAATTACTAAATAACGCACATCAACGTCACAAAACATTAAATAATTCAATATTGTAAACAAGTAAGGCAGTTTGTACAAAGTGGCGAGTTCCGTACATAATGCCAGCTTAAGCCGTCTCAATCGCGCTTATTCTCTTTGCCTACAATCGTAACTTAGCGCGAATAAAGGGAATTCTTTATGAGGACGTTATGAACAATTTTGTGTTTTGGGCCGTCATTTCATTTACATGATAAGCCTTGTTAGTTGAAAATTATTTATAATGCAATATGTTTCACCTTTTGTAGTTGAGTATACATGTCTACTTGATGAAGTGTTCGGGTACCTACTAATTCAATACCTACCATTCATCATCATCATCTCAGGCATAGGACGTCCACTGCTGAACATAGGCCTCCCCTTAGATCTCCACAGATACCTGTTGGAGGCGACCTGCATCCAGCGTCTTCCGATACCTATCATTAACCATGTTGATTTCTGACACTTACGCGAATATTAGACATTTAAATAAAACAACTTTTACGGTCAAGTAAGCGAGTAAAGGGAATTCTTTATGAGGACGTTACATACAATGTTGTGCTTTGGGCTGTCATTTTATTTACATGGTTAGCTTCGTTTTAGAGTGAAGGGTGGTTAAATTTATTTATAATGCAATATAGTTTACCTTTTGTAGTTGAGTAGTCATAACGGTTTAGGGTGCTAATAATAGATGATTTTACCATCAGCCTATTGAACATAAGTCTATTTCCACGATAGGTACTCTACTGATTTGATTGATATTCCACTCCTTTTGGATTCAAATGTAAAAATCTCACGAATCAATTTCAACCTTATGCTCAACAGCAATGATTGGGCCATACAGTCAGTACTATTTATATAAAATACGATACATTTTATACATCTCTTATCTCGTTTCATACATGACTAAGCTATTACAAAGTATCATAAGTAGCTATTGCAATTCCATCTAACGCTTCAAATATCTAGAATTTTCCATCTATTTTCATTGCTTTTAATATCCGTACATCTCTGCAATAAACGTTTAGACGCTATAAAAACTAACAGCCTTATTACAAGAAAATCTACAAAGCTGAACGAATAGAGAAATCCATGTTTTCAATTTAATACAAACACTAGCCATTTTCCCACGGTTTCACCCGCGTCCCGTGGGAACTACTGCCCGTACTGAGATGAAATATAGCCCATGTTACTCGGGAAAAGTACAGCTATTCAACGATGAAAGAATTTTGAAATCTGTTCAGTGGTTTCAGAGCCTTTAAGGTACAAACAAATGCAAAAATGTTTTCTGTTTATTATATTGGTATTAAGTCGTGGTGACCTAGTGGGTAAAGGACCAACCTCTCAAGTATGAGGGCGCGGGTTCGATCCCAGGTCAGGCAAGTACCAATGCAACTTTTCTAAGTTTGTATGTACTTTCTAAGTATATCTTAGACACCATTGGCTGTGTTTCGGATGGCACGTTAAACTGTAGGTCTCGGCTGTCATTGAACATCCTTGGTAGTCGTTACGGGTAGTCAGAAGCCAGTAAGTCTGACACCAGTCTAACCAAGGGGTATCGGGTTGCCCGGGTAACTGGGTTGAGGAGGTCAGATAGGCAGTCGCTTCTTGTAAAGCACTGGTACTCAGCTGAATCCGGTTAGACTGGAAGCCGACCCCAACATGATTGGGAAAAAGGCTCGGAGGATGATATTGGTATAGATTTATTTAATAACACAGATTTTTTCCACCATTTTCTCATATTTCACACGAAGAGAAAACTATCAATCTTCATGAAAAAACATGTATTCAATACTATAACTGATAACCAATGAATAACTTTGTCAAAGTCGATCGGCTTTCTCGTAGCGTTACGAGCGTAGCGGCGTAGCACGTAGCCACGATTTGTTCGAAGCCTACGATATTCAATATAGTTGGATGTTGGAATATATCTTGCTGAATAGAATATTGTTTTAAAATGTATGTCGAATGATAAGTAGGGCCGTCGATTTTATCGTTCGTGATATTTTTCTTTTATACATTTTCGATTTATCACGTGAATTTTATTTATGAGAGAATAATTTTAGAATAAGTTTTGAAGCAAAAATATTCATCATCTACCGAGCCTTTTCTCAACTATATTGGGGTCGGCTTCCAGTCTATCCTGATGCAGCTGAGTACAAGTAGTTTACAAGTAGTAGTAGGAGCGACTGCCTATATGAACTCCTAAGTTTATTATACAATAGTCATAATTTTCAGTATATGATGAAAAATATTATAAATATTTATATCTCAAACGTGGGAAACAACTCTAGTTTCTCATAGAGGTATAAATAATGTTCCTACACAACAGTAGTGGTTTCACATGAGATAAATGACACAATATACACGCGGAACATATTTCGAGATAATGGTTAGTAAATCATAAGGAAAACCAACTAACTATGTTTACAGTACTCAGCTAACTGCTACAGTAAGTTGCAGTAAATCTGGGTCAGTAACAAAAATCATAAAATTATGATGTCGCTCAATTTTGTAAATAATATAATATAGGTGCAAGTGTACCGGAACCAGGTGGTAGGAGTAGGATTGAGACCTTAGAAGCGCCGTAAGTTATACTATTAATTTGTACTTCTACTAAATAAATAAAAACACAATTCTATTACATTGTGCTAAGAAGAAATACATTTACATAAATCACTATCCACAAAAACAAATTACACAAAACACTAAAAGCTATCCCTATTTCATATCAAGGCAGTGTAATTACAAACAGTATCAGGTATCCAAAAACAGAGCGATCTGTAATAGTTACTGCATTCACAGAAGGAAACTAATGGCGGCGGCCTTTGTGCTATGCCGCCACACTGATATAGAGATGCTAGGTGGTGTAAGGGAAGAGAGTGGGGAGGTCAATTTTTGTTTGTAATTTAGTTTGATATACCTAGAGATGCAGGGTGGTGCAAGGGAAGATAATGGCGAGGTACAAGTAAGTGTTGGTCTTAGTTAAGTTCGGGATACAGCGGAATGATTGGTTTTGAATATAGTGGAGTCAGTCCCTAAAGTTGATGAACTATCCAAAAACAGAGCGATCTGTACACAATAGTTACTGCATTCACAGAAGGAAACTAATGGCGGCGGCCTTTGTGCTATGCCGCCACACTGATATAGAGATGCTAGGTGGTGTAAGGGAAGAGAGTGGTGGGTTCAATGTTCGTATGTGGTTAAGCTAATGTTAATCTCCTTGCGATTAAAAGGTAACCCACAAAAGTCGATGGACACATCTAATTGAATTTAAATTCATCTTCTTCTTTCTTAGTTCTGCAGGCAAAAATAATAATGTTAGATAATGAGAAAAAATCTGTCATCGCTACATGTTATGATAATTTTGTATGTCATAAGCGTTTTTGGAATTTGCTGGCCTCTCTTTCTTCTTCTCTTTGAGTCTACTATAATTTCGTGTATTATTGGTTATACGGTACAATATAACAATGTATTATAATCATTAAAAAACTGCTTAAAAAATAACGTGATTTATAGTATCACTTCACTTAAAGTCAGCAACAAAGGTTTTAAAGTCGCTCATCTCCTGTAATTCACACCATTCAGCAGACAGCTGGTGAACGTCTCTCACAAGTTTGCCGACATCTCTCCGCGATGTCCGACACTCAGACCGCACTGCATTGCGAAATGTTACTGTTATAGTGTATGCGAAATAATGAACGTAAATGCTTAGATTTAAAAGTTTATGTAAAGAAAAGGATAGGGGTTTTTGGATTTTATTTATAATTTAAATATTTTTTCAATATATGTAGGTATATCAGTAAGAATTAAGACTACACAACGCTAAGGCAATAGTGCATTTTTCATTACCATTAGCGAAAATAGTAGCGAGCCTGATCATTTATTAAACAAAAAAGTTTATAAGTACATACAAGGTAACACAAACTGTTCTCACACGCCTCATATTTCCATCTCCACGTGGGTATTAATATAGGATACCTTCCCTAAAACATTTCGACAGCCAGATAAAACAATTTCCATAAAAAAGTTCCAGTTTTGGCGCAAACCCACGCATAACTTGGTATTACGACTGAGCTTTTACTCAACGTGAGCGCTCAAACACAGATAGGTATATAAAGGTGGACACACATTTATACCATTTATACGAGGCCAAAGCACCAAAAGATTTTAATGCAGTTTTCAGCATAGTATTTGCCAAACCTAGGACAGAATTTAGATAAATTATGGAAGTCGGTTATATCTTGTCTTGTCTATATGTAAAACAGTTTTTTCTTTACACCTGTCAGGTGCAATTATCATTAGTGAGGAACCGATGACGTTATCCAAATTCGTACAAGAGTTCTAAGGATATTCCGACTCGAATTCCAGTTTTTCTAAGCAATTTGCGAGGTTTCCCAAGACTTCACATACAGTACTTTAAGATTTCTCACATACGGTAAGAGCTTCTCGAATAAATATGCGCCCACCTTAAGGCCATCATACAAGAACTCTGCCCTACAATATATTCCTTTTCCCGAAGGTAGGAAGGAGGTCGATCACGGTATCCAGCCAGCATGATTAATGAGGCTCCGGTCAAGGTTAAAAGGGTCGATTAAGAGAGCCTTTTACGGCTTCCAGAATTGAATTAATAATGATTCTGTGCTTGTTTCTGCTACTGAAAGTTTGTAAGTGCAAACATACTTAGAAGTTTGGTTGGACACATTTGTGGTCGTAAGTGGGGGGACCTTTATGTATATTCCATAGTTCTGTAATACTTTCGAAATTAACTTTATAGAAATTGAGTTTTGATTGCTGATTTTATAACTATTTATTTACCTGTTGAGTTAAAATAAATAAGGAAGGGTAAGAGAGAGTGCCCAGCATAGGATAAATTAAAAAAAAAAAAAACAAAGATTAACTTAATATTTACAAATAGTTTTTGCTGGAAGAATAAGCTTGTGCAGACAGAATATGTGAAGACAGAAATAAACAAATACATGATGTCTCTGCATATATAACAATTATTACAGAAATTCACATTATTATCACAAAACAATGAACATGTATTATTCCAAAATACTGCTTTGGTTCACCACAAAAGCTTTTTGCACAGATTATTCGAACACACAACCGAAGCACAATATACATAATTGTTACAAGTAAAGCCGATTACAGCTCATACATACATTATACAATGAATGAATTAAATACACTATAATATTAACTGATTTACACGGCTTTTATAAGACAGATAACTGATAATTTAAGCCTCTTTTATGATAATAAATAATATTACCAGCTTTTTTACCAACTTAAAAAAGGAGGTTCTCAGCCTGACCTGTATGTATGTAATCGATTATTTCACGTTTTGCTGACCCGATTTGATGCGGTTTTCAGCGTAGTATTAGTCAGACTTAAGAGAAGGTTTTATTAGGTATATTATTGAAGTGTGTTTCCTTCTATTGTAAAATCAGTTTTTAGTTTTAGTTTTAAACATAGAAATAAAAACCACGGGAATCAGCTGACAGCTAATACATAAAAAATAAATACACAATCACGACACGACATTAACACATATACAACTGCCACATGATTCAAATGAATTGAGGAAATATTTACTGAACGACATACGGTAAACTTTATAGCCTCTAACAGTATGATAAATATTTGAAAATTATGTTAATGTACTGAGAATTTATGAACTGTTATATGTTTCGTTCTCTTTGTGACGAAAGACATGCTAAATAGGAGACATGTGTGCAATATGCAATAATCGAAGAGAAGGATCAATACATTTGGTCGTATTTATCATGTAGCCGATATTTTCTTATATTCGCTTAGGTTCTTTCATTACACAGGCAATTTTTTTATGGAAAGAGCACGTTATACTTTCGGTGTGATTTTGAGGAAATCCATGTTAGAGGTTTTAAGAAAGTGAAGGGAAATATGACTCAGGGGAATGTTTTACCAATGCTGCACCGAACCCAAACAAAGTTAAGGTAAATAGCAGAAAGCTGATGATGACATTAAACCACTACATACTTTTCTCTTTACATCTATGACATAAACAAAAATCTCAAAACTATTCATATCTAGGAACATCTTTACCCTCCTAAAACTAAACAAGTGCTGATATTATCAACGGGATCAAACTATCTTCTGACAGCCAAACAGTAGGAGCTGCTAATCTCCACATATCCAAACGAGGTAACTCATTTGTGAACTGTTAACAAGGCACTAAGCATTACCTTTGTAAATTCTTTCTTTCCTGTCATCTTTCTCTATTATGTGTGTGTACAAAAATTTGTAAATAAATAAATAAGCTAACTTATCTTCACGAAACTGATGAGGTTACATCTCTACATAATGCAACAATGCACATCTTAGTTTGTACCACGGAGGAAAGATGAGTAGAGATGACATAATGCAGGTAGGTCAGGCGCCTTCTCGTAGGCCAATTTCGTTCAGTGGGCAGGAACAAAACGATTTGTTGCGAGTGAAGTATAGAGGCTTTCGGGTTCTTAAAGACATCTGTCAACGATTTTTGGAATAACAAGAAATGATCGAGTCCAAAGAAGGCGTATAAGGCCGAAGGCACTGACGTTTCTCGTCCCCCACACACCCGCATTTTGGTGCGATACTTTCTTAGGCGATTTTCCGTTATGGCACCTCCGCTAGTCATTTTGTTCTCCATGGTTTCCAGTTCGTGCTGCAGTTTGAAGCCGAATATTAGGTAAGTTCGTTCTGAACGTAAAGGGGTGTATTTCTGTTAATTTGGTGCTTTATGAGCGAATTTTAGATGTGCGTGGGTTTTACTGATGTTCATAGAGGAGAAAATTAATTTAGGCGGTCTAATTTCTGCTATTGGAGAATAGTGGAGTAGTTATAGTTCGGCCATTCAGAGAATGCGTTCCTGACACGTCGCGATTGAACTGACGACGTAACTTTGCAATGGCGTTGCAGTTACGATAAAAATATTTTTGCTGGTTGTTTACCGTTTTAACAATTGAGGAGCATTAAAACAACATTATTATATCAATAATCAATGAATGTTATTACGTCGTCAGTTCAATCGCGACGTGTCAGGAACGCATTCTCTGAATGGCCGAACTATAAATAATGTGGCATATGTCAATTCCAATTGCCATACTTAATATTTTGACAGAGCAATCATAAAACTGGATTGGTTAACGGTTATATTGGTTACACATGGCTGCAAACGCGACGATGTACACATTATCAATATACAAATTAAAAACTTTGGAAATAGTCCTGTAGAACATTTCAAAATGAGTTATTTATTCTATTTGATTGTTCAATTCCTTCGTTTTTTTACCACCTTCACAATTTTCGAAATAGCCGATTTAATTTTTTACAAGCACAAAAACCAGCACACAGCTCTAAGTCAGTTAACGACAATTCCAGAAATCCGAACATTAAACCCGAGTTCACCACAAAAACAAGATAGTTAACTAACAATCAGAGAGGTTTCCACTCCATTGCGAACGCTCTATATCTTTAGCTATCTTTATCTATATATTTTATCTTTTGTCGCTCGGATTAATGGAACTAATAATTACTTCCTGTGGACTAGTAGCTGTAAATGATGGCTAAACTATGTATTTGTGTGTGTTTGTTTGTATGTAGGAATAATAGTGTTCTGTATGTAATGTTGAAAGAAGAACAGTTTTTTTTACGCCAGACCACGGGACCATAGAGTCTCGGATTTTTGGAAGGAGAACGTGGGGCCGAAGCCAACACGCTGAAGACTTTTTAGACAATTTTAATGAAATGGTGACACTATTTTTTTTTTTAATATTTAAGGTCTAACTTTATTTAAAGTCCATTCTTAGGCAATGGGCAATTATTTTGATGGTCTAATATGAATTGGCGATTTCGAAATTTTGTTTCGGTTTGACTCACGAGTTTTTTTCTAAAGCAGTCTGGAAAGTAAGTATTAATAGAACTTTGGAAGTGAACTATAGGGATTTCTGCAATGATGATTTGCTTCACTAAAAGACAAATTATATTTGTAAAAATGTTTTTATAACCTGAAAATAACTTCAATTTGTCCCAATTTTACCAACAACGTTTTACAATGCACCTGTTTCTGACATAAATACCAAAAATACACAAAGAAAAGTTTGTTCCATTTCATAACCCGAGATCAAAGGCTTTTGATATTGACAGGCGAAGACAATTAAAATAAGCTATCTTCGAAAACCGATGAGTCAACGGTACAATTCCTTTAACAACTGTTATGCGTCTTCTTTTCTTTTTCTTAAAAAAAAACAACCTAATGTTTCCTTTTCTAAGGCCAAGTTCACCGCCAAAATATACGTCAGTTTCATTAAAACAACTACTTATCCTACTACTGATTACTATCCTACTACCTACTACTATAATAAATGTGAAAGTTTGTGAGAACGTATGGTTGTATGGTTGTTATTCTTTCACGCAAAAACGGCTGGACCGATTTGGTGGGGGCGGAAGCTTGCGTACTATGATTTTTCACGTACAATTTTCATAGTAAACATTTATTTTAAGAAAAGCGGACGTTTATGCCGGTAAACTTGACAACAAGATCAACTTTAACGGTTTCTTTGTCCAAATTAAAAAAAAAGAACCTTTCACAACTTCGATCGCGTTCGAACCTGTTTCGAAGTTTTGCTAGAAAATTAATCGGGATTCCAGAACTTTCCATTTATACTTGAAAAGAATTAACGATCCTTAAAACTGGGGTCAGGTCGTTACTGACTAAAGTTTTGTCCTAATTAAGGGTAGCGACGCGGTCGTCGGTATTTAAATAACAAAAAGGTGTTCGTAATTATTTTTTATTGAATCTGCTACTTTGAATATCGAATGAAGGGAGTAATAGCTGTAATTTTAACAACCGCACGAAAAAGGCTTAGAAAAAGGAGTTTTTAAACCTTCTGCCAGTTATCCTGGTAACCCAATACCTCTAGTAAGAATGGTTGTCCAAGGATGATCAAATGACAGATGAAATGATATCACATCACAAGAAGATGATCAACCATCCACGGACCTTAAGAGCGATAGACCCGTGTCGCTATTAATTAGCCACAAGAATAAACTTTTACAAAAAAAACCGGCCAAGTGCGAGTCGGACTCGTGCACGAAGGGTTCCGTAAATTACAGTTAAATCAACCTATCTCAAAAACTATAAGAGATACTTTGATCAAACCAAAAATCGTTGAAAGAGTTAATTAGCATGCATCACCTCTATTTTTTTTAGAATTTTATACCCCGTAGTTATAAAAATAGAGGGGGGGGACATACTTTTTACGACTTTGAGAGCTGATATCTCAAAAACCGTTCACTTTAAGAAAAATGTTTTTTAGAAAACTTTATATCATTTTAAAAGACCTTTCCATTGATACCCCACACGGGTATGTACATCGAAAAAAAAAATTTCATCCCTCAGTTACATGTATGGGGGGCCCCACCCCCAATTCTTTTTTTTACTATTTAGTGTCATATTTTTGTAGCGGTTCATACAACACATATTCCCATCAAATTTCATCACTGTAGTACTTATAGTTTCCGAGTAAATCGGCTGTGACAGACGGACAGACGGACAGACGGACATGACGAAACTATAAGGGTTCCGTTTTTGCCATTTTGGCTACGGAACCCTAAAAATCATCGTTTGATTCCATACCAACCTATTTACTCAAACTCCAAACCACATTTCATCTCCCACATCGATCTCTCAACGGCCAAATATCAGCATAACGCGTTTCAATTGCTCTCAAACACACACATTACGAGTTCGTGACCATCAAATAGTGGTAATGACTGTGCAAACTGCATTACGGCTGTAATTACTGAAATGCATTGCTCATTGCTGCTTTGTGATTGCGTGAGTGACGAGAGTCGTGCGAAATTGTGTTAAGTTTGTGACGAATGTGGGAGTGCTTATAGAAAAATAACAGCCAGTCTATAGATAGTTTAGCAATGCTTGTCATGGTCTGACTGTAGATAGGAGACCATCTTGTCATGATCTTGTTTATTTTAAGCAGTTATTAGGAGTCGTCAGAAGCCAGGAAGTCTGATAACTAATCTTACAAAGGGTAACTGGATTGAAGAAGACAGATAGGCAGTCACTTCATGTAAAACACGAGTGCTAAGCAGCATTCAGTAAGACTGAAAGACGACTCCAACATGGCTTGGGAAAAGGCAGACGATGTCCTACCTTCTTCACTATATAGGCGAGAAAGCTGACTCAAAAACATGAAACAAATATAGTACCTAGACTACATTCCTAATGGAGATAGATAACTTGCACTACATCAAGCTAAAACACAAACAAGAACTATTTAATGCAGCAAAAAGTTCGCATCAAAGACAAGAACTTGGAACACCTAGTGACTTCGCCATTTAATAGAAAAGTGCAAACGACGATACGATTTCTCAAAGTTAACTATGTGCAATCTATACTAACTGAGTTTTGAAGTCGAGGATGCTCTAAAAGGAACATGAAATTTTAACTGAATTAGCGCTCCAGTTTATCAGACGAAGTTTCTTTGAAAGGAAACTGCTTACTACTGATTTTTCGCCTGGTGTACCAATTATGTACGAGGGAAGATCCTTGAATCTTGGAACGACTGAAGCAACATTCTTACGCAAAAGCCTAATTAGGTATTTACACAGCAAACATATTTACAATAAAAAGTTCCAGTGCGCATATTCCAATATTCCAACAAATTCAGTGTTCCCTAACCAATTATCGGCTGAGATGGCTGTACTTATGTAAAGATATTAGCCAACTACGCAGGACATTAAATAGTGCCCAAGCACTTGCGCAGACTAAAGTGCGCTCCCTATCCTGCACTCTCATAGCCCGATTTAAATTAAAAAAAAAAAAAAAAAAACAGTATTAGGCACGCAATACAAGTTTATCGATGCTTTGAATTTTGTTTATGTAATTGATTTTTTTTATTTCTTTTCAACATTAATTTTAGAGCCTGTAGACTAAGCTTGTAGACTAACTCCGTTAGCATAAATAAATTAATTCACTTTCATCCTCGTTTTTACACATATATACATAACTGTCGTTATCACCACAGCTTCATAGAGTTTACCAACTACTCAATGTATTCTCAATAAAAACCTAGTACCATAACTTCAACATCCCATAAAATGTTTATCTTCACCTCTACCCATTACTTTTTACTTTACCACATTTTTCACTCAAACCTTACGACAAGTGACATAGTTAGAGCTCCCGCACACTCCAAACTTTTAGTCGGCCGATTTTTTTTTGGGCTCATAAATCAGTATGAAGATGAATGGTAGTACACACATTACAAAGACCGGGTATTTAGCCGGTATAAGGCCGACTGAAAAAATAAAAAAAATATTTATTCATCAAAAAAGAATTACAATAAATGTTTGGCGATGACCGTCAAACTAGGCTACAGCCTGTGTCTTGAGGGTCCGTGTTGCGACATTCAGGTATTGAGGAACATTAAACATTAGGAAATTTAAAAAAGAAAAATCAAGAAATATGCATTGGTGTGTGGTGTGGTGTGGTGGTGTGTGCGTGTGTGTGTTATGTGTGAATGTGTATGGGGATGTGTTTGTGAGTGTGAGTGTGAAGGGCATGGACATTGTAGGGGCGAATCTGCTTTCTGGTTTTATTACTTGGATTGGAATCAAGATTTTCTTTAAAAAAATGTTGCTAGCCATCGGGTCAGCTGTCGGCCGACTATTTAGTGTACAGTGTGCGGCTACAGGTAGGGCTGCCATCTCGAATATTGCCAAACCCGGACAAACATTTAAAAAACCCGGACATTTGGCGTAAATCGCATTTTTTCCCCGAACGAGTACGATTTCTTTTAAACAAAATATTACCTAATTTGTAATCCATTTACTATTAACATATACTTAAATTCAATGAGGGGCTTCCTTACATGAAAAGTGTCCGGGTTTTCCCCGGACACTTCTTGAAACCCCGCCCGGACGGCCCCCGGACGGCCGCCAAACGAGGACAAATCCGGGGAAACCCGGACGGATGGCAGCCCTAGCTACAGGTAATGATGTCACTAGCTTGAGCTGAATGCTATAAACTGATATTAAACAAGTCGTAACAATACTCAATAAACAAAGGAACAAATGCTTGCAATAACTTCTCAAGTTTATGATTTTGTATGAAGCCTCTTTTCATTTGTTTCTGATCGATAGGAATGTTGCATTGTAAAGTTTTATTAAATTACTAGCTTCCGCCAGCGGCTTCGCCCGCGTGGTGTGTTTATAAAAAGTAGCCTATGTGTTAATCCAGGCTATCACCTATCTACATATCAAATTTCAATCAAATCGATCCAGCCGTTTTTGCGTGATTGAATAACAAACATACATCCATACATTCTCACAAACTTTCACATTTATAATATACTAGCTTCTGCCAGCGGTTTCACCCGCATCCCGTGGGAACCTCTGCACGAACCCGGATAAAAAGTAGCCTATAGCCTTCCTCGTTAAATGGGCTATCTAACACCGAAAGAATTGTTCAAATCGAACCAGTAGTTCCTGAGATTAGCGCGTTCAAACAAACAAACAAATAAACAAACTCTTCAGCTTTATAATATTAGTATAGATATATAAGTAGGAAGTAGGATGTTGATATTTTCAGTATCGGTTATTCCTACTCATGAGGATAATCTCGCCTTTTGCCGAATTTTAGATTGATTAGGTTAGACACACACTGTGTTTCTTTTTTTCATTTTTTTTTGTTCCTGCATTATGAAAACCACATTCGCACATTGGAATAAGTATGTCTGGACATTCACGTATGTACGTTTGTGTGTGATCAGGGACAAGTAAGCTAATATGTGCTTTACAAATGCAGGTATGTGCAGTGATAATGAAATTACACAGAAAGATCTTGAGTCATCTTCCGAAATTAACAGAATAAGCAAACTAAAGTCATGTGCAACCATGTAAGCGAAATGACGAATATTTCAATATTGAAACCAGAATAAACTTCTAAAATCCAAATACATAGAGAAAACCCATATGTTTACACTCAAAATATTCTCAGCCTAACTTACATCTGTACGAAATGTATTCTTCATATAATGTTTGTGTCTCGAATACAAAAGGACTGGAATATATCGTGCTGTATAAATATGACTGAAATGTATAAAATATGAACTCATTCGAATTCGAACGAAGGGCGCATATTAAACGTATCATAACAAATCAGCTGGTTTTTGTGATCAATTTTTATTCTACATTTGTTGATTTTGGATATGAATCAAATTTTACGATCTTTTTGTGTTTTTGCAATGGCAATATCAGTATTTTTATTAGTATAAAGCCAGTTTATTTGCTTGCTGAATTTGGATTATTTACATCTTTTTTCTCCCGACCTTATTCGAATTTATTCCAAACATTTTAATAAATAAACTCAACTGTATTTAAAACAAAAAATACATCTGTACGCTCGATTAAAAATGTAATCTGTATCTTTATAATTTAAAATGTCACAGCTGTTGCCGACCCACGCAGTTTGACTTCGTCCCTGCATACAGGCAAATTGAGAAAATCCGCCCACACACTGAATAAATCTGTTTGCTGATGTTCAAAGTTCAAAGTTTGAAAAGCACCCTAATTACATGACCCTACTTCTTTCCGTGTCAGTTGGTATAAATTGCGATGATATGAGCTTCATAAAAAATAAAGCACTGTATATTAACTTTTGGAAAAATGCGCATTTCCTGCTTAAAATACTTTTATTGCGCTTGGAGATTGAAGATTAAATGTTGACATTAGCTTCATATAAATTCTGTAACATTTCAACCTCTAATCGAAAAATTACTGTCAGATACCCATCTGAATTCATTTGATATTGAAATTCGCAGTTAGTCAATGCTGATCATTGGTAATGAAAAATCAACATTATTAACATGACGTTTAAGTTCACAATTGAATGCATCTCACATAGGTCTCACAGTGAAATCATCAACGTATACAATGACAGTTTACACGTACGTGACAGTACCAATACGGTCTTCTCTCGAGGGCCTATCATAGCCTAAAAGGGTAAACTTTTATGTATATTTGCAGCTTACAGGCGAAATAGCAAATAAATCTTTGTGAGAATGTGTCGCGAAATGGTAGACTTCACTTTGGCCATGATCTTGCTTAAGTATCCGTCTCCGCCTCTAAGGCTTCTTTGTCGCGTAAATTACTGTTCACGTACTGTACTGTTCTAGACATATTTGAATATATTGTAATCTATACTAATTTTATAAAAGCTAAAAAGTTTGTTTGCTTGAACGCGCTAATCTCAGGAACTACTGGCCCAATTTGAAAAAATCCTGTAGTGTTAGATAGCCCACTCATCTAACATATATCCGGGTTTGTGCAGTGTCCCACGGGATGCGGGTGAAAACGCAGGCAGAAGCCAGTAGTTTTAACAAATGGGTGCTTGTTCTATATTGTTATTAAATCAGTGTTCATTTGAGCGCAAGTTCGATGCACTATCAATATTGTCATAGCTGTATTCGCTACACCGAACTGCCCGATCCCCGCTTTGATGTACATATAATATTCAATGTATATTAGTTGTATTAAATATCAATTTTAGGACATAATTGACTTACTATCACTACGTATGATCTCTCAACTACATAACACGCAAAATATTCAAGTCGAACAACCCTTCAAGCAGTGAATCGTTTTCATAAACTCTCGTAGCAACGAGTATGTCAAGTATTTCGAATTTTCCAAGGCGTTGAACGACAAGTAATGATGCTTCGAGGTTGAAGGGGGCAGAAAACGTGCTCGGAGCTTTCCCATTTCATTCGTAATATCCTTCACGTCGAATTTAAATGCAATATTAGTGACAGGCCATGTTTAAAGGTGGTTCGAAGATGCTTAGTTTTAATGTTATTCTAATTCGCTTAGAAACCTGACTCTCAGTCTATGTAAAGTCATATTTTAATCATCACATAATTTGAACAAATTCAACTTTCACAAAATACAAACTTATTGAAGTAGGTACTTTAGTTGAGAGCTTTATTTACTACTGAACTCACAAAGTCGCAACTGCAGTCGCCTTATTAATTGAGCACATTAATTATGGACCGGTTGAATAAGAAAATCAAGGCACAAACAAAAAGTTCTCAACTCAAACATGGAAACTCTGAAGTCCTTCAAACGGACTAAGGGCTGAATCTCAACATAAAAGTACAGGCCATGTATAATAAACCAGGTTTAATGGAAGTATCCAACCTCATTAGCTTTTCAATCTCAGGAGGATCCACTAATTAAAAGTTGTATCCAGCACAATCCCAGTCGCAAACGAATAACTAAAGGGACCTGGTTTAAAAATTAAATCTTACATTTATTAAGCGTGGAATTGGATTCAGAAAAAAGTGCTCCGAGTTTATTTTCTTGCGATACTTTGTTATAATTATGTGGCCATTTAATCTCATATTAAATTGCGTTGTCTGCTAAGCAAGGCGTCTCGACTTCTATTTGCCAGCACGCCGAAGTTTTCTGCTGCGACATTTAGAATTAATTTCTACGAAGCTTCTGTCTATAAATACGGGATCTTTTAGGCTTCTCATGCTTACAACTACATATAACATAAGAAAAAACGAAATAGTGAACAGTACCCATAAATAGTGTAAAATGCTCCATTGCACATTTCGCCAGTACGTAGCAAAGAAAGGTCGAAGGGATTGACATGGCAAGGAAGGCAGATGACCATTTATGTAACACACCTTTCAAAGGTTTTATGTCCAGCAATGGACGGCAATATGGTGGTTCTTTGATGGTTCATTTATAAACCTTTACTTCCTTAGTCGTAAAACAAAGGTACAATGTATAACTATACTGCCACTTTTGTAGTCTCATGCAAGCTTATATCAGACGTGCACGCCTCAGATACGGCCTTTCAATTTGCACCTCGGTAATTGAAGAAAATAATCCTCAGATCGATTCCCAAAATTCCTTGTGGCACTCGGAGGAAAATGCTTCATATACTACACATTCGCTTTCGTGTTCAATTATCAGGAATTGGATTGAGAACAAATTAGGTTCATGTGAAATCATTCATTCAAATATTATTGTTTTATTATGAATGTGTTATCTTGCGGGTCTCGTAGTTAGCGTTGTAATTTATGTAAGGTCTTCTTCTCCTTCTTTGCAATTACCAATTCATAAACCTAATATACTTTCTCCCAACATTGAGAATTCAGAGTTTTATTAAGTCCTTACTTAGTATTGGACAGTTCTCTATCAAATCAGTCTCCTCGTATGTTTCTAGTAAAAACACATAAACCTGCTACTGTTGCAGTCGATTATATTATCTCTATTCACAGCACCCTACTCCTAAAACGTCAAATCCCCCAGAACGCGTGACCCAACTATGATCTAGAGGTAAACTCCCGAAGCCAAGTGTATAGGAAATGAGATGTATGCAAGCAGATGCGAGCGTGCTAACTTGATAGCTGCACTAATCTAACTAACGCCAGGTGGCTTGATCGAATTTAGCCGGCGTGAGCTCCAATCAGTTCACGATATGTTTTGGTTTAGTAGGTGCAGATTATAAGTACATAGAAGCAGAACAAAATGCAGAGGAACTGCTAATATGTTTTATTTAGCAAGGGGGAAAAATAATTGCATATAGATTACCGGTTGTTTTGTAATGGTCAACGGTGCAATTTAGAGAATTCTTTATTCACATGGGAAAAAATAATCTAAAACTTAACATGTTTGTTCGCTAAAAGCTATAACGTATTCTAATATTGCCAGGCCAAACAAGTCCACATCTAAAGCATTAGGAAGCCTTCTTCAAAAACTTAACAAGTATGCAACTCAACGGTCTTTTCATTGTTATTTTTCACGGTCCATAGTCAAACAAAACACCATTATCATTTCAACTCGCACTTCCCCGTTTTATAAATATTTAAATGGTGGGCCCATACCCTTCTTTAAGCGTAGATCTCCAGTCAGAATTAAAGTTTTTCGTCTTATTGTTAAGATGAGAAGGGACCTTTATTGTTGTAACAATTTATATAAAGTCAACTATAACCTTCTTTTTCAACATTTAGCTATTTCTGGACAGCTGATTAATTCATCCATATAAAACTTACAGCACATTTTGGCAGTAACAACGTAACTATATAAAGCATTATCTTTAGGTATATTGTATGTAGTTGAATCCTTCTTAAAATTCCAGGCATTAAGATAGATTTTTTCCTTCAGAACTTAAATGACACTAAGGACACAGGTCATTCACAACTAATAAAACGATATCAATTGACACTACAACGTATATTTGCCCATTAATAAATACTCCATCGCTAAACTCGGAATATGGAAAGTACACAGAGAATAAATAGGTATCACGCAATATTGGCCCACTGCATTACTGTCTATCCTTTTGTTTACGTTCGCTCTGTTTATTATTTACTCTGTGGATTTTAAGTCTTCATTATGCTGACGTTTACTGGCAACGGCTATTTCTGCTTTGTTTCCATTAAAAAAGAAATAATAGAATGCTGTCTTTGGGAAAATTGGCTGAAATATGTTTCTGATAACATCATGTTTCTATGTCATATTAACATACTCTTAAATCAATGTTTTAATAGTATATTTTCAATGTTATTTTACCCTCTCGAGTTTAATTAATATTTATACAATGTAAACAAAGGAATTATCAAAACAGTTCGTAGGTATAAAAAAAGTAAAACTTTTCACTCTTCTGGAATTGGCGAAATATTAAACATCGAAAACAAAGAAGACTAATAAATGAAATGGAGATAAAAACATTAGAAAAAGGTTCGACTCACGGTTCGTAATTACATCAATGGAATAAAAGAGTAACTTCGTGATGTGGAAGAAGGTCAAGCATTTGACCCAATATAAAGACGAGCCTGACAAAGCGTAACTGCCAAGCACATAAAATTGGACCTCAAATGAATGCCAAAATCAACTTAACAAAAACGCCTAATCACAGATTGTCCAAAAAGGTACTCTAACACGTTTACAACGCTGATTACGAGTCCTGCTATTCACTAATTCCATTCAAGCCGTTAAAGATCACGTCCCATTCGAAATTCAGCGGCTACATTAAATTTTCGCTGAGATTTCACCTGCACAGCCCAACAGCACATTTCACCTAAACCACTCAAACACACGACTCCCAACCTAATTCCCTTCTAATAAGCCTCAAAATATCCCAGCCAACGCTAATTATGAAGCTTACAAAAGCACAAAACAGGCAAGGACGAACTTTCACTGACTAATCAAGGGTTCGTTAATGACTTGTTGCGCAATAAAGGATTTTATGCCGTATGTATTTGGGTCACAGTTCATTTTGGGCTCAAACGTTTTGTGCTGAGCTAAAAAATATATCGGAATACTTTCCCCGAGGTGACGTGTGAGTAATAGGATGAAAGATTGCCGTAATATCGGCTATGATTCTAACGTCAGTCGGATGTCGTGTTTTGTGTCCGTTTTGACATGTGTCAAACGTTGGAGACGTCAGACGGCAGACCATGAGGGGAATTGTCAGTCATTAAATTACGAAGACCTTGAATGAATCGTTATTTAGAGCGCGTCGTTCTTTTGTAAAATTCTTATTTTAGTCAATTACAATTTTATTGAAGTAATTGGTTGGTTACGTAGCTACCTAAATACATCTCGGTAGTAGGTACATTGTGGCAAGAATTGGGTCATCGTTACCTAATTTGTTTGTGCGTTGAAAATTGGAATGATCGTTACATGGCTTTGTGAAGCGTTTTGAGTGAACTATTTTGGTTTGACCAACAGTAAAAAGATGCGTGTTGACCTTTGACCTTGACTTTATAAAATTACCAAACCATTTTCACAATTTTAAGTTTAATGTATACGCGTAAGTTTAGTATATAATTTAGTACCAGCATAAAGCAATTACGATTTTAACAATATTGATGAAATCACAACAATGTACTATGTGGATGTACAATAAAAATAACAACTCAACGGTTTTCTTACTCACGGTAAAAGTCTCGAATAAACTCCAAAAAAACTTACCTGAAAAAGATGATTATAATAAGTAGACGTATACAGCAAATAGGCCATAATATAATTATTTCAAACACACATAATCGAGGGAGCAAAACTTTGGAGCATGTCATTTTAATTAAAACAAAAGGTTTTGTAATATAATTTATACGAAATTGAGAGTACGTAAGGCTATTTACTTAGTACTGTAGTACCTACATATTCGGGTGGATCATAATGTACTAATGTGAGAATTTCGCTTGGAGGTACAGTATTTAGGAAAGTTACAATAACATATATGGAGATCACATGGCTCTTTAAAGATAATTGGGATTACCAAGTTACCTATTAGTATCTATTTACATTATCTAAACTGTACCCATTTTTTAATTCCTATGGACAAAATAATATAAAATGCGTACGATTTTTTGAGGCTGTATGCTTCATTTTATCCGAACACGGGAAGAAGTTTTCGAGCTAGAAAAATCCCCTGAGTTCCAGGACAAGACAAATTACTGACTCCATCATCTTTTGTGTCAAGTATTTTTGGATTTTTATTAATGTTTATAATGGTATAGCAACAAAGTGTTTCAATACCAAAAATTTACTTTAACTTATCACATATCTAACAATGAAAGAACAAAACAGCAAAACTCTGAAATAACAGAATTATGTCTTTAATAAAATGGCCGCTTCTCTTTGTTTTAATTAATCTAACAGGAACAACGCGCCCGCATTGTCTTTATATGTTCAGATGCATTAAGTTTTATTTGACAACCCTTTTAGCTCGGTTCTAAAGGGTTTAAATTAAATTCATGTAATTCATTCGAATGTTCTTTATGAACAACTCTTTGAGAGTTGCTTTGATCTTCCTACTTTCCATGGATTTGTCTGTCTATTTATATTTATAGCTGTAGAATGTTTCCTAAGTTAAGCTTTGACAGTTTTTCTCTGCTAAAGAATAAGTTGATATTTAATCAAGCCTAAGCCTGGTGTTAAAAACTGCTAATACTAATACTTACAATAAAAAGTTTTTGTTTGTACCCTTTTTTTCCATTTGAAACTTAATCATGTTGAAGATATTATTCATTGTGAACCTATTTTGACATTTGAACCTATTGACATCTAGGCTATATTTTATCCGGGTACGAGAAGAAGTTACAGCGGCACGGAGATGAACAGACTAGTATGGTATAACGTTACACAATATAGTTATATATAACACGACACAGTAGCATACAAATAATACAGAAATCATCAACGTACACGAGACGATTGTACTGTGAAAGTCAAGGTCACCTGACCCACCTCACTTAAAAATCCATTAAGCAAACGCCCCAGTTTCCGCACAACGTTTGAATTATATTAGGTCTAGAATAGACTAACCGATTTTCCGCGACTTTAGTTGAGTCCCGTGGAAATTACTGCGTGCGCCTGGATAAAAAGTACCTTATGGCTTTTCTCGATAAATGGGCCATCTAATACCGAAATATTTTAACCAACTTCAAAAAAAGGAGGTTGTCAGTTTGAACTACGTGTTTGTAGGTATGTATTTTTGTGCGCGATTATCTCACGGTTGGCTGAGCCGATTTTGTCGGTCACAGAAGAAGTCGATTTAATTTTTCTGATAAAAAAAATACATCTACAGTGTATTTTCAGAGATTAGCACGTTCAAACAAACAAATAAACTCCTTCCCTTTATAATATTAGTGAAGATTAAGCAACTTCGGTTTTCAGTTTCTCTCGCCAAGGGATTGGGATTTGATAAAACGCGCTCACTAATTCCATTGCTACTTAAATCCACGCAGTTTGAAATCTTATTTCGCTTTTGGAATAATTTATGTTTCACTTCGTTAAGATTCTTTATATGTATAATGTCGGATTAGAAATAACCATAAATCAGGCGAGATGTATTAATTGTGTTGCGTGTTACTGGATCAAAGCAGTTTTTATTCTGAAATAAATCAAATTGATATGTTAGCACACGGATAAAATTGTTTAGTTATAGAATGCCGGAATAAAAATGTTAATGATGATCTTCACTATAAGGATAGCTAAAAAAATATTAGAAACATAGGCTATATTTTATCGCGGTGCAGGCAGTAGTTCCTACAGGACGCGGTTGAAACTGCGGAAAAACAGCTATATAGTTATATAATAACACTCAAAACTCGGAACCTCTTTAAATATGTACTCACCAGGTGCTAATGGTCTCCGAATGTCTTTGCACGAATTTAGAATACACGTGCTTGAATTATTTATTTCGGCTTTTATTTTTAAATGGGCATACTCAGAGAGATGGCCCTATATTGTACTTTTCTAGTTAGGAATAAGTAAATTGAATTGACCATTACCTTTATATCTACATAAAATCTTCTGTTTTTGTGTAAAAGTTTAATATACAATATAATTTCGCTTCTGTCTATTGCCTTGAAGCCATTACTAATATTCATTGCGTCATCAAATACCTATTTATGACACTATTATATACCAATTGCATTGAATTCATAAATCGAACACCAATCATAATTCAATCGATAAATTGGATTCAATTCTGGATTGAATCCCATTCTTTCTCCAATCACAATTTTATATGCATTCTCAATAACGATTGGTCGGCCATGCATAAAGGCAGCGTCCATTTTCCCGCTTTGCCGCCATACTTCTAAAGTTACTCTTCCATAAACTTATGTACGTAACTTGTTCCACCTTATGTATACTTGACTCGTGCAGCTACTCTTGAAGTTTACGTTAAGTTATCCAAGCGAAAAACGGCCGGTAGTAAAAGGTTAAGAATGTAAAGTTTCGGTTTATACGGTTTTATGTACCCGGTTTTAGTATCCTCTTAAAATCCTAAATGGAAAGATATAGGTAAGAGAGTATCTCAGGCTATATCGAAATGCATTATTTATTTTTGTGAATCCATTAAAACTGCTATTGCAAAACAAATTTTCCATTTTGAAATAGTTTTTTGTTCCAAAAGAACCTGTCTATTTAAAAAAAAAACCTTTGTCTATGAACATGTGGTCTTGTTGTTGCACCCACGTCGTAGGAAATCCCACAGCACTATGACGTTTGACTAGCGTAATCGCTCTGTGAGTCACGGTTGTTTCTCCTTACACTTCGCACTTCCGTATAAAGTCCAACAGCCTTAAACTTTGCATTACTTAATTGGCAAACAAAAAAATACATAACCAAGAACCTTGTCGAAATAAACAGACAAAAAATTAGAACGAGGAAACTGCAGATTTTTTTCAATTGCAACATTGCTTTATCACCTTATTTTTGACTGCCAGTTTATATCTATGGACCTACTCTTTCAAACAGTCTTAAAAGTTTAATATCTCTTTCACAAACACATTTACGAGACTGAGACTTCTGGATTGCGAATTCCACGAAAACAGACTTGGTTAATGCTTTCTCTCACCTGAGCTTCAGCTTAATCATAAAGATGGAAATTATTCTCTTTGGTACGTTTCTGACGCCACAAAGGGTCCAGTAACGCTTCATTAGTCCCTCGTAATGGCACTCCCACATTTATGATTCGTTTTTCGCGTTAATGACCGTCGATTTAGTAAATCTTTCTTTTTATGGACCTTGTGTTTGTTTAATGCAAATTGCTAATTACATAACGGCGTGAATGTTGCTTTAAACTGCAGAAGTTTCGGAATAGCTATTTCTAATAAGTAGCCAATGGCACGTGAGATTCGGCTTTAACCAGAGTTGCATTCATTGGATAGATTTTGAGTCCATGGGAGTCAATGCCTTGTGCGCAAATGCGATGTTAAATCGAAGCTCGGAGTCCCAAACCCACAAATTACAACATTTCTTTTGTAATGCAAGACCGAAAAAGATAGAATAATGTATGCGCATTTACTTAAAATTACGTAAATAAATGAAACGACTAATAGTCGTGGAGCTAACTAGACTTCAGGGAGTAAGACCGTCCGAATTACATAAAGCTTGGCGCAGACTATCTTCCCTCGAGGCCAACTAACAGACGTGGAATAAAACAACATATAACTACTGACTGTCTCGCTACGCTCCATCAAAATATGCTCATTAAATATTAAAAAGTCAGACTTCATTTCACACAACAACAAAGCGTAAGATCATAAAATTTTCCTTCGACTATATACAATTTCATTCAACTATTCAACTTCTGTTTGTAAGTGAAGCGGAGACGTCGGATATTATAAAGGCAAAAGCGACTGGGAGATAAGACGCCATGACGGCTGTCGGCCGGTAATGATATTACGTTTCAACGCCATCTAGCGGTAGAAGATACAATTGTGTTTGCTCAAATGTTGTTTCACCTCGGGACGTTCTATTTTTGAATTTAACTGAAGCCATTTTTGGTGAGGTTTTTGGATTGACTCAATTAATTAATGGGCTAATTTAATTAGTTTGAATTTGAAAACTGTATCGCTAACTACAGCTACTACATGAAAATAAATTCTTCTCAATCTTACACCTCGCAATTTAAAATCCCGAAACCAGAGATAAACGAATCTCTGATAGCAAGAAAATAGTTTCTAAATTCCACCAATATCCTGACCTTAGGTTAAAGTAGAACATTTTATTTCACGTATTAGGGCTAAAGCTTTTGGGGATTTCCAAGATTAGTATTCGGCACTCGTATGTTTTATTCGTACCTTGCTACCCTTTTCCAAAGTTACTTTTCCCGAAGGTTATTTTAGGTTAAAATTATTCTTTTTCTGTGAGTATGTGTGTAGCTATGTTTTTTGGTGGGCCTAAATAATTCATGGCCTAATAATGTTATGAATTAAAGATGACAGCACAATTACAGTGAGATAGATCATGTTTGAAAACTGTTACAAACAATCAAACTATACCTTTCAACAATGACGTTATATCCCCTATTTTTAGCTATGTACCGTACTAGGTAGTCGTAACTGAAGCGAACTATCAATACTCATAAAAACCTAAAAACAGATACATTCCATCCATTGATTGCATCTATTCCCAAAATAGAATGCCCTCAAAACTTCAAATTTAGAACAGACCTTTGGAATAGACAAAAAGATCCAAAACGGTCCATCAAAAAAGTTTATATACGCTATGCCAAAGACCACACTAACAAAGACAGTTTGTGTAATCAATGGAATTCCGCAAACTATTATGATGGCCAGTAATATATGGCACCTGTGAAAACATCTGCCAGATGTCTAGTATACGACCCATTACGTAATATAACGGAGATTTGTAGCATTCAAGGAAGATCACTTTTGCCGCGAAACTGCTTTTGTGTGCATGAGAATAATCTAAAATATCTAATTCATCACGGGATGAGCTATTTAAATCATAAATAGTTGGTTATTGGAACGATAGCCAGAAGCCGTTGTAAAATATTATTATCTGGTTGCAATGTTTCCAGTATTTTGGGGTTACTGCTATATTCATTCATCTGACCCTTCCACGTGTGATCGTCTATGTGTCTATGTACATTTAATGACTAATCATTTGAGTTTAGTGAGAATGCAGCCATCGGGATGCGGTTGCCAGTTTGCCGAGTTCTATGTAGTGTTGAACAAACCAGGCCAGGCGTCATATGGTTGTAAGCATTCAACAATTCGGCTAAACGACGTGTAGACGAGTGATTAAACGACTGCTATAAAAATTACCTGACCGCAACGAGGAAATCAATAGATTTCCAAAAGCTACTTCACAATTTCAATAACGTTTTATTGAAATTCCCATGACGAATTCATAACCGGTAAGGCTAGCCAACTAATAATATGTTGAGGTCGGCTGCTGCTTTATCAATATTCGATCAAGATGGAGTAGACTATTAAATTAATACTTTATGAGAAACAACTGACATCTGACCTATGCACGCCAAAAACTTTAGCTTAGCAAAACACATTCACATTTATTTCTGAAAAACTCGACGGATGTTTCTATTTTTCTGTAGATAACTGTTTTGTGAACTTTATTTCAAAACGTTGGTGCAGGTCGGAGGCATGTGAAAAAATCTGGTCACATACGAGTTGTTACGAGTTCAGAAAACATTTCGACCGTGTTGCCAGCCCTCGACAATGATCTAAAAGTTATATATTTTCAAGACAGGGTTTTCTTCAAGTGGCACAGCCAATCCTTCGTTCAAGTCATACCAGTCCAAGCTTAACAAAATAGTCGTGATAAACCCGTGGTCATTGTACGAATTAGTGGGGCACTTCATTAGCACCGCTTAGCAGACTGCCCCGGGGAGTTGTTCCACAGATTACCCGCTTACCATGTCGCTTAACTTGCGAAGGGACTGGAGTTAAATGACGAAAAAGGTTTTATACTCACTGAATTTTCTTTTTTGTGAATGGCAATCTTAGACTTCTTTCGAGAATGCAGACATAGACAACTAAGTTTAACACTGCTGGACACATGGATTCAGGTCCATTTTTAAGTTGAAATAAATTAACAAAATTTAATGAAAAACCATAATCTAACATTTTTGTTAATACTGTAAAATAGAGTAGGTATTATGACATAACTTGGAGAGACTAAAGTTAGGTATTTGGTTACGATTTTTTTGCAAAAAGTCTACTAAGCGACCGACTGGCTTCAGACTTGCCAAGATACCCGGACATAAACTCTATGCTCCCAGACATAAAAAAGTTCAAGTTTGATCTATGGTCGAGATAATAATCACGCAGTTTTGTCAAAAAAACATAAATTTTACCTCAACAATGATCTATTAAATATACCAAGGACAACAACATATTTAGGATTAACCTGTTAAAAACACGAACTTATCAAAAAATGTCGCTTAGTAATGTTATACAAAAATACGTGTTATGCAAATATTAATCGTTTAATTAAAATAACATGTTAAGTGCGTAAACTTTGAACTTATACACTAATCTTCACAATACGTAGTATTTATTCAAAACCTGTTTGATTTTTTAGGTTGGTTTATTACATCTTTGTTTTTTTTAATGTAAAATATTGTCCATGGAGATTTTAGCTTTCAACTACGTCAATAAAAAAATAAACAAATGACTGTTGTAGTTTTTTTTTTGTTTAATTAAGTAATCGTAAACATGACGTGCAGTTAGGTTTATTATATTATTTAAATATTTTTGAATGTAGCCTTTAGGTAATTTATATTCGCTCAGTTTGGTAGTAAACAAATAAATTAAGTTTTTTAGTGAATGTGTACCATGAACTTTAGCATACCAATTTTTATTCAAAAGCAGAATATCGCCGGGGCAAGCGGTATTTTAGCTTGGGTCAAGAAATATTGTGTAAATCAAAAATAACCATAGCACTCAAAGTTTTTCTATGAGACATTTTATCGAAGTACAATCACCTATTAGGTACACATTTTTCAATAATGACCACTATATTTAACCGAAACATACTACTGAACCTAAAATGCACCAAAAAGCTGAAAAAATAGAGTTCAAAATCGTGCATCAAAGAGGTTCAACGGTCAAATATTTAAGTTTGACAGTGATGGATTGTACGAACTTGTGAAAGACACATTATAGCGATCAACACGCAAACAGCGACATTGATACTCAATACTCATGTTGCTTGGAGCATTCAACCACCCGGAGACGCTTGCTGTGCCTTTCCGTGTCAAAGGCACGAGAAATCTGGTCATACTCATATTACATATTGTGTATGTAGAGTTCATGCTTGATCTCAGACCTTGATTTTGTTTGATATTGTGGTAGTGTGTATGAGTAACAATGTGATTGAAAATACACAAGTGAGCTAATGTATATCACTGTTTGTTGTTGCCCCTTCTTTGATAGTTTAAGATTTGTACTTGTAATAGCTTCGGTTAGTTAAATGCTGTAAGCCTTGTTGTTCCTAACAAATAACATGTGATCCGTTTTCTGATTGGTTGACTGACTCCATTAAATGATGGCTGCAGTACTTTAGTACTTTATAGAACGGGTACACTGAAAAACTGCTTTACTATGCAAAATTTCCCTCATGACCGGAGGGAACGTGTAACTTTGTTCGTAATTTAAAAACTCGCAAAGCTGTGTTTGAAATAAAAACTAAAAGCTTCATATGGGTGGCTACTTTTTATAAAATAGTAAAGTCGGTTTCAGTTTCAGTGCTCTCTTCATTTGGTAACTGCCCTATCTAATATTACGAGTGTATTTTTACACGCTTTTTATTAGCTTCACCTGTATGTTTGTATGTTTGTTTGTAACTGACTTCTTTGGGCGCGATTTTTTCTGAAATGCAACGTCAATCGTTTACATTTAATATTACAATAATTTCCAAAATGAAATTGCATTGCTCCAAACAGTCCCAAAAACAAATTCAACTCAAATAAATTGCTATTAAAATATACAATGGCCTATAACACATACATTATACCTCACTAGCCATTAAATCAAGTGTGAATTTTAATTCTCTATCACTACTAGCCACGCGGCCCGGTAAGCGTGACGAAAGGATAACAGCGGGCCGCCATGTTGATTTCAATACAAACCACAGACGAAGCGAGTAATCACGTATTGGCGCCATTTGTTTGTATTCTAAATTCAAATTCCTGTTTTTTCTTAATTTTGTTGTTACGTCATAAAATTCGAATTTTAAATGAACCAATTTTTTATCTGTTGTGGTCTTATGCTACATTGGTGAACGAAAAACATTTAAATATTTTGATAAATAAGTTTGTACCTTTTATATATCTACGTGTATAACTATGTAAATAAACACCGTTAATAATTTTTAAATTGGAATTAAAAATATATTTTGGCTATAAAAAAAAAAGTGTACCTATTATTTTGCGTCGATTAATAAAACTAACTAGCGTCACGTTTAATGCGCTAATAACCATGAACTTTCGTCTAAATACCTAATCAAATGTTATTATGATACATTATTATGAACTATTTTTATACACAACGTACCTAAATATCATTTATTTAGAACAGGAAAAATGACAAAATACCGAATACTGCATGTAGGTACCTATCCATTATCTGTACTAGGTATTGCTTTTAACCAGATTTTTTTTTAAACTGATGGGCAAAGTACTTCAACAGGACGCGGGTAAAACCGCTGACGGCAGATAATTTCATCTTAATACTGCATATAACCTCCAATGTGACACTGACCGAGAGAGCTAGAGTGAATCACATATTAGATATACCAACTGTTTGTTTTATTCAGTTTTATTACATCACTCATTGTTCGGAATATTTAGTTTAGGCTCTAGATAAATCAACGCGCGAGATAGCGCTTCCGTGCGGCAAAACATTGTCATTTGTTGACAAAACTTTGACAGCAATGAAAGTCATAATGTTTATGAATATGATTTATTATCAAAATCTACCATAGAATAATAGCTGTCTTTATTTTCCTGATCTAATCTGGACTATGAAGGCTGAAAACACCAACCTGCAATGAGCTAGCGTGGTGATAATCGCTCAGTCCTTCTCTGTGTGAGAGGAGACCCGTGCCCAGCTGTGGGACGATAAAAATGATGATGATATATATTTTCCTGACTACAATTACCTATATTTGGTTATACTGCAATCCGGAATGACACACGCCTATATTTTCGGCAAAAAAGATGACAAATCGTTCCCCCTTCCCACCAAAATTGATAGGCACCTGAGTGACTCCATAGCAAAGAGGTGCTGATTCACTCCGTGACCATTAACCATTCCCGAGTTTTCCCTCCTAACTGACCTTTATCGAGAAAAAGTAGTCCCTAATGGTTTGTCGTTACGAGAAATGCAGGGATTTTCCTGTTTACACACAGATTAGGTAGAATAGTGTAAATTATTACTGAGAGTATGCTATAAATAAATTACCTACTGTAAAAGGAATTCTTAGCAATATTATCACCGTTACCAAGACTTTTTTACAGTCTCTCAGACTTAAAAGTAAATATCACGTACATTCTGCGATCTATTTTTAATAGCCAGTACTTATTTTAATCAGTGTGAATAACAAGCGCATACGCATATCTACACAATCTTTATCTGATACATAAAAAACGGACTACATGTTCAGAGTACTCTATATTTACCACGGGATTTAAAAAACTGCCTTCTACGTCCAACTCATTGCATTAAGTTCCGAACACGCAAATCTGGCTACCTAAAAGCCTTTACCTAACATAAATATGTACTCTAGCTTCCTACTGGCACGAAACTTGTGTAAGAATAGCACAAACCGTGGGAAAATATTTGCTAGTCAGCATGTTGGTAGCGAGACTACCCTGGGTGCGCCGGACGTCCATTTAAGTATCGCCACTCACAAAAGCTATTTTAATGCAGATCAAGAACTGCCTAAAAGAATAAACTGACTTTTATACCCCGTTCCCAAAAAATAAGAAACGATTCGGTTTGCTTTTGGATAGTAGTTTTTCTATGTTTATTGCATGAGGCTTAACTCAAGAATCTCCCTATCCGTAAGCAGGACAAATCTTCTCATGTTTGCAGGAATCGGGAACTAAGAGATCACGGCATCGTCCTTGGTTCAAAGCCAGTCACTCGCACGATTAGATTAGGTGCAATCAACGCGCCATCCAGCTATGCGCCACCGGAAACTTGGCAGTTCATAGCACGAGTACGAGAGCTCCATAACATGTCATCCATGCCCTGATTGGTCAATTTGTAGCACTACTTGTGCAGGAAATTTCAATTGCTAGGTACGTCGCAAACGTATTTTTACTGAAGAAAACTAGGTCAGTTTCGCTCATATAGGTGGAGTTAAGAATTTAAGCATGCAAAATACTGTGTGCCCAATCCAAGCGTTTGGACGCTGGCAAATTGTTATGCAATTACCTGGCGATTTAGTTAGGTTTACACGGAAACAGGAAAAAACCGCTATGGAGGTAACTGCGAAAATATGTGCATTGTACTTGCAGTCTTACTATGCTTTATTTTTATAGTCTATGAATATGTCTCGTCTGACTCATAAAAACAATCTCATAACAATCACAACCATAGGATAGATAAGATGTCACGCAGTGCAGTAGTAAACTAACATAAACGTCACAATTGCATTCCATTTTTGAATACTATTTGTTTATATTGAGCCGTTAAACGTACTGGCCGCCATTTACGCAGACACGATGACGTCATTAGCATCTGAGGACTTCACATGTAGACGGACAAGTTTTTTTTACCATTACTCATCATTACGTACTCCAGTTAGTGGTAACCGCAAGTTCTTTTATTCTTCAATCAATTAATTTACTACACAATGTAAAATGTTGGCTAACAGGTTTTTTAAGCGTAGTATACCGGCTTTGTAGTATATTTCCTGGTTAATAGTCGCCTTAACATTTAATCGCTATTTCGAAATGATAAACACGTTGAAAAACTTCTTGGGAATCCCCAATCAGTACTCGTTTACTTTACCTTAAGAAAATATTGATAATGTACCTTCGTCTTAGCACTTACTGGAAAAAGATTTGAGAATATGCATAATGTCATCTATAAAATACAGAGAACAAGCCCTTGTAGTAACTCTTAGCATGTTCATTGCTTATTGATAAATGTCTGTCTATCTACTCAACTATTGTATGAGATTGAATATGCAGAAAGAATAATGGATGAACAGTAAACAGCTGCGATGATCGATCGTTGTACGTTAGGCTGCTATTACCGCAGTCTATGAATAGGTACTTTACATATTTACTACCTCCATAGATCAAGCACGTGAATAAATCTTATATGTACTTGGGTTTAGCAGCTAGATGGTAATTACTGTAAGTTGCCTAACTTTCATACACTTCCTTTCTAGACGTATTAATCAAACAAAGATAATAATCTTCAATGCCATTTATTTCAACCAGATCATGATTATAATCACGCTAAGCTAGCTAGATTGTGCATTACTTGAATACCAAAATGTGATCACCGCTTCGAGAATGCATTTCTCATAACTATGACGTGACTCCAATACAATTGTTTCAGCACAACCTTGCTCTTGGCATTGAAACCAATTCACAGTTCAATGAATCACTTAAAAGTTGATTAGCGAAAACTAATGCTCGTGTTCTAGAACGATGCTCAAGCATTGATCCTATTCGAACTCCATTCAACCAATCAGGACGGTCTATTCATAAAACCAGTATTCATGAAACCATTTCAAATTTCGAAGCTCGAAAGGTTGAAGATAAATACGCAGAACCTATCGAATACCAAATGGGATTGGAATCTAATCTATTACTGAGGTTTGTCGGTTGCTTCGACAGTCGTCTAGTGCAAGCAATGCAATTGTGTTAACATCGTTCGTCGGTTGTTCAAACTGACCGTTGAGTCAGAAAAACTGAAAGAATCGAAAACTACCTCGAATGAGCTAAATAAGGGACTTTAGATTGGCAAAAAAATAAGTTTAGAAATACGAAGTCTAAAAAATTGTGGCAATAAGAGTACTAAAATCCAACTACATCGATGTTGGGTTCGTAACAAAAAGTAGGTCGTCAAAACATTTTCTTCATACCATTTCACGGTATAAAATCAGCTGTTACTATACCAACAACACACAAAACTCCTTATATACCTGTTGAATAATACCCTCGAAAGCTGACAGCGAAATACCCTCTCATTTATAATATACCAGCTTACACGTGGCTCTAAGCGGTGCTTATACAGTCCTCGAATGGGAGCAATTTCGCGCAGATAAATAAGTAACGTATTTTCGGAATACATTTTGAAATTATAATGGTTGGAATGAGCTATCAACGCCATTGTTAATTGGGACATACGGGGTTCCGTGCCATAACAACCATCGCAAGGAATAGGCATGGCGAATGAAAAAAAAAAGTAATTAGTCCGTCTTTTAGATAATCCTAAAATAATGGGCACGTATTTTTTCTTTTCTCTCACACACATATAATAACGAAGATACAGCAAGATTTTGCGTTACGTCACTTTAAAGTACAAATTTTACATAGACGTTATTGCGAGAACCTTTGTTGCGTTAAATCTTAGTAAATATTTTATGTTTTGTTAAAATGAAAAGTACGTGTCTAATATATTTTGCCGATCTAAAATGTGGACTAATTAGAATCACTATTGTCTAACCCTGTCGTCATTCCTAGAAGACGGGGTTTCATACCATTCCAACGATAAAGCAAAGAATAGCTCATTATACCTCTACCATTCTGGTCCCTAATGTGGATGTCCCTCATATTTCTAGTTAAACCTTAATCGATGACTGGGCTCAATACACAGAGCACGTTTAAAAGGCTGGATCCAGGCTTCTCATCTCATATTTATTAAAACCGCCCTCAGGCGTTTATATGGTAGTCTTGTTATTAATGTGGCATGACTTAACATTTGTATTGTATGTTATAATTAAAGTGGTATGCTTCATAATGGGCGTTATAATAACATTTGATTCAGGTTCTTCAGGAATTGCTTTATGAACAAGTTATTTTATATACGTAGCACGCAGTTTCTTTTATACTCCAAATCTTTCAGTTTTCAGGAAAAAGACAACAAGATATCACATTTTAGGACAATTGAGGATAAAAGTATCTTCTTCTACGTCTTTCTTGATAAAACGTGATTTTGAAGTAAAATTCGTTACTTAAGGATTCTTGGGATAACCTTGAGGTCTGGGATTCAAGGATTCAAGATAACCTGGGAAAAAAAGGAAAATTTGTAAATACATTTTTCAGTAATATGAGCACAATTTTTTGCACTTTCCTGGAATATTAAACTATCGGAGCTACTGATAAAACTCTGCTTAATAATAATTACAACAAATGATGCAACATTACAATAAATTGAGAAGCCACAACTATTCTAAACTCTTATTATACGAGTATGCTAAACTCTTGAAATATATCGACCTTGATTGTCTATTAAGAAATATCACAATCACAAGTATGCAGTTGTAAGTGGTAATAGAAATAATCTAGAGAAAATTCCATTTCAAGCACATAGGTTTTATATTCTTGAGAATTTCCTGATCAATATGAATAACATTACAGATATGATAATGCCATTGTTTTTAACACACTCGACACAAATAGGTATTTCAATGTTTAAACAAATAGTCTAGTTTTTCTTACATGACGAAGCCACGAAGAAAATGGATTGTATGTCTGTGCCCCTCTAACCACGTACTGCTAAGCCAGATTTAAATGCTTTCAGGATAATGAAATCATCAACATATCCTTTTAAAGATTTTAAGAGAATTAGATTCCAAGCTTTTGTGACATAAACCACAACTTAAACCCATTTAAGAAAAGGAGCCCCATTTCAGAAATTCAGACTCAAGAATAAACCAAGGGGAGCGCCATTAATTAAGAAAGGGTCTTGAAACACTATGTTTCAAGCCAGGCTAAAAAGGGACGAAGTAGTAGAAAGAATTACGTTTTTCCTTCTCTTAGTCTGATGTACGCATTAATTAATAATCAACCGTAAAGACCTAATTAGAACGGCTGCTGATTGGGTTTTGATTAAGAAAGCAAATGAAAAATATATGAAAAACAAACATGCAAGAATCGACGTTCAGCAGTGGATGGCAATTGGCTGATATGATAATTATGATGAAGAATTTGTTTGCTTGAATAATCTTCGGAAATCGGATTTGGATTTGAAAAATTCAATGTTAAGTTAGCCCATTTACTATTGAGGAAGGCTTTACACAACTTTTTATCCGAATAAGTAAAAAAGATCACACGGAACGAAAGTAAAAATCTCACGGAAGCTAATTTAAAACACAATCAACTAATCCCTTTGATCTTTGACAGTACCAGACCAAAAGGGCAAAGAAAGACGAAACCACAAATCTAGAATATCTTCAATCCCGACTAAGATTGAACGCGAACTCCCACAGTAGAACAAATATTAGTATGCTCTAACAAATGTTTGTTTCGCGTCTTCACTATTTGCTATCGTAAACTGTTGTAGCCCACGCTCGTCCTACGGTTATCCTTTCTTCTATATCCAATCTTGTTTTTGCAAAGATTAGGTTGTCTGTCATAACTGTGTTATCATCTTCTGCTAAGCCTTTTCCTATGTTGAGGTCGGCTTCAAGTCATAATGCAGCTGATTACCAGTACACATTATTAGAACAAAGTCCTTTACCGCGTCTCTCTGTCTGTCTATTCGCGGTCAGCTACTGAATAGATTTCCATGCGCTTTTCACTAATAGATACAGGGATTCATGATGGAGGTTCAGGTATATAAATTATACTGTTGTGTAGTAAGAGAAGATCGCAAGAGTCTTTTATAAAAATGTTTATTTGTTTTAAACACCGTCTTTTAACGATCATCAATCATACTGCCAGCGGATAAAGCAGATTAATTTACGACTTCAAAAATGTCACTCAACCTCTTTTGCAAACATTTACCTGTTGATGGTACAGACACACCTTGGCCTAATTTCAAGATTAACTCAATAACCCTCCTCAAATATAACGAGACAAGATATTATTTCAATAATAAACAAGAATTTACGCATAAAGTGTGCAAAATCAATAAATTCTGTTCTGGAGCCAAGAGCATGTCACTGCGGTGCAACAAACTATTCCACAACCATTCTGATATAAAAATAGAGTTTATAAATCAGGTACGGTCTGTTATATTTAGTTTCATATGAACATAGTATATTTCCTGTTGAAATGCGCGCGTCGCTCTAATATGAATCGATTTAACGTTTTTAATAAAACTAGAATAGTTGAGGATTCCATACGCTTTTTAATGGACACTAGAACAGTTGACTTGCTAGCCAGTTTCATGACCTAGCAAATCATTTTGAAGAAACGACTGACGTTCCAATTTTGAATTTATCAGCCATAAATTATTCCTAGCCAGCAGTAGTAAAATACATACTCCTTTCAACAGACTGATGTAGAACAAAATTTGAATTTGAAAAGCGAATCCCTTGCCCATTCACATAATAGACGGAGTACCAATGTACCAACAAAATACCATGACATGATAATTTAGAGCTACAGCCGAGGTTTAGCAGTTACGAAACTAAATCATAAATAACAAGCTTCAAATAGACTCAGTTTCCTTATATTGTTTATTGTATGGTCTAAAGTCGTAACAGATATTATGACTAGGAAATGTCTGTATCGATTCGTGCGGATTGGTGTCAGGTGCGTATTAGGAAACAATGTTCTGAACATTACTAATTTCCGAAGCCCGTTTTGATTGGGTGCAGAACCCATTATCAACGTCAAACAAGAAACGATCCGTTTTGCTTACAGACAGTTATATTTTTACGTTTAATCTACGAAGCTTATGTCAAATATCTACCATCCGTTTCTTTTTATAGGAGCCGGGTATTAGTCAATGTGTCTTAGACTAACGAGTGGATTTGGCAAGAAGATAATGGTAATTTATTAGCTCATTAATATTATTTGAGATTGAATAACAATCTGCAGGTGTGGGATTGGTGTACAGTTGTCGCTTGTCGTTACTTTGATCATAGACAGGACCGCGTGTTCCCTTTTATAATTACTATATCGTTAATGCTAATGTTGTCGTGATAGAACTAATAGATCGTAGATTCTAGAGCTGGGTATTTAGATTTTCTCAGTAGCTTGGTCGATTCTCGGTGTGGCTCGCCCTTTATTAGAAAGGATTTTTCCGTAAAACATCATTGTTCTAAATTCAAATTGCTAGGAAACTCTTCAATTTAAAAAAAGAATTTCGAATGTCATCGCAAATTCTCAGAAAACAAGTGCCACAACCCAAGTAAGTAATAAAAAACAATTCTTTATTCAAACTTCAGAAACAGTAGAGACTGGTAGAGGCATACGAAAAAGGTACAGGACCAAAAAGGCATTACTCACAGTACATTTTTCGTCGTTCCATTTCACGGCATCCAACTAAAGCCTTAGAAATAGGGTCGTCGTCTTTTGACAAATGGGCAATATCTGTCAGTTGGAAGGGTCAAAGGCTCTAGAAAAGGTCAATACCATCTAAACCCTGTAGGATATGAGGGAAAGTAGTATTTTTCGTGGGAGAGGTACAAGTAGAACCAAAGGTTTGGCCTAACTAGAAGTTTTGTTAGATTTAATCAAAGTTGGTACACTTGACCTACCTATTGGTTGTACTTTAATTGACTTTCTTTAGACTTTAGTAATGGACCAACTCCAAAAATATATATTTTTTTAAATGCAGACCACACCCAGATTATCATTTATTTTGAAGTAATATTTTGAAACTGATCCATGAGAAAACATCTTAATAAAGACTTGTTGAGTACGCCTTTAGCAAATTTTTTGTAGCTTAAAATGAATAAAAATAATCTATTCGACTAATTTCTCAGTGACAATACTCAGAACTTCTTCCAAAGGATTATAGAGTAAAGTAAAAATAACTACATACCGCTTTCTACCGATCACATTTTGTGTATTTGTTAAGATTTGTTATGACTTACATGTCAATGTTACCCGCTAAGTATTCAACGGGCACGTGTCTATCAAAGTTGCTTTGATTGACTCTGATTTATAAGAAACTATTTTTTATGTTTTTGCATTAAGCAGTTTTCTATTATTTTTTATGGTTTGTGTTAAATATTTTGTAGCTATTTATGTTAATAAAAATTATACTGTTCATATTTTTCCTCGCATTGTACACATGGAATGAATAAAAGTGTGTAATATTTTTATCAAATGCTTTTATCCTATTCTGATTGAATAGGTATAATATTTGAGTAATATTTTTTATTAATAAATTACATGCTTGGCCTCCAAATATGTATTTGTTTAGGGGCTTTAAATATTATTTTTTATTTAGTTTTGAGAGACCACACAAAAGTGTTTTAAAATTTAAATAAATCATGTTCCACAAGTAGACCAATTAATTACGATAAAAAAAAAGAAAAAAAGTGTTTGATTAAGATCAAAATTATTCACTGACTTGTAAAACAAGTATATTATTCTGAGTCTGAATAAATATAAATCGGTAAAAAATATGCAAAGATATTTGGTCATGTATTTATTTTTGACTTAAATTAATATTTCAAAAATTAAAGTAATTTTGAATATATTGAAGTATTTATGAATTAGTTTAACTTTAAAAATTATAATTTTTATACCTGTCCAATGAGATTCTTACTGGAATGTAAATGGCTAATTTATTGTGAAAATTATTAATTGTCCTACATGTACAGAACACCCACATACATGGAATATTTATAAAACACTTGATTTATAAATAAACCAACAGGAAAATGTGTTATCATTGTCATCCCAAACAATCCACAACCAAATAGGTATTACTAAATTATTTTTAACCTACTTTATCGCTGGCCAGGCTGAACAGCCTGTTATCGGTGCCTTACCACCCAAAAAAGCTCGACCATACAAGGCGCCTCATTGTAAACAAATAGTGTATTTTTAATTTCACGTTTTTAATGTCTCGCTACCAAAGTACAATCGATATAACATCAAGACTCACCATATAAAGTCCTTGCAGTGGGAACAGAACGTCGGCTGCTTGAAGAACCTCGGCATGAACTTGTGGTCTTTTATCAGATAAACATTCTTCTTTTTGAGCGCACCCTTGCGGCCCCGCAAACGGAACGCCTGCCCAGCTTTATATTCACCACCACCGTCATCACAATTATTCTCCTCGTCCGCCATGGCTACCCGCGGTCGCTAGGGCGCCGGTTAACTCGGAAATAATAATTATCTCACAAATATTCGCCAGAGAGCGCGGCCCACCCGAACGAACCACCGCTCTCAACGGAACGTCATCGCGATTTGTCAATGAGCTGAACTGTCAATGTCATTGTCAAACTGAAAGTAGAACTTCGGGCTGCCATATAAAAGTTTTATTTTTCTGCCACTCAGTAGAAAATATGTAATCCTTAATTTTGGTGTTTTAGAAATACTTGTGATAAGCATTATATAAGCCTTCCATCAACCATATTTGCAACGGCCAAAAAAGGGCCGCTAAGCTGTAGTTACCTTGTCTATGTATGTGGCCTGGCCACGGGTCTGTTATAGTCCCAAATTTTTGCAAGGTGAGCGTGAAGCCAAAGCCAACGTGATGAAGCCCTTTTGAAATAACTTAACTGAAATGGTAACAAAAATTGTCTTTATTAGTCTGTGTTTTGTTTATTAGAACATCTGTTAGTTCTGATACCCATACCATTAAATAAATCTTTTGAGTGTGAATATACAATTTTATTTTTATTCGCTCATAAGCAATCTGAAGATGACATTGTCTGTCATTGTCATTTTGATAACGTTCAACTGTGACGATTTCAAACCTATACGAGTTGATTCATTCAGTGTTGAATTGTTTTCAGTTGTGATAATCGAGTCGTAACAATGCGATAATGATGACGAAACTTTCATCTTTGGGATAATCTTCGCTCAACTTTATAACCACCTTCAATGATATAGTAATTTAGTTTAATTTTAAAATTTAGTTTAATATTGCATTTTGACACAAATTATGTTTTCAATAACAATAAAAGCCGTTCATGACCATAACTTTTTATAAAAGTTCTGTTGATAAAGAAACAAACGACTGTGACTGATATCATTAATTTATTATTATACTTGGTTTTATAATTTCCCACATTGCAGTCGCATATATTTTTCAATTATAAGTTTCTGCTATTTTAATCACATCAAACTTGAATGGTAACATTTAAGAAACATTCGAAAACCAACACAAAATATTCAGAAGACTATTAAAACAAAACCATAAAGTGTTGAAAAAATTAGAATTCGAATTTTGCATCCACAGCGATGTGATTGTAGGATAAAATAACTTTTGAAGATAAACTTAAACTTATGACAGAGGATATATTTTTATAATTTTACTATTTTTTACATTTGTTGTGCTAACGGATTTCTCTTACGACACATGCATAAGTTTCCGAACGCAACCTGTTTGCATTCCTCTCATCTGTCAGCCATTTCTTGTTTGAGCAAAAAGCCGTTAATTTTCAAGATTGTGCGGTTGAAATAATTTGTTTTGCTGTTCTTTGTAAAGTGAAATGTGAAACTGTGAAATATTTTGCAAAATATTGTAGTGTTTTGTTGTTTACTGTGTGTTTAACAAGAAATTAATACAAAATGAGTTCAGACAATTCGGATTCGGGGCCTGGCTTAACTTTGTCGTTGGTGGCTCAATTCGATGATATAAATCGGTTGAATAATATTCTTAACGACGGGGCGGCTGAAGAATGTAAGTTTGTTAATCTAATTCTGCAAAATAATTCATTTATAATTTCAAACGCGGGTAGAATGCTCGAAACTACCTATCTGATAATTTTTAGTTCCACCTACGTCCCCTTAAAATTGCCAACGTACGTACCGGCCTTACGTTTGATAAATCATACCTTACCTATCATTATTCTGAGATCTAACTCACTTTCCACTTAATAATTGATAATAAAAGCCCAATGGAAACTCATCAACATTTATTACTACATCTGTAATGTTATACAAAATACAAACAGTTATTATTCATTAAAATTTGACCTTGATCAGACATTCATTTCACACGAAATACATAAAATTGTTGCAACTTAGCGCTTTTAGTGCACATGCAAGTGTGGGTAGCTAAGTTGTGGGTTTGCTCGAGTATGTCTATTTATATTCTTTTTGAAATCTATTTATGGACCAAAGCCTCCCAAGGACACAATATAAACATTCTGTGTAACAACAGCATTTCTTCTATTTCTATCTCTATTAAACATTAGTTTAACTAAGTACAAGTTTCTTACATGTTAATTTAATTATTATAGATCTAGTATTGAAAAGGAACATGAATGTTTTTATTTTAGTTGTGTTTTGTTACTACATCTAAGAGAGACTACATGGCCAGTGGGCGGTCTTACATACTTACGAAATCTACATAGGGCTAGATCAAAAAATTAAGAATGAAAGCCAACGTTATTATGATAAAGGACAATGGGCGATTCCGGTCCAAATGTCCACCACGAATGAGACCTACATGGCTAGATAGCCCGTTAAATATAGAACATTTTTTGTTGTGAAAGTAAAAAAATATATAATGCCAGAAAAAAGTTATAGCAAAATCAAATAAAACATTTTATAGATTTTTTCAATTACTTTTCGTGTGTTAGATTTTCGTACTTTCTGTAGCTTCTGACAAAATAGAATTGTTCATTATTAGAGAGAAGACATCACCAGTTACATCGAACTTTCTTAGATCCAGGAACCACTGAGTATATTCAAGCACTTCTGGCGCCTCAATTGGTTAGTGATTCGTGCATCCATCGCATCGGGCAAAAAAATATGGGCTGTTAAAAGTGCGGAAATGGAAGTGGAATAAAATAAAAAATAATAATGATAACATACAAAAACTACCGAAAATTAAGAATACATTTTTGCCTATAACTTTTTTTTGGCATTGTTTTTCTTTTTACTTTCTTAGTAAAAGTTACTCTAAATTAAGTGGACTATTTAATTATATAGGTCTCGTTCGTGGTGGACATTTGGACCAAACTTCATACATTCTTGCCCAATCTCCTTTTTTATAATTACCTACCCTCTTATTCTATCCAGGTTTCCTAGCCTTCCTAAAACAAATGGAATGGGTCCGAGGCCAATGGGCAGCCGCAGAGAAGGAAGCTGCTCGGATACAAGCAGAGTTGGACGAGGCACTCCGAACACTCGCCAAGTGGGAGGCCAAGTTCGCACATGTCAGGAAACTGCTGGATGGAGAGAAGAGAGAAAGGAATATTGTGCTGAAGAAGTATAGTGAACTGGTAATTTAGATGTTTTGTTCATTGTTTATTGCTTAATGGTTGCAGTGTTAAACAAACTACCTACATCACTCTGTTAGGGCGCATCAATCTATGTATTTGAGAAGTCTTATTGTATTTTTGGAAATGAATTATCAATACTTTTTTTGATTGTTGTGAGAAATTATAAGTTCCCTCAAGCTACCAACTTGCACCCAAGTTTGTTTCTTCTTAAGTTCTCTGTGTACTGTTTCACAACAATCCTGCAACCTGAAATCTCCTAAATAATTAACAATTGTTTATCTTTTTAGAGCAAACTTCTTGATATGGCACGAGATCTTCTGTTCAATGACAACAGAGCTAAGCTGAATGATGAGACTCTGCAGAAGCTTGCATTTCTCAATGGTACCGCTCAGCAGGATCACAATGCTAAGCTACATTGTGTGCCTGAACTTAATTCTACAGGTAAAGATAGATGATATACTGACTAATATATACTATATATAATATATACTATATTACTAATATTATAAATGTAAAAGCAATTTTGTTCGGAAAACGCAAGGCAGATGATGAAAAGCAGTTCAGCCTTTATGTTCTTCATTTGCACTTTAACAATCTTAACTGTTAATATGAGATATTTATTTTTTTGGTCCTAATTTTAAAATGGGCCTGTAACTTTGTATTGCACTTAACATCTGAATCTGTTTTGGATGAAAATTCCACTATCTATCCAGGTTCGAAAGTAGTTTCTACAGGACACTAGTAAAACAGCTAGTAAGTAGTGAAATAACATGAAAATATTTCATTTTCTCAGGCACTCTCCTCTCAGAGATGTCATACTCCCGCTCAGAAGACGATTTGGACCTATCCCTGGCTTCCACCCGTCGCTCGTGGGTGGGTCGCGGCGGGTGGAACGCGCGGGAGAACGCGCCCGCCACCAAGAAGCGACGCAGCTCCAGCTCTTCCGCTACCAAGGTAGGACATAAGGTATGGTGGACTGCTTTATTACTCAGTAGTTCGAAAGACTAACTGCCGCAAGCGCGGCTGCTGAGCACGAGTTCTCGGGTTTGATTCCCGGGTGGGGCCGAAATCGCTTTGTGGGTTCTAGAAACTTACACAAAGCAGCCCGGAGTCTGGAAGTTGGTGATTGTTACACCCGTGCATCGGAGAGCACGTAAATATAATGTCTGCTGGAATGGTGGATGGCTTAATTACTCAGTAGTTCTGAAGACGATTTGGACTGGTCCCTGGCATCAACGCTTCGCTCGTGAGTGAGGACAATTGAAGGTTGGACATAAGGTATGGTGGAAGACTTGATTACTCAGTAGTTACTTGTTGTGTGGCTAGTTTTCTTTGTCAGGATCTGCAGCTCACTTGATAATAAAAGACGATCTGATACAGTTCTCGGCACATAACTTGGCGAGAATAGTTAAATAAAAACAAGTCCAGTTTTTAACAAGCAGACATTATTACAAATAAAAGATGTTGATGATGATGATAAAAGGGACCACTTTTGTGTAGCATTTAGTGCACTGTGTGCAAGCTCATATGACTTATTAAAGCACCCAAATCCTTGCCAAGTTATGTCCCGTTGTCTGTTATTTTCTACTTTCACACAAACGTGATGGATTTCGATGAGCCTTGGCAGTAATGAAGGGTTTGTATTTGTAGATAATGTTTGGCTTACAGGGTCTATGTAGTTAGAAATTGACGAACAAAGAAAAACTATCATATAAAATCGATTTTCGCAACAAAATGTTATGTGTGACTGTTTATAATATGTTTAATAGACGGTGGAGTTGCAAGGTGGTAAAGTGCTGGCCACTGCTACCACCACTCTGACGCTGGAACGCGCGCCCACCAGCCACGATCTGAAACCGCCCAATAACTTTGTAAGTTAAAACTTTAATGTAGTAAGATTGTGCAAACATTTCAAGTTATCGAATTATACATTAAAATTAGAGACAACCATTGAGTTTTAGAATCTTCTGTCCTGATATTCCTAATGGCGAGATTACACCAAAATTCACCCAAAAATCTGTACCGTATTTCGCGTGAGCCCACTGCATTTTAGTTCGAGCCCAAAGGCTGCAGTATACGAAAATTGTAGAAATGTTTGCACGCAAGTTTTTATTGTTTTCTAGCAAGTAGACCAGAAGTAGAATTGGTAGAACTCTTACTCAATGACCTTCCATCATATATTTAATTATTAGAAGGTTCTCCCAATTTACTTATTATACAACAGAATAACATTAACATTTGTCGATAGCAACCGATATCAGAGAGCAGTGACGAAGCCCCTGCGCCGCGCAAGTCCTCAGCCCGCCTGTCAGCCAGTCGTATGCAACACAACATGAACATTAAAGAGGAGTGCACACCATCTGCGCCGCCGCGTACTGGTACGTAAATTGTGGAGAATTTCACTGCACTTGGTCGGTATCCTCTAGCAACCGATATCAGATAGCAGTGACGAGGCCCCAGCGCCGCGTAAGTCCTCAGCTCGCCTGTCGGCCAGTCGCATGCAGCACAATATGAACATCAAGGAGTGCACACCTTCTGCGCCGCCGCGTACTGGTAAGATTTCGATTTTGTGACTACAGAATTTGAAAAATATTGAGTAAAATGGAATTGGCAGAAAAATAATCAAAAAAGTTGAGCAGACAATACCTAGTATATTTTCAGGTGTGAAAGAGATTAACACACATACTACTACTTAGATTATATTAGCATTTAAGATTTTATTAGCATTTACTATAAGACAAAAAAATAGTCATATTAAACTTTAAAAAATCCTAGGTAACATTTTCAAAATGTTTGCTTCTGTATTGACTATATATATACATACAGTCATGGACAACTAATTAAAGACACCCCCCCCACTCGAAGTGAAATAAAGTTATGGTACTAACACGAGCTTAAGCACTGTTTAAAATGTAATGTTATTATTATTAAAACAAATATTACATTGTGTTCTTTAAATTAAGGACAAAAAATATTTACTGCCTTTAATACTTTAAATAAAACACTTTATGGGAACTGAACACTAACTTTTGTAGCGGATACTTGGCTGGTCAGCTAATTAAAGACAGTAAGTTTTTTAAGTGAGTAAAATATTTATGAGAACTCAAATTAGGTAATAATTTAGGTTCCCTTCATTAACATTTTTCATTTTAGTCCAATCAATACGACTAAAACAAAATTTCTGGTAAGTAAAATGTTTTAGGCTTTTTTAAATAAAGTTTTATCATGCGCATTCATTCATACCACTTGAACTGTAATAAGAACATGGTAATAAAATTATTATTAAAGATGCCTTGTTAATGCACTAAAAAAATCAAGGTTTGAGAACAACTGAAAACCGACGTCAAGGAAAACTTATCCGCATTAACGGACTTCACGGTGGTGTTATAACGAAAATAGAGAACCAATAATATTATTCGGTACTGTTTTTTCGGAGTCATTTGATGCTAAAAGGACAAAAATTGTGTCTGCAGAACTTTAAGATACAGCCGGGTCGGGAAAACCTGTAGTGCAAGGTGTTTCGGAAGATGTTACTTTTGGAAAAGCACCGCACGTCCATACTGTAGTTGGCGTTTTCTAGCAAAGTTGAAAGTTGCTCTGAACAAGTATTGAAAAATGATTTTTTTATCTGATAAAACTGATCTTTATTTGAAGAATTCTAAAAAAATAATTGATTTCAGTCACTTTCAAAACTTGAGATGTAACCAAAGTACACCAAGAAAGTTCTCAAACGTAGGAGGCGAAAATGTTATAGTGTGGGGCTGGCCGCCACTGTTTAGTGAAAGACCCTTCAGAAAGGTATTATTAAAAATAGGCGAATTCAAGTACTATAATATTTCATAAACAAGCATATCGTTATAAGCTAAGCATAATTTACCGGTCATCTAGACACACGGCAGTGTGTCCGCCAAGTTCGAGCAAAAAAAGCCACACACCGGCCGTGGGTTATATTACACGAACCATTTCGGGCCAAATTCGACCCCCCTGTAACTCAAAATCTATTTTATTTACGCATATCAAATTTCTAGTATCTGTTGAGACCCCCCTCACTTATCTAAAATACAAAATTCTTACTTTAAAAAATAGTTACTTTTTAATGATGTTACTTGGCAAGTTTTAATAGAAAATTAAATACTTGATTTATTGCGTTTAGTAGGTTTATAACAAGGTGTGTAAAAACTTGCCAAGTAACATCATTAAAAAGTAACTATTTTTAACTGAGGTATGTGTATGGAACTTGGTACTTATTCAGATCTCACTTCTTTTATAGGCGAAGCATTCCCATATTATCGAACTTGGCAGTCTTTCACATTTTTGTTTTGGGTGGGATTAGGACTTTCCAAATTAGAAAAGCTCTGAAAAACACTGCAAGAGTAGTAAAAATTACTCTTTAATCGGGCAACATGTGGCGGCTTTGGTTTGACCTATTGCAAATCCAATGAAAAAAAAAACTGGTAATAGGCGAAAAAACTATGGCAATAAGTTGTACATGGAACATCGATCAATTTTACACAGATTTTAATTAAGCATGGAAGAAAATCCCCTTAGCGACTTCTACAAAACTGACCGCTTGCTCGTTCAGGGATGTCGTACTGTTATTGAGGTAAAATGAAATAAACCAAATATTAATACATATTGGAATGTTTAATTATAGTGTAGGGAATGTTGTTGTAGAAAGGTAACTCCTATTTCTCCTACTCCTAACTATTTCTTCCTCTGAGCAAATGGAGTGTCTTTAATTAGATGGCCAGGCTTCGTTATGGATCATACCGCCCGGGATTCGGATAAAGCAAAAAAAAGCTAGGGGCGGGGGATTATTAAATATAGTCATTAGTTTTAACATTTCACAATGCCTTTTTAAATAGTTTAAAATAGAAAAGAAAGTTCCTACGGCAATATAAAAAAAGAAATACAGATGAAATGCCCCGGTAAGTTAAGATTCCAACAGTGTCTGTTATTAGTTGTCCACGACTATAAGTACGCGATTGTGGTCCTACTCGTACTGATGCCTAAAACTGATTTCTACCCAGCGATTCATGCTATATAGTTTTCGCCAAAAAGCTTAGCGAGAATAAAAAACTTTCAACATATTTTTAAGGGCTTATTTAACATACCATTTACTCATGTTAGTAAAATGTGCTTCTCAAATCTTGCAACTCAATTCTGAAGTGATATTTTCATCATCTTCTGAGCCTTTTTCCCAACTAAGTTGGGGTTGGCGTCCAGGCTTACCGGATGTAGCTGAGTACTAGCGTTTTGCAAGGAGCGACTGTCCTATCTGACCTCTTCAACCCAGTTACCCGGGCAACAGCGACTACCTTACCTGACCTCCTCACTCAGCCCAGTTAACCCAATACACCTGAAGCCTGTATTTTATTTCCCCATGTCCCTATAGACACAGACAGCGGCTCGGAGACGCCCCGCGCGGTGCCGCAGCGCACTCCGTCGGTACTCTCAGCGTTCGCCGCGTCGCCGCGCTCGCGTCCGCGGCAGCACAACTTCGTGGCCAAGAACTTCTACAAGCGGGAGACTTGCGGACCTTGTGGGAAGACGTGAGTGGGAACTGTGTATATAAATGATATACGGTTCTTCAAACCATGCAGACAGAAACAGAGTTTGTTCCACCACTTCTTCTTCCCAACAAAAACACATAGGAAGTGGTGAAGGGCGGGCGTTTTGGGGGCTGTCTTTTGTAGATTTGACGTTCAAAAAGTGCTGATTTTCAGCCTACTTTGTATAAATGACTTTTGATTTTGATGAAGTATATGAGTTATTTGGAAAATTCAGGCTTCTAGCTAGGGATGGTTACATGCTTATATTAGTTTCACTTGTAACTATGTATATAAGAAAATCTTGAAATCTTAATTTGACCCACTTCTCAGCCTTTGATCAGGATGAAATTTTGAACACGTTCCGAGTTCTGATGACAATATATGACTAGCTAAGAAACATTACAAAAAACGTATTTTTAAGTACAGAAAGAAGCTACTTAAAAAACTTACCAAGTGTCAATTGCTTATTTGAAAGTTGATGCTATATGTCAGATAATTTCTGCCAGATTTTGTTGTCAGAGATTTGTAAAACCAAAGTTATAATTTATCTGTCAGATAAGTTCTTTAGAGGCTATCAGTAGCCATTATTATATGAATTATGTTATTTTTGTACCTGTTAGTATAAAGTTCGCAAAACTGGGCGTGAAGTGCGAGTGGTGCCGCGCTCAAACACACCCCGAGTGCCGCGCGCTGCTGCCGCTGCCCTGCGTGCCGCCCGGGCCTGCCGCCAGGAGGCCCAACCAGCCCATGGTAAATATTGACTAACGCTAATAGGATAAAAAATCTCATAAACCAATCACCCATATCTTGGGAACACTGCTACATTCAACCCCAACATTTCCACAATTAACTCTAACAAACATCTCCAAATTAACCTTTAATGACAACCTCCACATAACCCTAACTCTAACGAAATGAGTACCATTTTCAACTCTAACGAACACTTCCACATTCCATTGTAACAAACACGTATTTTTTCTTTTCTTTCACAAATAAATAACAAAGAAGATGCAACTGCAACGATTGAATCTTGTATTACATCACTTCGAGTACAAATTTTACCTAGACAAGATGTCACGAGCCCCCACTCTAAATCTTTGTTGCGTTAAATATTTAATCATATGTAAAAAAAAATACATGCTAAATTTTTTTGCCAATCTAAAATGCGGACTACTTAGAACCTCAATTTTATACTTCAAAAACCTTTAAAATACCTTCGTATCTCAGGAGGGTTGTATCTCAGACTACGCACCATCCACCCCGCCGATGGTACCGGCCCTCCTAGTGCACTGCATCAACGAAGTCGAGAAGCGAGGGTTGAACGAGAAGGGGATATACCGCATCAGCGCCACTGATAAGGACGTTAAACGACTTAAGGTATTTTTTTTTATAAATATTTTTTGTGACCCATAGAATAAATTGCACACGATTACAATACAATACATGACTTTAAAAGCAGAAAAGAAAGCTAGTATGTTGGTTTTATTTTGTCACAAACCGTCTTAGAAATGTGTCAATCGTGTGTTATTTTACAGTAATAATGTAATGAACTTTTGAAAGAGTGGTAAGCAAAGCCCTAGAATAACATTTTCCTTATATAAGTTACTGTTATACTGCTGTGTATTGTTGTGTTACCTGTTTCTCTCATTGGCAACAGTCTCTTCCCTAAGTCATCTTGTAGCGGGTCAACGCCCGCGAAAAATACACACAAACTTAATTCCCCAGGAACGTTTCCTCCGCGGCTGCGGTTCCCCGTCCCTCGCGCAGGAGGACGTCCACGTGCTGTGCGGCTGCATCAAGGACTTCCTCCGCTCCCTCCGCGAGCCGCTCGTCAGCGCTGCGCTGTGGGCAGACTTCATGCATGCCGCCACGCTGCACGAGCCCAGCGACGCCTCTGCAGCCATCGTACAAGCCGTGTCGCAGCTGCCGCAGCCCAATAGAGATACTCTAGCGTTCATTGTGCTGCATTTGCAGAAGTGGGTAGATAATGTAGCTTTAGGTTTATAAATTAAAGTGCTTGTTAACGGCTTCTTGAGGGAATTGTATCCACGCAAAAAGTACAAACATCCGAATTGTGTATACTACTTCTTAACAGACTTGGTTAAAAAGTAGTTCTTACTTGAGCTCTAAGCCACTGCGTGTACCAGATTTTTTTTACACTTTATTTAAATCGATTCAGTAGTTTTGGTGTCAAAGCCGAAGCTTCCTTGGGAAACGATTAACACCGGCAAACAGCTAACTTTCAATACATCTGTAACCAGGAAAATCACACATAAATCATACTTACGGATACATAATTTTTACAGGGTAGCAGAAAGCCCGGACTGTGAGATGGGTATCGACAACTTGGCGAAGATATTCGGCCCCACTCTTATTGGGTACGGGCTCATGTCACAACCCACTGAGATGTACAATGCTACTGCGCAGATGTTCAATGTGAGTATCTATCTAATCTAATTTTATCACTCTAAGGTTTTCTGTTAGAGAACCCAACTCTTATTTAAGCTCGCCTTTGTACATAATATTTCTGCATTGTGTGTATAATAAAACATATTTGTGTGTGTGCAATAAAGAATAAATTGAGGTATTTATCGTGCTAGAAAAAGAAAAAAATATATATATGTCGGATGGGCGGCGAAACATCAGGATGGCACTATTGTCCGACATCAGCTAGGGTAATCGCACAAAGAGATAACTCAAAAAGAACTCAAAACTCAAAAACGTTTATTCAAATTAGTCAGAACAAAAGACAGCCCCCAAAACGCCCGCCCTTCGCCACTTCCTAAGTGTTTTGGCTGGGGAGAAGAAGTGGCGGAACAAACTCCCCAGCAACACATGTCTGTCTGTTAGGTTAGAAGAACCTTACCATACGATAGACGTTACAATAACCTTTATACAATATGGACCTACAATGGTACTACAACACAACACTAGGTACACAATAACACAAGGTACACTAGACGTGACGTAGGGCAGTTTCGAGATGTGTGCAACACGACGACTCAACGAAGACTGAGCTCCGCCGACGCCACGCTGACCACCACGACTCTGCCAAGCGCGCCAAAATGTTGTTTCACCGGAAACGCCACCAGAGGGCGCGCTTGCGTCTCGTTTAGTGTCCGTACTATTGACCGTCTCCGACATATATTTCAAGCAATGACATAAAAAGGCAAGGCCCAGACTGCAGTGGAGAAGGTTTCAAACAACCAATAGAATGTCTTCGCTCAGACATGCTACTGAGTTTGTTTCCTCTTTGATTTACTTTAGCTGTTTCGATCAATTTTGAAACCATGATTTTTTGAGGCTCTTTAACTCGGCTGATCACCAAATGGTGCCATTCCCCAGGTGATGCAGCTCCTCCTGCGCTTGCCATGTGACTACTGGTCGCAGTGGGCGTGCCCGGGCACAGACGCGGGCTCGCCGCTGGGCGCCACGCTCCCAAGACCTAGAGGATTCTTCTTCTCGCCCGCTGATACTGGGTGAGTTGTATAGCTTGTATATGTATATATAGGAGTTGTTTTCTACTGAAGAAGAAATCACTCAATCCTCACTTGCCACTCATTTGAATAGACAACGTGAAAATTCATAGTAGAAACAGTTGTTTTACGAAAACTGAAATTTATTTTGTCGGTAATCTAGGGTATAAGAGGAACTATCATTATCAACTATTTTTTAATATTAGATAAAATATAATTCATTAATTATTTACTGATTTTTAATATTTTTTTTTTTAAAGGAACAGAATTTCGTGACGACTATAAAAAAATCTTTTTGAAATAAATTCCTCAGTAACATATATGTTTTGCGCTGTTATTGGCAATAGCATCAATGCCTGCATTTTACGTTAAAAAGTGTTTATTTACATTCCTCTTTGACATAAGCAGAAGCTTTTCTAAAGCTGTAAATATTTCAATATTTCAGAGTATCCAGAAAAAAGAGGAACTACTTCCAGTGACAATCTTCATCGACCTTATTGTTAGTACATTAGAGTTCATTTTCGTTTGTTCATTGAAAAGAACATTTAAGTTAACCATTACTTCGTAAATTCTAACCGTCTTACCACAAAAACTTTTAAACGTCAGTTTAAGACTTGTCTAAAAAAATGACAAATTATGACGTTGACATATGGTTCATTTTGCAGCCAACATTTTTTTAGACAAGTGTAAAACAGGGGTTAAAGTTTTTGTAGTAAGGCCATAACTTTTTATTTATAACTTACGATGTTAGTTTTGTTTTTTTTTCTTTCATACTAATTAATATAATTTTGACTAACTTAAGTTATAGATCATTATTAACTCAGTGACATTTTCTGTAAATTAGGTTTATTGATATTTCTTTAAGATTTTTTTTCGTTAGTTTTAGATACAAGTTGTAGTTATTTTTCAAAAACGTTTCTTTTTTTAATTTACATCTCATACCATATGGAGGGAAAATATTCGATTTAAGTTAAAAAAAAAATCCTAAAATATCTATTGAACCAAATCCCTATCTTCTCATACACAAGATACCTCCAACGCTCAAGAAAAAGGCTATATTGTATAGTTTGCATTTCAAAACACATTTTCAAACAAAGTGATATATTCTGTCACATCTTCTGTAATTAATATATGTTATATTATGTAAGCGTTGAGATTGTTCATGTTTTTCCTAAATATAAATAAAGTATTAAAAATAAAAACCAATCCCAGTTTTTTTTTTATCCGACTTTTCAAAAAAGACGAGTTGTGTATTCTAACAATCTCATAACTTACAATGTGTACTTAATTTTCTATAGGTAAGTTTAATATTATTTGTGTATAAATTTCCCTTTACGAATACTGGTTGTATCCACTTTTTTATTATTAAAAATGGATATAAATCTGGTTTAGTATTCTTTCTTATAGCTAACTTTATGATAGTGAAAAAAGCCTTCGAAAAACGCCCTCTATATTTTACTCCATATTCCTACGCCAGCAGGTCAACCTACTCGAATCTGTCAAATTTTACCAATCGAACAATAGCCTTCCACTATTCAATAAGGTTGAAAATCTATTGAAGAAAATTGACGGATTAAGTTAGGTTTGTGTGCTGTCGTCAAACTCAAACTATTTTATTTATTTCAAATAGGCCTATAAAAGCTCTTTCGAAACGTCAAAGTTGGCACGGTTCCAAAGAGTTGGTCTCATGGAGAAGAACCGGCAAGAAACTCCATGAACACTCTTTTTAAAAGAAAATAAAATTAATTAAATATTTCATACAGTTTTCTATCTAGTCCTGAGAATGTTATACAATACAAATTGAGCTAAAAATGTAGGTATTAATAAATTATACAAAATAATTTTAGTGCAATTGTTACTAGAATACGTCTGCACCTATATGTCACAGTCGGATTGTATTATCCGCCATATTACATTACGACTAGCCGTTATCTAAAATGCGGCGGTTTAAGGATTAACTGTCATTGTAATCATAAAGTTAGCTATAAGAATAATCCCGTAGTATTAATTTTCTTTTACATACGTATTATAAGTTCTTGTTTCCGTTATCATGACGTCACGCTACCGCCTACGATCAACGACTTTGTAATATATCTCTGTATACATAGTTATTGTTATAAATATTTGACGGAAATTAAGGAAAACACTCCAAATTCTTGAAGTTTTTTTTATAAGGTGAAAGTCCCCGAAAATTCGTATCTCTCATCGTAATAAGGGCATGATTACTTGCACAAAAGTGTCTGCGAATTATACAAGATTAATATAGATCTCGCCAAACTTTGTCGTCACAAGTCATTGCGCTAGTCGTTGCGCAGAAACAAATTTTAGTTATCAGTAAGTGACGGAGATGTGGGCCAAATGTGCGTATGTGCGCTAGTTTTGCAAGAGCTTGACAAAAGTAAAAATTGTGGGAATTTCATATTTTTTGTGTATAAAATTATATTTGTAAGTTTTGTTACATTTTTAGATTACCTTTCTGAATAATTCCTTCACAGATAGTTTGTATGTTTCATGCAGTTTTATTATACTAAATAAGTAGTGTTCAAGCCAGTGTATACCTTATATAAATTAAGCTTACTATTTGGAAGGTTACGGGAACAATATTATTAGCCACTAAGATTCTAGCTTAGTTACAACTAAATAGAGATATATGTATTTTCTAACATATATTGATGCCAGAACTTCGCAAAAATACAGACAAAGAAATCGCGAAATGTGCCTTACATATTTCTAAATTGAGAACTGACATCAATATAGAACTTTTTTCTATCCACCGATAGTTTTAAAATCTGGTTTTAACTGGATTTATAAGTACAGTCAACTTCGGGTCCGTGGTAACAGTTTTATAGGAAAATCGTACTTATTACTATTGAGTTAAGGTGCATAACAGTTACCACTGATGTGCAGTCTACCGTACAAGTATTTAGCTTTAGAAAAACTTACTTTCCTCTCGATGAATCATTTTTACTCATCTGTCTAAGAAGGGTAGACTTTATTGTTATATTTTTACGAAGTAGACGCCACAAAATGTTTAGTACAATTATGTTTATTTTATAGCAAAAATCAAGTATGGCCGGAGTACAATAATATAGCCATCTGAACGATTATTTTGCAGTAAATTAAAAGAATTTATGTCCTGTGTCAATTTAAGTTCTTTGGCGGCTTATCATCACGTAAACCTAGTCATGGACTAGTAAGTAGTACATAATTAGTTATTCTAACCATGTATACTGTACCTATGTTAGATATTAGTTTAGTTTAGTTAGATATTTGTAATCATTGACTGTAAATGAAATAAACTTGTCTAACTCATTTTTGTGTTTTTTTTTTAAAGACTCATAAACAAGAACTATCTTTAGAAATCTCAGAGGTTCGGTGTTTCAAGAAAGAATGATGTAAAGAATGACCATAATCAGATAAAAAAACTCTTGTTCCTACATTTTGCAGGTTTTCTTTTGCTGAGCGATAAAAAAATTATCTCTGAGAAATTCGATTCGATTATGGGAAAATATTTTTAATTTTTGTGAGTACAGATGGTTAAAAAAACACGATAATATCTAATTTTCAAGTCACGCTGTCTTTATTCCAGAAATAAATTATAAACACATTGAGCAAATAATTTGAAAAACAAAACTATATCTGTGATTCAATTTAAATCTTTACAATTTTAATATTTAATTTAATATAATATGTAAATACAATTTAGTTTATATAAATAAGAATATTCTGCCTAAAACATAATATCAATATTCGAGATTAAATTACAGCCAAATTATATTTTCCTATAATAAAATTATCCAATCACTGGGTTATCTTTTCTTATATAAAAGTGCAATTTTTACCTACTACATATTTTTATTAATAAATATAATATTATCGACATTTTATATGTCAACATGGTAACACCCCTATTCAGTTATCGATGTTCTTAGCTTAAAATTAAGACAGATAAAAAACGGTAGTTTTATTTTTGAAATAATAAATTAATAGGATAAGGAAATAAACCTAGTTATGCCAAAAATAACATTACAAGAATACCTACCATAACAAAGTTCAATGAACTAGTACAAGTTTTTTTTTTACGTTTAGTATTTTGGTTCGAGTCATAAGTCTTCAGCGGAGTAATCTGAGTATTTGACCTCACGGATTATGTATTTATTTCTAGGGTATAATTAGTAGATAAACCGCGGGCAAAATTACTCCATGGAAAGCGCTCAGAAGTCAAACAGTAAATTTTTGGGATATTTTTGGCATGCCTGGGTCAAATCGGAATGAGGGCAACAAAATTAAAATCAAAAGTTTTACACAAGTCACAGTCAATAATAATAGCTATTTCAAAAAGAAAAAAACAATATCACTATATTAGTAAAAAATCAATATTTACCTCACTAAAAGAATTATATCAACTCAGTGAAACTAAGTAAATGGTAACTAGGTGACAAAAAAAACATTACCGCTGTGCATTTTCAGTGAACCTACGTTTTTTTACTTCTAAATCTATTAAGATTCTTTGGTAAAGGATACAGGTATGTTTCATACAAAAATTCTTAGGCCTCCATTAAAACTTTCTACTGTATTGGTAACTGTAAAATGTGTTATTTCGTGATGTCTGGGTAAAAATCAACCAGATTATATTCTAACGGTGAGTTGCACCATTTAACTATGATGATAACCGAACAAATTGTCAAATAGTTGTCAAATCACCGATTTCAATAATCGGCAAGTACGCAACTGGTTATGGTTTGGGTCTTGCGCCTGATCTCTCTCCGATGATGTCGGATTGCCGTCCCTTCGGGCTATGAGAGTGAAGGAATAGGGAGTGCACCTGTGTCCAAGCAAATGCTTGTGCACTATAATATGTCCTGCGCAGTTGGCTGATTTCCTTACATGAGATTAGCCGCCGTAGCCGATAATCGGCTAGGAGGACATCGTTATAGTTAAATGGTACAATTGGGTCTTATTGTATTAATCATCATCATCCTCCGAGCCTTTTCCCAATCATGTTGGGGTCGGCTTCCAGTCTAACCGGATTCAGCTGAGTACCAGTGCTTTACAAGAAGCGACTGCCTATCTGACCTCCTCAACCCAGTAACCCGGGCAACCCGATACCCCTTGGTTAGACTGGTGTCAGACTGTCTTATTGTACTAATGAACTTACAAAATTTTATGTTGGATGCCAAAAATTGTCTACGTATATTTGAATATAATTACAATATGATGATATTACTATTAAACGTTAAGGCTTTTATGTGATATCGTCAAAAAGTTTAAACTAATCTGCTTTTCTAGTATAAAATGACATTACCTACTTTAGTCTATTATCGTATCTACAATAAATAAAGTAAGACCTGTAAACGGTGCTATTAATTATTATTAATAATAAATAATCGTATGAAAACATACCTCGTATCGCGAGACTAGCCGTCTTATTAATAATATATATTTTTTATAGATATATAGTTACACTACTTTGGCTGAGGCATCTAGATTAATTCACATTTTAACTTAAATAAATTATCGATAAGGAACAATTATATGACTTACGTTTTTATTCCAAATCACCACTTATGTATGAGCGTTTAAAATTTATTGAAGTTCTGAACGTAACGTTAAAATAAATCTTCACAAGAATTATAAATTAATTCCTTCAAAACTGTTGCTTAAAATAGTTATTTTTTAAGTGAAATTTCAAACGCTCAAACATTAATTGGCTTCACAAATATTTCGAATGTATCAATTTTATATTCACATCGGCTTTCTTAAATATTTTTTATTACTTTAACTTTAAAAAATAAATAAATTATTCAAATTAAATAAGGTAAAATTCGTTTATAAATGCCAAAAACCCTGATGTAAAAAGGTAACCATAATTATTATGACATTTACTTAATATTAAAGTATTATGGCAATATAACTTTGTAGTTAACCAATTTATATTTGTTTCTAGTAATAGAGATTATCTATATTTTCAGTGATTGTAACATTACGAATTCTATATGATCGTAACACATGAAATTCGTTTTTTTTTACAGAAAACATGAAGAATTACTATTTTATTATTTATTTTTTTGCGTTGTAAAAGCTATATCAAGACTTTCGTTATACAGAGACCAAATATTTCGATTTATAAAAGTAATAGGACAGAATTTAAAATCAGACTAGAACAAGTTTTTTTGAAAGGCAAGAATTCATTAATAAGTTTTTACCCGACTGCCAAGAAGGGCAAAAACCATTATCGAAGGAATCTATGTTTTTTTTACTAATTATCTATTCGAAGGCCATATAAACTAACCAGTGTAGTATTCGCTGGGTGCGCAATCATTGCGCTAACTTGCGCATTTCCCAAGATATTATAGAAATGAAAAAGAAGTTGTTCTTTATCTAACTATTGTGTTTCGTCTGCTTTTTGCCCAATATACCTACTATGAACATTTCAATTCATGGTTCTCCCACCTCATACTGATTACGCCCTTGTGATGGGAAATTATCAAATGACCCCTCCCACTGTGGGTGCAGCGTGAGGGAGTGTCAGACTCTTACTGACTAAAACCCATCATGTTCCTTCTTAAGCCCTTTATGTACCAGGACCGCGGTAACAATAATCCCGCAAGCCCCGGCAGGCCTACTATGCACCCAGCGAATAGTCACGTATAAAAAGTGAGAGCCTCCTTTTTTCTGAAGTAAAAACATGTTACGTAAGTTAGATTTTTCAGACGCTACTGTACATTTACAAATATTATGCCGTTTTGTTTACTTAGTTTAGGTAATGTTTATATTAATTTACTAATTACTAATATTCTTTACAATATAAAATCCCAAATATACATATACACATTTATCTACAAGTATAGATTTTTTCTTTAGACAAAGCAGTCATTTCGGAATGTTTTGTATTTTTGAAAACAAATAGTTTTTTGGTAACACTGAATACAAAAGACTTAGGAAGTCTAAAAGTAAAGAAATTTCAAATAAATAATATGGCACCGTGATATTTTTTGATATGACGATTTCAAATTGACACTAAAATATTGGCCTATTTAGGTTAAGTTCACCAACAACTTAAACTTTTGTTTTTATAAAACAACTGTTTAAATATTTTTCTTTTTCTATTTTCAAAATAAACAATTGTTTTTAGAAAAAAATTGGACTTTTATTTTGTCAGTGAACTCGGGTCTAAATTGTTTTTGTTTTAATAAATAAAATGACAATGGCAGTTAAATTCAATGAACTATATACCACGTATTTCAAACTGTTTATCAACATTTCCCCATTTTTCTGTTTTTTTTTTCCTACAACTTTATGATATTTTTCTTTTTTATATTATATCCAGTGTTACAAAACCTAACGGTTTTCAATATCTTTAGTATCGTTACCCCTCAACAGTTTGGGCATAATGCCGCTCCCGTACTTAATGCCGTATGGACGCAAATGATATATGAGGTAGTCAAGCACATACATTAGTTCGGGCCCAACGTAGTGAAAGGACACCGCGTGGTCTGAACAGCAGTCTAGACCCTGGAAGAAAATTTAGGTATTTAGTTTTTATACGTTCATAAACAAATATGTTCTTTTGCATATATCTGTAATAGGGTTGTTTCCAATTTTCGGTAATCTATTTAGATAGCTTCTAAATAATTTTAAGATCACCCGTTCTGTAATTTTTTGTCTCAAATCTTTTTATTTTTTATGTATTACATTTTTTTCTATTTTTCTTAAAATATTGCTCAGAAAACGCTAGATCACGTGACTGTGACGTCACTGCTCACTATTCATTCCTTTACATTAAAGTACATCTGACGAGAAAAAACTAACATACTAACTAATTGATTTCTTAATTTTAATAATGTATTTTTATAAAATAGCCACAAAAACTATAATATTTTATACATGTAAATTATTTTTATACATTTAGCACAAACTTAAAATAACTATTTGAGTTTTGAGTTGTTTGTTGTTTGAGTAAAATGAAACGGTGCAAAGAAACGTAAAGTTTGTGTTTATTTATATTGAGGTTATGTTTGTGTCAGCGTTCGAAAAGATTTGATGCTGTTTCAAAAAACTTTAATTAAATGAATACCTACAAGGTTTATGTTGTCCGAGACTTCACGATCATTAGTGCTCCAAATAAACTGTTCCACATTCTGCTGAATATAAATCTTGGTTATTGGCAAAGAATTGAGCGACCATAAAACTCTTGGCAGATTGGAACTATCAGCTTTCATAAATCCCTTCTCCATAATTCTTTATCAGTTGTATCATTTAAATGCAATTAACACATAGAACTTCACAAAAGCAAATAAACGAAACATTAAAATTCTGAGGTTATTTCGGTTTATATATCTGTCACTGTCAAATACTTCAAAATACTTGTCATTGTCAAATATGGAAAGGATGACGTCATCGGTCTCTTCTCGTCGTTTTTAATGGCGTGACGTCATAGGCTCTAAATTTAAATTTCATAAATTAATAAAAAAAATATATGGTCAGATAAATAATATAATCTAGCTTGGTTTTGTAAACTTTCGGTGCATTTATTTATTTTTAACCAAATAAATACTAGGAAACAACCCTATTGTATAGTTACCCGCACGGATAATGAGCTCTCAGCGGAGGAGTGGAGATCGCTTTGCGCACTGTACACATAAGGCAATAAAGGGCTCAATATCCGTGCCGATAACGTCGGTCAAAATGCAACGTCATTATAATTACAACTAGCTTCCGTCAGAGGTTTCACTCGCGTCCCGTTGGAATCACTTCGCGCACCCGGATAAAAGTCAAAAGCCTTTCTCAAAATGACGTTAAAAGGTGCAGCAGAAATTAGGAGCTATATTTTGGGTGTTATGAAACACTTAACTCCGTTTCATTCAAGAGTGGTCTCCAATCTTATAAAGATAGATTTTTGTTTGTTTGCCAGAATCTCAAAAACCGGACCGATTTGTTAGTACTTTCAGTGGTAGATAGACTAGATATTTATCGAGGAAGGCTCTAGACTACTTTTTTCCGGGTGCGCGAAGAAAATTCTAGAACTGCTGGCGGAAAAGCTAGTCATGACTATCTGAAGTCCTAAAGTGCAAGATAAACAATTAGATTTGTAATAAGTTACCTCATCAGTAGGATAAAAGATGTAGTTCCAGTACCAAAAGTCCTTGTCCCTATTCGGGAACAGATGGTCTTGCGGTACAAACGGGAAGAAACGGCCGCGGTGCAACTCGTCGCGGGAGTCCATTGCGCGGACGCCGATTTTGTCCAGACATTTACCTAAAAATAAATTCAAATGTCATTTATATAGTGTTATTGAGATAAGAAATTCACAAAATCTAATTTTGGAAAAAAATGACCAATTTATTTATAGCCCTAAGGTGATCTTCACACTGCCCCGCATCACGCTGCATCTTGGGTGTCGACGCACCTACGCGCGTTCCTGCGGGAGTGCAGATCTGCATCATCGTGCGGGTTTTTCACGCACTCACGCGCGTAGGTGCGTTTTGTAAATTCGCGCACAGCGAGTTCCATTTTCAAATATACACGTCACGCCCATTCAAAATCACGCGCGGCATTGCGGGATTCAGTGTGCCATACCTTGCGTCTCGCCCCGCACCTACGCGCGGGGGTGCGTGTTTCTCCGCATGTATGTGCGTGATCCGCATGAACGCGCGTGGATGCATTTTCAGTGTGTTGGACTATGCGTGTTTTCCATACAAACGGAGATATTTCCATACAACGGAAAAAAACGCATCCACGCACTACGCTGCATCATGCGGGGCAGTGTGATAATCGCCTAAAAAATCGAATAAGAAAATCGGCTTTTGTTTTTCCATGCCGCATACATAACAAGTTCTTTTTTGTTTTGAAAGGGACGTGAAATTGGTGGGTCCCAGCTATCGTTTGAACATCCCCGCAGGCGTTACTGCACGTCAGAAGCCGGAGAGTCTTACCATTACCAAGGGATACCGAGTTACCCGGGTAACTGGGTCGAGGAGGTCAGATAGGCAGTTGCTCCTTGTAAAACTGACACACAGCTGCACCCAGTTAAAATTATTTACAGGTTGTTTATTTATTTATGTAAATTTACTTTACGTTGAAATACTGATGGAGATATATACCATAGTGGAAAGAGTAAAAACTACTTTTATCTAGCTGCATGATATAGTACCACATAAAAAATCGGAAAAACAGTTAGTTGCGCCTGATCTCTCTCCGGTGGTGTCGGATTGCCGTCCCATCAGGCTATGAGAGTGAAGGAATAGTGAGTGCACCTGTGTCCAAGCAAATGCTCGTGCACTGTAATATGTCCTGCGCAGTTGGCTAATCTCCTTACATGAGAACAGCCGCCGTAGCTGATAATCGGCTAGGAGGACATCATCATATATAGTTTATTTTATTATATCTCACCCATCTCAGCATCCTCAGCGCCACGGTCCCCCGCGTTACACAGTTGTGGTGTCGGCAGCGCTTTGTTCACGAACCGGTCCAAAGCTTCCCTGCTTAGCACGTAGCCCGCGCCGCCGCTCATGTAGCCCTGAAAGAAAAGTATTTTTTTTAACATGCTAAAATGTATAAGAAAGGAAAAACACTTAAATAAATTGGTAATAGGGTAGAGTATACCTAACAGGGTAATGTATACCTAGGATAAGGGTGCTTTTTTGTTACTGAATAAATTTTGCAATTAAAAAAAAAAACACTATCAATTAGATCCTGGCTCCCTTTAATTGATGGAGAGTAGTGGTACAAAAAACGGATTTTTGAACAAGGGATTACTTTGGACAATTGTAGTGTTTTTAAATCGTCAATCACAGCAGGCTTGATCAAGAATCATCGCATAGACTCCAAAGTCTAGCGCACCGGATCTTTTAAATAAACAACCGAATTTCTTCGCCCATTCCTTTCTTCAGTGGAATCACTAAACAACGTTACTAGGTATTTAAGATATTTCCGAATAAAACCGGTACAAACCTGTGGTGAAAAGTGCTTGAATCTACACCCGAAGTAGATGGGGTCTCTGCTATCGTAGTCAGCCAGCATGTATCTTAAGTTCTCCACGACCACGTATCTGAAAAAATAACTCTCATCAATTATAGAGGCATTATCATAAATATTATTCTTATTTCTAAAATATTCAATTTGGAATAATTTGTTAATTTTTAAAACGACATCTAAAAAAATTTGGTCCTCAGATTGATGTTGTACCTTCGCGATTATTGATGTTGTACCTTCGCGATTATCTCACGTTTGGCTGAATCAATTTTGTTGCGGTTTTCAGGTTATATTATAGGTTCATTATTAAGTTTTATAAAACTTAAATAAAAGTAGATATTAATCAAAAGTTTTTCAATCATCTGCCTAAAACAGAACAGACGAAAAATAGCATTTTTTAAAGTCACTCATTTAACCTTAGTTCTACCAACATTCCTACGTACTTTAAAACACAACAGCTGTTTCATTCAAAGGGACAACAAAGACACCTTGGAAATTACCATAAATTAACCACAGTTTGTTACCAACATTACAACGAAACAAACTACAAATTACAGCTGTTTGTCCATAGCGTAGTTTTACAATAGTTTATCAAAACGAACGGAAATTACAATGGTAATCTCAGACAAAGGGGCCGACAATTTGTCATATATTTTATACAAATGGAATGAATGAAATTGGAATATGGTGATGTGTTTTTATTAGATAACGATCGACATATTAGGTGTGCAGGCGTAGTTTTACGCTAGCTGTTTTATACTAAACTATAGCTTTTGCCAGTGGTTTTACCTGCGACCTGTGGGAAATTAAGTATGTACTCTAAAAGTAAATGGGCTATCTAACACTGAAAGACTTTTGACCAGTATTTGCTGATATTATATATTATTATTATATATAAACAACTCCAGCTTTACAATATTAGTACATATATTATGCACATAAAGATGATTACCAAATTAAATCTTTATTCAATGATACAATGAGTCGTAAGATACAAATACAAAATTACTACTACAATAAAGGATTACGCAATCGCTTTCAGTTTCAAACTCCTAATAACAAATTAGATCAATATTTGTTTAGTAATTGCGTATAGTTGTTCAAATTGTGGGCTGTTTGAGCAACTGTTGTCAAGTTTATCGCATTACGGCGTCAGAATTCTAATGGGGGAATTATAATATTGATAGAATTGGTAATACAAATGTTAGATGAAGCGAAAATTATTGTCTGGCTTAGGAAAACCTTGCTATAGTGACAATTTATCTAATGGGTGAGTCTTTACATAGCAAAATCCTTTAACTTCGGACGAGAAATAGATAGATAATCAACCGAATTCGAAGTCATATTGAGGGTCCGTTTTGAATGCCAACTGCTGACCGCACACACTGCATAAAATCGGCACAGACTGCATTGAATCGGCCACAGCTGGACTACTGGTCTGGTTTTTTTTTTTCGTATTTACATGAAATCGTTTTGGTTCGGAACGGCAGCAGTACATAGGTACAGTTACCGGCACGGATGTCGAGCCCTGACCTTCACCTGCGCAGAAGCGATTTACTGCCTTATTGCCTTATGCGTACGGGTGCGCAAAGCGATCCCCACTCTTCCGCCGAGAGCCCGACATCCGTGCCGGTAACTGTACAGTCGTTGTAGTCGGCAGCTACCGTTCAAAACGCATCTTAAAAGGTTGTCATTTCATAATTACAGCTCATCTTATTTCATAAGATCAGCCGTTACGGAAATCACATTCGCTTCGTCCCTCTACGGTTAAGGAATAATAACACTAGAGAAAACCTTGACAAAGATATTACGTATTATTATTTAAAACAATGGCAACACGACCGTATCTAAACGGGGATCATGTGTTTTCATATGGTAATACTAGATAATGTAACTCCTTGGTTTAAGAAAACAATGATCAGCTTCCACGTTTTCTAGGTTAAGGGTGTAGGTATTGTGAAATTTTTGTAAGAAAGAAGATGAAATAAATCCAATAAAAATAAAAAATCTTAAACAAGCATTAGATTTTCGCAGTTTAGATAGTATTTTGACATCTAAATATCTTAGAGAAATTGTTTTTTGGGCATTTCCAAAGTAATTTAAGCTCCAAGAAAATTTTATTTTAGTTTTTTTTTTTGCCATAGATGTGATCTTCTAAACCGTTAATCAGTTCTGCTAAATAGTGCACACATTTTCTTGCTTTCTTTCCTTCTTCTTTTCTTCCTGTTCTGTTCCATTTCTCTTTGTCAACCTTCATACTATACATACACATTCTCTTATTCAAGTCATTGCGATTAACACATAGTTTTCTTATAAAATCAATAAAATTACTTACGTATCATCATCAGCCTTAAGGAACCAGTCGGCTTCTCTCCTATGGTGCTCATAAACGTATCGGAAAGCTGCCTTCGTTTTAGCCCATAGAAAGTCTCTTCCTTCATCCACTGGTAGCCTTATTGCTGGTAATGACTCATCTGGAAATAAAGAACTTTAGATAAAATACAAAGAAATCGGCCAAGAGCGAGTCGGACTCGCGCACGAAGGGTTCCGTACCATTATTTATAAAACGGACAAAAAAATCACGTTTGTTGTATGGGAGCCCCCCAAAATATTTATTATTGTTTTCAGTATTTGTTGTTATAGCGGCAAGAAAAATACATCATCTGTGAAAATTTCAGCTCTCTCACTATCACGGTTCATGAGATACAGCCTGGTGACAGACGGACCTACGGACGGACAGGGGAGCGAAAACAATAGGGTCCCATTTTACAGTTTGGGTACGGAACCCTATAAATGAGAGTGGTTACACACGTGCTCGTTTCGTATGTGCTTTATAAATACGCTTCTTCCTTGAATGTACTGTTAAAACATTGGACTCAGTCACTATTGACAGTATAGGATCAGAAAGGTGGCTTATCTGTAGGGAAGAGATTTTTGCACGCCGGACATAAAAAGAAACCAAATCAGTTTCTGCAAACATTTGCTTTCAAGGAACATAGATGGTCATTGATGGTGTAATATAGAACTAGATGCTACATAATTATGTATGTTACAGCCTTTTTATCGTCCCACTGCTGGGCACAGGCCTCCTCTCACATGGAGAAGGATTGAGCATTAATTATATCAACATTTTATTCATTCCAATTTGACAAATAAGCTAACAACTGGACCGCGGACCGCGTTGCAATATTTTTTATCTAAATGTCAAAATGGGGTCATTTATCCGCACCTTGGAGTCAGTTGCATCATCCAACTGTTTGATAGATAACCCAATAATTTATATACTATCCCTACATATTTAATTTAATTAAAACACTGTGAATGTATAAAACATTCACATTGTATATTGTATAAAAATTGCAATAGCAAGTTGACATAATGCACAAGTGGTGTAATTAGGTATTAATTAACACAAATAAACTGTTTTATTAATATTAACATAACCTTTTAACCTTCTGTGACACTTTAAAATTATCAACATTTAAATTAAAAACGTTCTTCAAACGCCCCTCTTTACAAGCTTAATACTTAGCTGCCAGTCAAATTTGAAAATTATTTCAGTGTTAGATGGCCCATTTAGCAAAACTACTTTGAGCGAATTTGTACCCTAAAAACGCAAGTGAAACCGCTACAAATTGCCTGTGTTTAATATAGGTCTTGTATTCATATCAAGACAAGGCAAGTGTCAATTAAAACGCTCTATCGGACAAGTATTGTGCTATCAACAGTACATTCCGATAGCACACAATATGTGTTTGTTTGTCAACAATGAACTTAGTTCCATTTTATCTTGAGACTTGCGATCACTGTACTCGGTTTGGGGTTCCTCAGACTTAGAAATGGCATAGAAAAAACCAGTTTACTTGAACCAGTGTCTGAGAAATTCAACTTGCCGCAACCAGATTTGAGTAGACTAAATCCTTTCTTAGACTGTAGACCAGGGACTGAATAACCGAAAAAATACTGGTTAAAACGGTAAGCGGTATGACGTCATACCTTTAAATTTCGATACCTTAAAGAAACGGTACCGGTTTATTTTGGGATCGTAATATTGCGGTATCATTATTTTTTTTAGATATTTAAATAATAAAATTGAGGTTTTCTTTGTATCCTGCCGCCCGCGCTCGTTAAGAAATGACGTCGACAGCTCGCTTTCTTAGATTTTTTTTGGGTACCGAAATTATTTCGGTTAAGGTACTAGTAATGTATGGGTATATTTTTTATCGGTACCACAACCGTTATTCTCTACCTTTTTGGGTCTACCCCTAAATCAAAACTGTATCGTAATTCTATACCGGTACCATACCCTTATACCTTTACCGTTTTCAGTCCCTGCTGTAGACTATCTGAGTATCAAGCTGCATCAAAATCGATTCACTAGTTCTAGCGTCAAACCGCGTGAGACAGACAGAGATGCTTTCCCTTTTCAGTAAGGACACACTTCTTTTTATGTCTGATGTCGATCAATGTCACACGGTCAATAGTGTGTTAAGAACAATGGTTGATTGAACTAATGACTAATTAGCAAAAACACTTGTGAACTTCAAACACAAATACCTATAGGTAATTATGTAGACAATAAGTTTTTGCAAATAAAGTTTTATATTCATACAGAAAAAATATTGTTTTTGTTATAATAGAGCAAATATTTTTCAGTGCTATTTGAATAACGCTTCATTCCAAACATGTTTTTCTCATTAATTATTATGCAGCTGAGAGTTAGTTTTAGCCTGGTTCTTTGGCTGCGTCATGATCCAGCATGGTACCCTCACCCGTTTGGCCAGCTCATCAGACATGGATCTATCTTCATCTCTATAAGGAAGTGCACTTACCATCACCACTGCTCATGAACAGCAGTTTATTGCACCTCTTTCCCCACGTGGCCTTCACATGCTTAGCCTTAGCCTCATGGTTCTTCGGCTGCGTCATGACCCAGCATAGCACCCTCACGCGTTTAGCCAGCTCATCGGCTATGGATCTGTCTTCATCTTTATGTGCTGGCTCGTCAACGCCGTGGTCGCTTATAGAAGTTATTGGATGCTTATCTAGATCTCTTATTGATTCCCTGGAATTTATTATGGAGGTGGTTAATTTTTGTGGAAGCCTAGAGAACTGGATAAAATAAGGGTGTATTTTGATTGGTTTTCTTTATTACTATGTATGATGTAAATTTTATTCGGGACGAGTCCTGTAAGATTTGTCATCGACTCGAATTTACTTTTGTCTTTTATTTGTACTCAATTTTGCAAAAGATTGTTTAAAAAATACTGAATGGAACGTTGACAAAAAAAAGCCTATAAAATGTTGACTTAAAATGTTCGAATTATGGTGATTAAACTCTTTAAATGCTTAGATAGTAGAAATGTGATAAGTTTCCAATATTTATTTTCTATGTGTGTTACATAAACATTGTTAAACGATTAGCAAATATAATTTGGGAAAATGTAGATACAGTCACTAAATTGATAATCGCTATTTTATAAAAAAATAGCAACTCTTTTTCTAAACACAAATAATGCTAGTTACTGTACTTATGCTTACTATTAAAGTGACCCACAAACACTATGATATCATTCTGCATTATTGATGTTGTGAGACTTGCGGCTCGAGGCATGAAATAAAGCATTGTTACACCTATGTAAATAAAAAACAACTGTGATAACTCTCGCTAACGTAATAAATATGAAATAACAATCACATTTCTACTATACTATAGGTACATTACATTATTTTCAAAATTCCATTCCACATTTTTTTGACTATAAAGTACGAAAATAATAGATAGAAATCCACTAGCTACATAAACATATGAAAACCTAGGACTAAATGGTTCAGCAAGCGCCCAAACGCGGCTTAGCCATTCAAAAAGCATGGAAATGATAAAAAATATAAGAAAAACAAACTACCCACGCTAAAATAAAACATTTCTACAGCTAACAATCTTCTACGTTTTCATGAACAAAAGAATAAGGCTAGAAGAAACGTGTAACTAATAAATAAATTAAAAGAAAAGAAAAACAATAAAAACTTCTAAGAAACTCTTCTATCAGTCAAGCTATACAGATATTTTACATAGATAAGGCTACATCAGTCATTCAACTTTATTTTTATAGATACAAGCCCTCAGCTCTCTAAGACCCATGTTGGAAACACCACCCATACGCACAAAACGTAGGAATATTTCTATTATGTTTACAGCTTAAGAGTGGAACCTTGTCAGATTCGTATATTTCCAGATCACCACAATAGGCTTCTTCAAGAAACTATTGAATTGGTTACTCCTAAGCGTGCCCCATTTTCAACCAAACCGGCTCTTGTTATCAGGCAAGATTTTGATCAAATACTATACGCATCTCAAAAAACGTTGCCGTTCCGAAGTCAGACATTTAACGCTGCGCGCATCCCCACAGAAGTTTCGTTAATAATACAGTAACAGCCAACTTCAGAGAGGCATAGTTTTTTTAATAGCAAGTCAAAGTACTTTGGTTTTTTTTCTACATGAAAGCTCTGTCCTGTGTTTAATCTCTTCGATGGTGAGAATAGCCTAAGTATGTGTAGCCTTCACAAGAGGGGCTTCACATCCCTTTCAGACAGCAAATAATGTTATCTGCTAGCTAAAAACAATGTAAAGCTAGCCTTGAAGCCAAGTGGTCAATAACTACACTGATAAGTAATGCAGGCCAGTGAACGTCAACATTTAATGATAACGCACGATTTGTATGTAATGCCCTCGGTTTATTCTGTTCAAAATTATGTTCAGAAGTCTTATTATGAAGCTCTTTTGGTGCGGTACCTATGCCTAATGTGCCTAAGGAAAGGTTCGTATATGAAGGAAAATGCGCAGGGTATTGTCGGTCGCGTTACGCCAAAACAGACAAATATTCGTTAAAACATTCTATAATTCACACCTAACCGATGATGCGTTAGTGCATCGATCATACATTTACGATACGCTCGACGCATTTTCCCTCAGATATGAACCTTCAATAACACCTGCACTATCTAAGACCTACATGCGTGGGGAAACACTGGGTATCCAAAATTTTAAGTCATCATCTGCCATCGATTAGCCAAGATTATTGGCCAAACCTCCACTAGCTTCTCGATTAAGCATTTGAATTTGGATAGCTTAAATTGTGATTCTAAAAATACATTTCTAACGTTTGAGAATCACTTGCCAATAATGACACTCAGTGAACATTATTTTATTTCTCTGTAAAACTATTTCACAGAAAACTTTATTTAATTTTTTTACTACGATAAAAAGGTTGCCTTCGTTGCCTACCTATCTAATAAAATTTACATATAATTAGTATAAACGGGTTATGTAATTAATATTTTTGTGCCTAGATAAGTACTTTTGTACCTAAATACCTGGAATTACTAAACTGCTATCATTTGGGGCATACGCATTTGCATAACTTAAAACTAGTTGGCCTATCACTGAGAGCTCGTGACTAGCCTGAAAACCTGATAATTTTGAAGATGAACAGAATTTTGTATTGTTACACTTTTATCATTTTTTTTACCATGTTTCATGAATACATATTGCAGTAACTTGTTTTACGGTTATTTTAAATAGATATCGAAATAATTTCAACTCAACTTTCGCTTCGTATGATGTTTTTTTTATGGACGAAATAGTTGTATTCAGCCCGCATAGTGTATTCACTATTACATTTTGAGTGACGTCATAAAACAATAGATACGTAATTGTACCCTTATTTGTACATTATCGATAATCCCAGAGTATACGAACATAATGCTAACAGAGCCAACCAAATATACCAATGAGAACCGCGAGATAAAACTAATCCTGGTATTACCTACATTATTAAGAGCCAAACAATAATAGCGTACAATCTTCGTTTTCTAAAATAGCTACTAGCGATGCAAGTTTTTAAGTTTTAGCAATAGGTACACGATAAATAACTGTAGCTACCAATAAATATATACAGGTTCTTAATGATAATTGCGATAACCTGTGATAATTGGATCATTATTAAATAGAATCACAGGCACAGCACTAAATGCTAGGCACTCGAATTCTTGCGGCGTTCAAAAATACATTTTTTATAAAAAAATATTCATTGCATGAGGGATATCGGTCAATATTTTTGCAAAATATTCATTTAATAGATACCTTTTAACATTTTAATAAACAAATACAAATATTTGCAAAAAAATGCCCTAATTATTTACAAAATTAGCGTACTGACATGCCATGCAACATTTTCAAAAAAGGAACGACAGAAATAAGGCGCCATGCGACATGCAAAATACAAGATAGAGTTACCTGTACTTATGAAAAGCAATTTGCCGGTGGAATCCATTCGATGTTAACAGTATGTATGCAAAACTAAATCCGGCAGACATCCCAATCACCAGCGTTAAAAAGAAACGTCGACCCATCACCCGACCTTCTGCCTGCACATTATAGTAATACATAGCTCAATCTACGACCAATTTTTTTTTCAACTTTTTTTTTACTTGGTCTTAGACTGTTCGCGCCAACGTGTCTACGCGCCGAGTCGTCGAAGCTACTCCACTACTCGTATTTCATAGCAATTAGACTTTGTCAATATTTCCATACAATTTATTATCGAGTGCGATCACAAAGATAGAAAAATAGTTGTAAATAAAAACGTTCGCACGAGCTCTGTTCGTAACAATTGTGAGTTATGAGAAGTACTATTTGGTTCATACGGACAATATTTGCGTCATATGTTTAAACAATAATTGATTTTGTGGTCTTCTTCTTACATTGAAATTGAATGGATTTAGAATTAATTTAGGCACGGTTATTAGAATTTAGAATTAATTTTTACATTGTGTGGTTAAGTATGCTTAGTTTTTTTAGTAAGATTAGTGTGAGTGAGTATAGCAAGAGTTGGCAAAAACAGTGAGTGTTTTTTCATCAAATTCTACATACGCTGATTTTCACGAGTGTTTAATTGGAACAAATCCAGTTTACTTGCATTTTAGTGCACTTCAAACCATGCACGAAAGTGTGACAAATGTTACTAAATTTGTAAACTACAAAAAAAAATACAGGACATGGAGTAGGTATTTCCAGACAGGAACTTGGCTGAAATGTATGCTGTTTTAAAAACATTGCTTAAAAAGTCAATGTGTTTTTTTTTTGCACAAATGAATACCAAACGTTCGTTTTTTAAATTCAGCTAGACTAGTGTTCTAGTAAAATCACAGCATATGAAGTGCCTATTAAATTTATTATTCGTTACTAAATGGCGCAGCCGTTATCAATCTAGCACCTACAGGAAGACATCATCGTTCATTAGGTATATTTGACCAACTTGCACACAATTTAATATTTTATTGTCCAATGGTACCAATTTGGTCTCGTTGACGGCCTAGTTTTGAATCATAATAATACGAAAGCTATATTAATAAATTAATGACGAATCATCATTTTCAATGTAAATAATTTTACGTTATTTTTTTAATAAGTTTTTTTTACATACTGCATTATTATTATTGTAACTTAATTTTAGAGTGGAAAAAAGTCACTAATATTATTAATAAAACTTTTTAACTTTACCCAATTAACCAATACACAATTTGCGGCGTTTTTTTCCATTATATATTTATTTTTCTAAGCAAAAACTGCTGTAACGTTTTTCTCTACAGGTTTTTTTTTTTTCAAAAATAAACACTGTATTTTTCAACGACTCGTTACGTAGACACTTACTAAATAAATGTACGAGGATCTCAACATTTTGAACACCAGATGTGCTACCACTTAGCCACCTGCACGGCAAATGTAACACATATCCAATACATCACAACACATATATTGTCCTTTTGTTTGTTTGTTTGTTTATCGTCTACTCATTTGTTTCTTAACCGGTTGGAACCATGTTGTCATTTTGCTGACTGAAAAATTGTTGTAATTGACATTACGCAATGTATTTTTTTTTTTTTTGGTAGTAAGTACTTGCTAGTTAGTCGTTAAATTGTAGCGTTGCGTTTTAATAGCCTTATTTTATAAGCTTAAGGCAAAGTTTACTATTTCAGGTTTTTTGTTGAATTCTTTTAACGACAATTTGTGGTTCCTTAGACGAACAAGGGGACACATATGCGATAAAACTTGCAAGTTTTTTCGTAAGTAAAAAAGCGAGGCGCGTTATAACTATTAAGTTCAAATTTTTTTTTTTTTTTTAATTGGAATTAAGAGGACAATTATTTGACTATGAGCTGATATTAAATATAATAATAGTAATATTGAGCCCCGCAGGGCATCTGAGGCGGATGACGGGGAGTAGCGACCCCGCGGGGCTATATATCCGAGTGCTCCAGGGAGAGTATACTGTCCCCCACCTCCGGCTTGCCGGAGTGGTTTCCCCATTCCTAGTCCATTAGCATCCCATCACAATAGCCTAAGTAGTTTTCATCCATAGTTAGCAATAGTTTAGCACAGAACCGGGGATTGTCCTTGGGTACATTTCTATAGTGTATACAGGGATAATCGTCGGTTTTGTGTTACCATTTCATTAAAGTTGTCTCAAAAGGGCTTCAGCGTGTTGGCTTCGGCCCCACGTTCGCCTTCCAAAAATCCGGGACTCTGTAGTCCCGAGGTCAGAAAGAGACATACAAATAGTAATATTGATAGGCTCTAGCCTTTGAAGGTAAAAGGTAAAACTATTTCGAAAATAGTATAGGTAATAGTTTAGGTAGGAAAAATATCGATATTATGAGTAGAACCAACAGGTAAAATAAATAATTAGATGCCGAAACCAAATACATTAGGAATAAATTGTGACAACTCTTCCCTGTTGCCACATCTAAATTCTCACCAACTTTTTTGGTCCTGCATATTAATATTGGAGACCAAGATTAAAATGCAACGCCACAATTTTCCTTAAGGCTTAATTTTTTTGCCACAATCTAATTGAATATTTAATACAAAAAACCACAGCATGATTCCAAAAGATTTTCCCTAACTGAACAAAATATACAATACATACAATATTTTTAGTTTTGGCTTCCAATTCAGTATATCCTTCAGCCATCATGACTTTTGTATAATTGCCAATTGAAATTACAAGACCGGTCTGCAGTTAATGAAATGTATTTTATTAGCACTAAAATTGTTACTTTATGCATATGGCTGGCAAGCCTTAACTATCAGTTTTCTATTAAAACTTCAAAAGTCATCATTCAACAGTTGTATTTGCGTATTATTTTTCCTTTTAGCGAGAATAAATATTTAAAAAAAAAAACTCAATCGATTTAGAGTATTTTAGAGCAACTTAATTAAGTTTCGAAATTGCCCGTAAAAACCTTATCGTGTGACCAATTACGTAAAAATCGGCGTGGAATTGCGTGATAAGAACTTTATGGTCTATTTATATACTTTGTACACAATATTTATTATGGCAATATTCATATTTATTATGGAACTCAACATCCCATATTGAATGATAAAAATTTGACTTTATTTCGTATTAGTGCTTTTGCACTGTAATATGTGCTACTCAGCTGGCTGATCTATGTGAGAACAGCCACCGTGGCCGACAATCGGCTAGAACACCATTATTATTATCATAAGTAAATAAAAGTTTGATTCAAAAGCCTACACAGTGTATGTGTTACAAAAAGCTTTTTGTACATTATAAATTTATTATTGTTATAAAACATTCTGCAATGCAATTGAATAACAAATACTCACAAAATTTTAAGCACAGCGGAAACTAATCTCTTTTTTAGTTTTTATCACTAAAATATATTTTTACACATTGAACGTTACACAATTTATGATTAACGGTGTTATCACAATGAACCGCGCTTATTACTTTATGCTCATTGAATGATCTAAATAAAATACTGCAGGAAGTTAGTATGTACATATAAATCTACCATAATTCCTATTTTATTTTAACCCTACAATGCATGATTTTTTTAAATGTTGTCAATTTAATATATGTGGTTTTATATAGTGTCTAGAGATAATAAAAAATAATAATAAAAATTAAACTTGATTAATTTTGAAGATATTTATTTGTTTTCTTCTAACAATTGTTTTCTTTGTTCAAACACAACTAAACACGACACTTTTCGCATAGTATATACATTTTTCCCTTGCAATGTGGATATTTACAGCGTTCTCTTCTCGGTCCATACAGGAAGATGATCAAGTTTGTCCAATCTGACACCTCGAGGGGGGAGGATTGCTGTATTTCTTTTCTTCTTCTCAATCATGTCTTCTATGGCAAAAGACGGTCTTCCTCTTTTTGTCTTGTAATGATGGACCACACCACATACAAAGACTTAGCGATTTCCGCGATGTTGCTGCGAGTTGGTTTATTCTTTTGTTCTCCCACCCTCTTGTGCAGTAGCCAGATATAGTATATGGTGGCAATATCTAGAAAATGGTCAAACAAACGCAGATACCATTTTTAGTGCGCATATTTATTTGTAGGTACTTCCCAAGTAAGGAGTCCAATAAATCTGCTCCCTCCACATGCTGATTATAGATTTGTACTATTTTAGGACAATCCACTTTAATAAATTTTTTGATTTTTTTTTTTGTAATATCGGCTAACCCTTTCAATGGGCTGTTGACCTAACAAGGACGAGGACAAAACAACAGGCTTATTATCATAAAACATCACTATGCCGACTTCCATGCCATCTACTTCAGCTACCCATTCTTCTGAATGCTTTCGTTCTGTTTTAGTACTCTTCAAGTCTTTCAGGGATGGGATTTTCAAATCTTTGCTTAGTCGACCTTTGTTGACCGTTTCCAGTGACTGGATACCTTCTCCTCTCTTCTTCCTCCTTCTTTTCTTTCTTTTATCAACGGTATTATTATTTGACATCCGATTTCTGGTAACTGGCATGAATGAACTTCTACTTGGCATGATGACGTACTTGGCTCTGATATGCTGGCTTGAGGATTTGTTTCGGTGGAGGAGTTCTTTCTGGCGAAGGGACTGTATAGTAAATAGAAGATAATGGAGCATACCTGGTAGGCTCGACATAATTTTCAAAGTCACTATCTGCAGTCATTTGGTCTAAGTTTTATCTGATTTTCGAAATGTCATCATCACTTTCCGCACTCGAAAAGTCTAGACTAGGAGGGTATATCTAAATACTGCTCAATCAACTCATTAGATAGTACCTTCTTCGTCATTATCTGTAATAAAATCCAACCAAAATAACATATAAGAAGTGAACTAATGCATGGTGTACGGTAGACCGCACATCAGTGGTAACTGTCATGCACCTTAACTCGATAGTAATAAGTACGATTTTCCAATAAAACTGTTACCACTGACCTGAAGTTGACTGTACCATATCTGGAACGTTTAAATAAGTGGGTAGATTAGTACATAAAACAGTAATAATTAATAAAATTATCTTACCTTCGTTTAGTATACACTATTTCCAATGTAAACTTATTTTTTTTCACTTAGAAATATTGTTAGAACTATTTTATTTAGATTTTTCAATTTACGTAAACCACGAATTCATATCAATCGTTCAACTTCTGTACGAATCAATACCTATCGATACCTTACGCCATCAAGTGCATACATTTGTCGTTAGTAAACCGTTGCTAAGGGCTTAAAAAATATTCCTTCGGCCAATAAATGACGCTATGTATCTTTAAACAATCAGGAAATTTGTTTATTTTTCTGTACCAGATATGGAACAGTATGCATTGTAGGGTTAAACATCCTCTTGATATAGACGATAACCTTATTTATTATACTAGGTCTGCGCAACAATAAAGTCATAAAAATGTATATGGATTTAATTAATTTATTTTATTTGTATCTTGCAATCAGTCATCAGACTTTGAGCTGAAAGGTATATAGCATATAGGCTTTATTTATGCCCAGTCCCTATAGCAAAAAAATATAAATATGCTTTCCAATGGCAGTTTATCTGTCAGTTACACAAATGGCCATCAAAGTTAAAGCTTCTTTAAATCTATTGCTGACTCTTTCTTTGTCAACAAGATAAAAAGTGTCAGCAATAGATTTATTGAAGCTTTAACTTTGGCTCTTTATGCATCTGATGGTACGTCTGATTATTTATTGAAGCTTTATGTTAGAAAATCTGCTGTTTATTTACTAAACAGTGTATAGGATTTCTGTTGCTTATTTCTTTTTTAGGCCTAACTTGTTTCTGTGTAAGTATCAAGAAACAATACCAATTTGGTTAAGGTATTTTGTGTTAAAATTCCTTAAAACATCGTTCTTAAACTGTCTTGAAACAACTAGTATATTAAATAGATATAAATTAATCAGTCAGGAGCTTTACTTCTGTATTTTGGAAAAACATTGTGTTTTTTCCCAGTTACCATTTAACTTTCCAACCCCAAAATTTAATTTTATGTAACTAATTGTATCACTTGCTTCTTTATTAGTGAAGTCCTCCGAGCCTTTTTCCCAACTATGTTGGGGTCGGCTTTCAGTCTAACCGGATGTAGCTGAGTGCTTACAAGGAGCGACTGCCCTATCTGACCTCCTCAACCCAGTTACCCGGGCAACCCAATACCCCTTGGTTACACTGGTGCTGCTTTATTAGCAATCTAACTAAATTAAACAAGTTACCATTCTATTCTATCTCCTAATTTTTCTAATACCCTTACCTTAAAGCTGTGATATATAAGTAAACACAGGCTAAAGATATTTGTCGTATATTCAAAGAACCATATGAACCAAAAATATCTACTTTAGCCGGTCAGTGGGTCGTCTTAGGGGCGGAGTTGTAGGAGTTGGAGTATACGCTTAGGGGCACTATGAGCAGCAAAGAAAACCAAAAAAAATTTGGGACAGTAAAATTTTCGTTTTTTTTTTTTTCGAAAACTTGCCGATTTTTTTGCAGAATCGGTTTGACCTTGCCTGCAGTAACCATTTACGATCTGAAAAGCATGGTCCTAGGACGCACCGTTTCCGAGTTATGGGCCATTTTCATTTTTCATATTTTTAGAAAATGGTTTATATTTCCAAAATGGTAGCTCGGATGAGATTATTTTCGGGAAAGAAATTGTTGCTCCACTCAAAAGCCATGACATTGTGTAAAAAAACCAGCAAAATTGAGAAAAAAAAAAAAACTCCGAAAATTTTACTAAGTCTTGCGCCCCTAACAATACTCAAGCTGAAACGACGCCCGACACTTAGAAAATTTTTCATGTTGTTTTTTTTTTCTCAATTTTGCTGAGTTTTTTTACACGGTGTCATGGCTTTCGAGTGAAGCAACAATTTGTTTCCCGAAAATAATCTCATCCGAGCTACCATTTTGGAAATATAAACCATTTTCTAAAAATACGAAAAATGAAAATGGCCCATAACTCGGAAACGGTGCGTCGGAGGACCATGCTTCTCAGATCGTAAACGCTTTCTAAGGAGTCACAAAATCAGTTGCTGAAATAAAAATGGTCGAATTCGACAAAAAAATTTTTCCGAAAATTTTACCAAGTCCAGCGGCCCTAACAATACTCGAGCTGAAACGACGCCCGACACTTAGAAAATTTTTCATGTTGTTTTTTTTTTCTCAATTTAACTGTTTTTTTTTTTACACGATGCTTTCGAGTGAAGCAACAATTTCTTTCCCGAAAACAATCGCATCCGAACTACCATTTTGGAAATATAAACCATTTTCAAAAAATACGAAAAATGAAAATGGCCCATAACTCGGAAACGGTGCATCCTAGGGCCATGCTTCTCAGATCGTAAATAGTTGCTGCAGGCAAGGTCAAACCGATTCTGCAAAAAAATCGGCAAATTTTCGGCAAGTCCTTGCTCCATAGTGCCCCTAAGGCTACACTCCAACCACAGCACCACCTACTTGCTGTACCTTACAAAAGAGGTTCTACTACAGTAACACAACTAATCCATGGAGAATCTAATTGCTTTTAAAATTAAATCTGGAATTAGAACTAGTTGGAACAAATCCGAAACATTAGCTGAGAAAGTTAGAAAATCAATCTATGCCCAATCAGAAAGGTATTAACAATGTTAGTTATTAACTAAGAAATACGGAAATTTTATATTAGCACAAGTAACATGAATATACCCCATTGCATTAACTATCAGTGTATTATAGACAAGGGTAAAAATACAAGACTACATGAAATTATTAATATGTCTGGTAGTCTGCTAAAAATACATTATAGAACCTACTGAACTTTAATGTAATACTTTTAAAGTAGTTTTAGCAAAATAATACACAATAGTCGGATTCAGATTGTTATTAGTTTAAACTTACGGTCATCCTGGCTGATTGTTTAGCACTTTAATATACCTTAAAGGACATGTTTCAGGTTGGAAGTTTTGTAATTAATTAACTATTCCATATTTCACTAATATTATGTGCGTAAAGTTATTGAATATTAAAATTTTATTGAATGGCTGGCCATTAGCAACAGTAAAGCAAGCAAACGATACGGCTAAACGTCAACGTCAAGTTGCTGTCAAAAGTATTTTCTTCAAAATCTCGAAAATGGGTATCAGGCTTTCTACCTACCTGATTAATTGAAACAGCTGCGTTCAGCATTAAGAATATGCCAGGATGATTTATTATTACTTGCAATTTACAGCTCAACAAAGAAATAGGAACCAACTTCACGAAGGACTGAAAGGGGAAAAAAGCTTTTCACGTGGTTCTAGAAGTCACTGGTTGTAGGTCCGTCGACTGTTTTTATATTGCCACCGACTTTTAGATATTCTTTTGAAAAAAAAAAAATTAATTGAGAAATTCCTTCTGTGTGAAAAGTCGGTTGAAAATGGATCTGTCCAACGGCATCAGCTTGTCCTCAATCCAGATACCCGGGCAGCCCTAGCCACCAATGCAGCAAACTAAGCAACCACCTGCCACTTAGCTTGGGTTTCCTAGGAAAGCGGTGCCGTCGTATAGCGGCCGCAATATTACGGACGCAAATAGACGGTCGTCTTTACGGTGATGACATGTGGAAAGTTCCACGGCCGTTTTAACACACCGTCATAAACTTTTTTTTTAGTTGTATTATACTTACTAACCTGTTTTATTTAATATTTCTCAAATTTCACGACACCAATTCTGTTTAAAGCTTGGGTTTCCTAGGGAAGCGGTGCCGTCATATAGCGGCCGTAATATTACGGACGCAAATAGACGGTCGTCTTTACCGTGATGACATGTGGAAAGTTCCACGGCCGTTTTAACACACCGTCATAAACTTTTTGTTAGTTGTATTATACTTACTAACCTGTTTTATTTAATATTTCTCAAATTTCACGACACCAATTCTGTTTTAGTTGACTTTTTGTATAATCTTTACTTTTTATATTATTTATTGCTTTGTGGTTACGAACGAAATCTAGTAAAATTTCGTCGTCCTCGCTGCTCCAAGAGTTGGAACTCACTTTTAACGTTGTTCCGAAAAAAAAAAACACAAATACGGATCAAAAAAGCTTCACCGCTTTCAATAAAACGTTCACCAAACCATCTGACACCGACAAGACGGCCGTCATGCAAATGGCGGCACCGCTTTTTGAAGTTACGGTGTCAGTTACCGCTCTCTAGGAAACCGCCCCATTTCGTTTACATAGACAACGTTCTAGTGACGTCATTCACCGCTGTATTACGGCCGCTATATGACTGCACCGCTTTCCTAGGAAACCAAAGCTTTAGGTAAGTAATACCTTTGACGAAAACTGGTTGTCAAACTTTCGGGGAGGATAAGACGATTCAGCAATTAAATGTGCCTTCCGCCTTCTAAACCGAAACACAGAGGAGCTTGTTCTGTTCGGACATAAATGGTTTAACGTTAACACAGACCGAGCTGGTCATAGATTAGCTAATAGTGAGATAATTTTATTTTAAATCACTTATAATTTATATCACATATATTTTTTTCTCAAAGCATTCATACGAAACATAATAATGTATAAATGCGTCTATACTGGACACACCAATTACGAATTTTCTGACTCAAGTTGACACAACTGTTATGCGAAAAATTTGGTTTTCGGGATGGTGGTCGTGCAGATAGATAGATAGATATACTTTATTAGGTACGCCGGTTTTAAATTTTTGATCTTAATCTAGTTAAAGTAGGTGACATAATGGGCGGTCTTATCGCTAAGAGCGATCTCTTCCAGACAACCTTAGGATGGATTGAGACGATTATTGCAGGCTTTGCATTGCAGGATTGCAGGTTTGATAACTTTACAAAACCAAATTAAGAAACTTGTTATCTACCTTATCTTGTAGATTTTTAGTAACAGAAAGTAACCAAATCTAGACATCTTTGATTTTTTTTAAATTTATTCTTGCCCATAGATACATGTCTTTCAGCCGAAAATATAAAATATGGATAATTTTAAAATACTCTAGACATCTTTAAAAACCTAAAAAATTGCCAGTGATAATAATGTCACAAGAAGGCCGAGCAAATGATTTCCCGTGAACGCGACCGATTGCCTTGCCTCAGTTTGCTTTTGTGGACTCGTTGAGATAGCGCGTCGTAAACATTTTATTATTTTTTCCACTTTTTATTTATCCAATAGACTAAATATCCGCGAAAGATGAGCACTTAGTCTTGTGCTTGCTTTAGTTTTTATTATGTGTGTAGCTTATTACCGTGTAATCTGACATTACCATCAAAATGTGGGGAAAAGTGTTCAGTGTGTTTGTTTGTATTCTGCATTTTACAGCTGGCATCAGTCAGTTATGTAGCAATAACTCGCTGCTGCAGGAGCTGAGCTGCACAACAGAGGTAAGTAATACAGTTATCTTGTGTAAAATGCATAAAAACGCATAGCTGCATCAATGGGTATTGATTTTTTAATGAAAGGTAACAAGACATGGCTTGCACTGACATATGCGTCCTTCGTGATCCTGACCTATCATTTTCCTCGTATCGCATAATATTATTCTAATTAACACGGTTCTGCGACCAGCTTGAGATGAAAACCAGCTATGATAACTTAGAAATGAATCATTTGTATCCACAACTCCAGTATCAGTCCTTTCAATTACATTATGTAGATCTATCAAAACATCATATTATAACATGCCTTGTTTTTTTATGTTTTTTATATTTATGTTGTTTTTGGTGCTCTCTTAGTTTTTTGTTTCATGTAAATACAAACCTACTTAAATGCTGCTTGATTTTTGTTACATATTACAATACTGATAATATTACCAATTATCCTAGGCTACGTACTTAAGTGGTACTTACTGTTAGGACCTTTAAAACTTATAAATTAAGGTTCTGTGATGTATTTTGAGTTGTAATAAAACCTAGGAATGTATGTAGTACAGATAATATGACTTAATAAGTACAAAATATCTAATCTAATCCATCTAACCTATAGATCTTCAGAAATAGATCTTTTTACAAATTAATAAACAGAATTAACTGCTTGTATGTCACAAATTATAAAAGATTAGTAAATCAATTGTGCTTTGCTTGTTTGCACTCCCATATACAATGGTTTAATGGATTACCGTAAAGAAATTGAGCATAAGGGGCGTTCTTTCTTATCAGTAATAAACAGTGCCTATTTAATTCTAATTTAATGAATTGTGAAACATTGTACTTAAAAACAGGTAAAAACGAATAGATTATTGTCTTCCGCTTCCATTTCTGTCTGTCAGCCGTCATACTGACATCCCTTCTTATCCTATTTCTTATCTCCTTTTGGTAATCAATCCATCTTTTCCTTGGTCTACAACTGTCTATTAATCCATCCACATTCATACTTACCACAGTTTTTGAAGCATTGTAAAGCACTGGTACTCGTCTGCATCGGTTAGACTGGAAGCCAACCCCGACATAGTTGGGAAAAGAATAGGCAGATGAGTCTGTATAGCATGTATTTCAGACCTCTTCACCAAGCTAAAGTAACAAGTATTTATTCGCAACGATTATGTTGATAGGAACTCTTTTCGCTATAAACACAGAATGGCATTGAAGAACAACATTTTAGTTACCCACCAGTTGTCTGTAGTTATTAAAAGTATTTTTGCTGAATATTGAACCTTGATTTTTTAGCAAATATTCAGATGTATACAGTAATGATACATTTTTATTGTAATTAGATTGTTTGTTTGAAGTACGTGTGGAACACAAAGAAAAATTAATTGTTGATATGTAAAGAAGAGTACTTACTACACATATAATTTAAAATGATAAGATAAGAATTGAATGTCTTATAAAACATTTGCTTTTAATTTAGCAAAAACAACAAATGATTTATTCGGAATTAGCCTAGTCTTAAATGTGTGCTTCAGTTACTAAGTAATAGGGGTTGATTTTCATATTGTTGATGTTGATGCTTATAGGACTTAATCAAAATACATTTTGTACAATATTTGTACAATCAAAATACATTTTGATTAAGTCCTAAGATAATGTTTTTCGTTTCGTTCAGTCTTTTCGTTCTCAGCTTAAATGGCTGCCTATTCGTTATAGAAGCTCCCTTAGATCTCTCTGTATGCTCTTCTCTATTCTTAACGATCCCTGTGCTCCTGATTATCTTCAAAATTATTTTAAGTTATTGGGCAGTTCTCATAACCGTAACCTGCATTCCTCTGAGAATTTGTTGCTCGAAATTCCATGTCACCGCACCGGATTTATGGCTAATTCTTTTGCTGTATCAGCAATTAAACTCTGGAATGCTCTTCCCCTTGACATAAAAAAGGCACCCAGTAAGTATTCCTTTAAGCGTAAAGTTCGCCATCATTATTTAAACTCTTTACCTAATTGAGTTGTCATCACTCTTATTGATTTTATATTTTATTTTTATGTTTTAATATATATATATATTATGTATTTATTTATTTTATTTATTTATTTATAATACTTTTTGCACAAATAGTACAATGGCGGACTTAACGCCTTAGGCGTTTTCTCCCAGTCTACCTTTGGGTGGTGGGGAAATAGCAGTGGTAGGTGCAGTTATTAGATATTATCTACATGCAAAGAAAAGAAATATATATATATATATATATTATATATATATATATATATATCTTTATATATATATATATAAAGATATATATATATATATATATATATATATATATATATATATATATATATATATATATATATATAATATATATATATATATATATATTTGTTTATTATATATATATATATATAGAAATATATATATATATATATGTATTGAGTATTTATGTATTGTATCATGTTTTTATTCATATCGTTTCATGATTCTCTTTTTTTTTTTTTTTTTGTACTACCTATTTATTTTCTCCCTTTAACCCGATGGTTGACTGGTAGAGAATGCCTTGAGGCATTAAGTCCGCCAATGTACCTATTTTGTACATAAAGTATAAATAAATAAATAATGTTTTTGCTTATAGGACTTAATCAAAATGTACTTAACATTTTCTCATTCATCATTATAACATTATCTCTGAGGGAATTGATAAGCGTCAGCGAAATAAGATAGGGAATTGCATTAATATTAGTCATGTTGCATAATTTCGTATATTTTTTTCACATTGCTATCTATGATTGGTCATCATTTATTGTTGTCAAATCTCTATGTACGTCACAACTTGAAGTGTGTTATATTCAGATTGTAAAGACATTTTCATACAGAGCAATCATTATTTTATTTGAATTTAAACTCAAAGTCTCAGGTGCCTATTAGGGCATGCAATTTCGGTAAAACAAAAATTACCGGTAAAAATTCGGTAATAAAAATATTTTTACCGGTAAACCGGTAAAACGGTAATTTTTGTAATTTTTTTAAAATGTGATATTATAACAATAAGATTGGGTAGCCTTAAAGCAAAACCTAAATAAATATGCAAAGTATAAGGTGGTAAACGTTTTTTGTGACGTGGGCCGTAACAAAAAACATGTCAGTAGTCAGTCAATATACCCGGTCAAAGGCGCAAAGGCAAGCCGAAACCGTGGTGGTTGAGTGTCGTAATGAATGACATGAAAATCTGCGAACTCGAAGAGGAAGATGTCTATTCAGGAGGATAGAGCGAAGTGGAAGAAGGAAGATACGGAAAGCCGACCCCGTCACAAGACGGGATAAACGCTAAGAATTACCGTAAAAAAATATATTTTTCATTGAAGTGAAAGCTAGGGCATGCAATACCGGTTTACCGGTTTCGGTTTTACCGGTAAAACAGACCATTTTCGCGATTTTTAAATTACCGGTAAAAATAATATGTAACCGGTAATTTACCGGCTTTTACGTTTTTGTGATAAAATATAGCAATTGGTCATTTAACGTGAAATCTTCATTATGTAGCCTGAACATAAGGTAATATTGCATACATTACATATTGTAAGAGTGTTAAAGTTGCTGTTTTTAGGAAAGTAAACTTATGTGTCTCCTTAACTATCTCTAGGTTAGATACAATTGATACAAATCTTCATTCTCATCTTAATTTATAATATGTAAAAAAATTTTATTCATTCGGTTATTCTGATTTTCCTGATAGCTGTCAGCTCATATTAGGTAAAAATGTAGCTAATGCTTACTTTACCTACTCTATGACCTTACTGAGCAAGGGCTTTTACTTCCGGGGCTGCGGGTTGTTCGAAAGAGATACCGCGGCCCTGGTACATAAAAGGCCTATGACGGAACACGACGGTTTTTAGTCAGTAAGAGTCTGACACTCCCACTCCGCTGCTAACCCACAGCGGAAGGGGTCATTTGATGATTTTTGACGTCGTTAAAAAAAACAAAAAAAGGGCTTTTACTTCACCACCATGCGGACAGCTCTGAGGATACAATGGAGCACACAGTCCAGGTGTGCACTGCCTGGGAAGAGTACCGCCGTGTCGTCTGTTGTCTATGCAGACGGTGGAACGATGAGCCACCCGAACTCACCGCCCACAGACCGACGCCTACGGTGGCCGGGAGTCGTCTCTTAACCCTTGTCGCCCGTCGTGTCTTCCTGGTCCACTACAGCGGCTGGGATGAGAGTTGCTACACGCAGTCGCTCCGCCGTCTCCTTCTCGAGCATGACTACTTCGCAGAAGGAAGCGACGGCTTCCCATTCCCTCTAGCTCTGGACCATGGCTTGAACCAGGGAAGGACGCGAAAGGTCGCCGCTGCTTATTGCCTCGACGACAACACGGCGGTACCCTTCCCAGGCAGTGCACACCTGGACTGTATGCTCCACCGTGTCCTCAGAGCTGAAAGCCCTTGCTCAGTAAGGTCATAGAGTAGGTAAAATAAGCATTAGCTACATTTGTACCTAGTATGAGCTGACAGCTATGAGGAAAAACAGAATAACCGAATGAATACAATTTGTTTAGATTTTATAAATTAAGATGAGAAAGAAGATGTGTATCTAACCTAGAGATAGCTAAGGACACACAAGTTTTTTTTCCTAAAAAACAGCAACTTTAACACTCTTACAATACGTAATGTACGCAACATTACATTATGTTCAGGCTACATAACAAAGATTTGACGTTAAATGAACAATTGCTATATTTTATCAGAAAAACGTAAAAACCGGTAAATTACCGGTTTCATATTATTTTTACCGGTAATTTAAAACTCGCAAAAATGGGCGATTTACCGGTAAAAACGAAACCGGTTAACCGGTATTGCATGCCCTAGTGCCTATAGAGTCTATGCTATCTGTGCTGTCTACTAAATTCCATTTAAATTGGTTGTGCTGTTTTGCGTGAAACGCGCATTTTACGTATTAGGATATGGACATTTTCAAAATCGTACTAATATTAATTACATGCACAATAAAATTTAAATAAACATACAGAACTGCGAATTAATATATTTTTTATACTTAAGCAACTGAAATATGAGTTTTTGATACTGAGATCAGTGCTTAATAGTAAATGACCGATGTATAAACGCCCTTGTCTAGATAAACAGGTTGATAAGGATAAGAGTTATTTGCTAAATAGGTAGAGTTTCAACAAAACTATGTACTTATCAACAATCATGATTCTATCAATAGACCAATAGGGTCATTTAGTATCCTACACCACTAAAACAGATGGACAGATCTCTCTTTCACGTATCAACTATTTTTTTCGATGAGACGCCAGGGCCGCGATTCTCCTAATTTTACTTAAGCGTCATACGATTCACGTTCGACTCGATTCGACTGAGATCCGATCCCGACTCGATTACGATTGAAGTGTATGTGGCATTCCGCTATTTTTTCTTTGAAATAAATGTTTTTATCCTTTTCTGTCATTCAATAATGAATCATTTTGTCTGCAAATGATTTACGATTGCAAAATGATCGCACAGCAAACTACCGTATGGACCAAAATCACCAAAATAGCAGACCAATCGCACACCAATCAAATGTCAATCGAATGCGATTGGTCTTTTATTAGTAGCAGAATGCCCGATATGGTTAAAACTGCTATTGCGATTCGATTTCTACTCGATTTTGACATTATTAACTTAGGAGAATCGGGCCCCAGGTAATACTATAGCTTACACATCATAATAAGTAAGACATAGACTACTTTTTAACCAGACCGGAAAGTAACTCCCTCTGGAAGCGGGTGAAACCGCTGGCGGGAACTAGCTATCTATATAAAACCTTATCCAAAAGCTGTATCAAACAAAAGTTTATTTTTTTTCCCTTTCAGTGGTTTTTTTTTAGTTTTAGTTATTCATTGATATGCAAGCCATCAGATATTGATGTCATACTGCATAACGAATTCTTCGAAACAGTAACAATAACAATTACCTAGCATTTAGAACTGGCTTTACACATCTACACATAGATTCTTCAAAGTTCTAGTTTTATAAAAAATACGTCAATAGCAGACGTCTTTAGTCTATTATGCACAAATATGTTGTATACCTACGAATTATTTTTATCTTTGATGCCACTGATTATAATAAAATTAGCATGAATTGGGACAGTATCATAGATTGGGTTAATTTAATCCTATCTATCTATGTGTGACACATTTTCGCCAAAACGGCTGAAACAACTGATGCAATCGACCATTAAGAGCGCTATTACAAAATCGAATCGCTCAGGTTTAGGTAAATTAGACGATAGCCGGCAGCACTTGCGCGCGTGTGCGTCTAGTGAAATACGCAACGCACACCTGCGGACCGCTACGCGTCACAAACAAACTTGAGACTTTGCCACTTTTTTTCCGAAATAGTTTATTGGTTTTATAGTTTATGAAATATTATTTGTACTGATGAATTTTATAACCTAGAATAGCTCGATTGAGTTACAATAAACAAATAATCGTTTACAATTTTTAAATTATTTAATCGACAACCAAACTTTTCACCATGTTTATCAATTAGGTATAAGTAATTGATTTATAAAAAAACTAAAATCTATAATTCGTCTTCCATGTATTGTATCTTCATTTTCCTGCAACAATAAAAACTAGGAATGTAAATAGTTTATTAAAACAAATATGTCTGTCGCCAGTGACAAAAAATACTTCTCATATTATTTGTACTTGTATCCGATTGAGTCTGATAATCTGAATTAAATATGTTTTCATTATCCTGCAAGAATCAAAGATATCCAATAATATTATTATGCAACAGCGAAACTAACGACGATGACATTTACGTATATATTTCTATATAACCAACATCAAAAAAAGAGAACCCAATCTATAACATTTTCGCATTAGAATATCATGGGCTAATACTTATGTATATTACATTTGAATCAGATCATTATAACTAATAAATAAATTAAAAACTCACTAGTATCAAAACGTGTTAGATGCGTAGGTTGCGCTATATTTTTCGAACTCCGGCGAGTTTACGCGGCGCAACAGCGAGCGATACGTCCCTCCTCGGTAAGCGCTTGGCGCTGACTAAAGTTGAACACCGCGCGTCACAAGATTTATATTGATTCTTTGCATTGCAAACAAAAATTATTTTAAAATATTGTTTTACTTTTAAATAGGCCATTTTTTTTTTCAAGCTTTATAACAATACCACCTTAATTATTAAATATTTTTTATTTGAATTTGGATTATACTTTCATAAATAAAAAATATAGTTTTGTACGGAAAATTGTCAGTAACTCTCAGTTTTATAGAATTATTTTTGGTGTATTACTGTATGAATTGTAATAAATTGGTGTAAGCAAGCACAAGTACAAGATATAGTTGTATCTTGAACATTTTTATAAATGGTTAAATTGCTATATCCTCGGAGTACCAAAGCATCAAAAGATCCCCAAAAGCAACATTTTATGAAACATCCTTTGCAGAGACAAAGATTTTACTGATGTACGTGGACAAATTAAAATATTTATTGAAAACAGCCCCAAGATAAATGATCAAACTTTCTTAATCTTATTTTTGTTTTTTTTTTGTGACTATATCCAAAGCATAATGACGCATCAAAACTCGTATAAAACTCGAAAATTTGTGATAGCCCTCTTAAGTAAGTAGACGTAAATAGACTTAATTATGTCGTTGTGGATTAATTTCCACCACATCACTTTTAGACGAACAATTCATCTGTTTAGTGCCGTTTCCCAAAGTACGGTCCCAAAGTGGTCGGCTTTCAGTCTTAACCAGCTGTAGCTGAGTACTTACCAATATTTTACATGGAGCGACTGCTTATCTGACCTCTTCAACCCAATTAACAGTACTAGAAGATGTTCAAATGACAGGCGGGACCGACCAATTTAACATGCCTCCCGAAACACGTTCAGCAGACCGCGCCAACCTTATGATCAATCAACCCGTGAGACAGTGACTTAGCCACAAGCTCCTTTTAGGACCTTCTGAAAAAAAAAGATCATAAATTCATTAATTCTATATTCCACAGATCCTGGGCCATGACCGGACTGACTACGATTCCTGCCGCATGAAAGTATTCCCACAGAACAGTCATGAGTGTGGCTCCATGACTTTTGGGCCGATATCCCGGAACACCCATATTGGAGGTGTGACCCTCAAGCCATATAACATTGCCGTGGAACAATATGAAGGTTTAGGATCCACTTTCATTGTGAATCACACCGTCTTGAATATTACTTTCAGTAATATTAAGTGGACTAGTAAGTATTTTTTTGTTTGTTTTGTAGAGTAAATGTCGATGTTAAAATGTTTTTAAGTGTATGATGTCTTCGGTCGGAAAGGCTAATCTGATGCAGCTAAATGATGATAGGAATAACAATTATGACCACCATGAAATCCTTCTTGTTCACATTACGATTATTTACTTACAAAGAGACAGAAAGTCTATTTAGGTAACGCCTGTAATATTTAATTGGCGCAGTAAACTCTTTAATTTCAATTCAATACCAGGCAATAACCGCTTAATTTATTCTATTAAAAACTGTTGCCTTAAATGGGTGATAAAAAAATGAACATGCTATTGTTGTTAGAAATACAAGGTTTGTCCGATTTAATATTTTGTCTTAATTAAATAAAATTCAATTCCGATAACCTTTTGTAACCTGTCTCCATTGATTTGATAATATTTGGGTTTTTTCGCATTGGTATACGTCATGCCTCTTCTAATCTTTTTAGTACCCATTAACTCATTATGAATGCAAATCAAGTTTTTCAGAGGAAGTAGATAAACAATTGATCGTTTATATTAGTCAACTATTATAATGTGGTTATAATGAGAGTCTTCTTCTTATTAAAAATTGATGAAGGTTGTCTTTTGTTTATGTTTTATAGATTCTAGAAACTAATTGCAGTAGTGATTTAATAACGTCGTCCATCATTTTAGAAGTTTTTTGCAATAATTTGAGCCCTCTTTGACATTGAAGCTAAATTATGAACTTTATTTTTACACCTTTATTACAATTTGGCCAACTAGGGAGACCTTTGTTCAGCAATGGAGGTCCTGCTTAGATAATGATTGATGCAATTAGGTTAGGCGTGGGTCTGTGGGCGGTGAGTTCGGGTGGCTCATCGTCCCTCTGTCTGCTTAGATGACAGATCTGTGTCGACGGCGCGTGTTGTTCCACGCGCTCCTCAAAGAGATGTCAGCAACCCCAGCGGGGCCCAGTAGGGCCAAGGCCTGCCGGGGCTGCGGGTTGTTCGAAAGAGATACCGCGGCCCTGGTACATAAAAGGCCTATGACGGAACACGACGGTTTTTAGTCAATAAGAGTCTGACACTCTCTCACCGCTGCTTACCCACAGCGGGAGGGGTCATTTGATGATTTTTGACGTCGTTAAAAAAAATGCAACTAGGCGGCGAATTAAGGGTTTGCACAAATAGATCATTCTTAACCCATATACTTAGATTTTATTGTAGCGAAGACCGTGGTTAATTTAACTGCCATTACAATACTTTTGCACCAAAATGTGATAAGATTGATTTCGATATAAAGCGTAGGTACGCCACAGTACGTGCGACATTAATATCTGATTTCAGACACGTAATCCGACTTTGGGTCTTGGCCTAATGTAACGTGACTTTTACCTTTGAACGTGGGTAGATATTCGATTTTCCCTGAGATTTGATCTCAGTCTTTCATATTTCTTGTTAGGAAAATAACTTTATTTCTAACAATACGTAAAGCTAACTTTATATGAGTATCCGATATGCAACGATGGGTAACTGGTACATACGTTCATTAGAGTTTGAAATTCTCCGCATTATACTGCGAAACATTTTCTGAAGCCGAGTTTAATGACTTATTTATTGATTAGTTCCTTCGAATAACAACAATTAATATAGCACAATATATCTGAATTAAAATAACAATGTATGTTATTCAAGAACGCCTTATCTTTAGGTAGGTATGACATCATAAAATATGTTCTATTTGTGTGTATTTGTGAACCTCGTAGGTCTTTTCTTATGTAGTTTATTTTTATTGGATTTTCCTGCTAAGAAATTGTTCGGCGGAGACTTGGTTACAATTTTATATAGATTGGGACAAGTGCCTGAGTTAAGAACGTGTTTTCGGTTCGGTCGCGCGTCCGATGTTTTGTTTGGCATATGTGGTCTTTTATTTTTGAATGAAAGAGGATAATTGCACGCGGATTTAATTTAGGTTTTGATGAAAGATATTTATTTTATGGTTCCAAGAATAATAACAATTATCAATCTATAGATATGGACTTTGCAGTTTAGACCTAACTTCATCAGATGACTCAGTATTCTGGAATTTCTCGACTTATCTCTCTATTTGTGTCTTGAACTTTGACTTATATGATCAATCATTGTTAAAAATATTGGCGAAATTTGATGTTGCTGTATAAAATATTAGGTTATGCTGTCTGAGTTTTTTTATGAAACCATAATTTTGTAAGGTACCTTCTTAAAATCTTTATAAACAATATTTAAGGCACCAAAACTGTTACTTGTAAAATTAACTCAGACAGAGAATTATGGAAGAAGACGACATGTCGCGCCGACTCTGAATAAAAAATTAGGATATAGGCAGGGGAATGACAAAAGACCATAGATTTTAACCCTAACCATTTCTTCCACAGCCATGAAGTTCCGTTTCCAAGACAAATACAGAGACCAGAAGAATCATTGTTCTAACATAATGATATCGAACAAGATTACTTTGGATGACAAGTCTGTTCTCTTCTACGACTGTTACTGGCCCAAGACGGACAGGAGTGATGGTCAGAGCCATATGTTTGACTTCGAAGCTACGGCCGCCGACGGCAGTGTGAATAGGGGCCAGTATTATTTTAAAGTGCCGTCTGCTGATATGCTTAGTAAGTATATATTGATGGTTTCTTCGTTTAGTTTATAGGTCAGCAAGTACAATCTTCTAGGGTGGGTAGTGTTACCTACTTCTTAAGCAAACGTGTCCCATCTAGGACCATTTCAAAGTATGCCATCAGATGAAAAAAATGCTGTAGTTAGGTCTTACATTAGCGATGAGATTATTTGAATACTTTTATGAATTACAGTTTAAAGTTTTTGCCAAAAATATGTTTAATGCTCTCTTTCTTCACACCTAATGTAAACTAAATATCTTTTCAAACTTTCTAGGCCCAACGACAACCGAAGAACAATGGAAACCTTTCATCTACATAGAATTCTTCCCCACTTTGATGCGTCTTCACGTGATGCCGCCCCCTCGCCGACTGAATATTCCTGCTTTCGGCATCAAAGTCGTCTCAGGCATAGACAAGAATAACCAGGAGGTTAAAGCGTCGGCCAGTATTATGACGAATAGCACCGATGAAGAAGTTATCTATGATTACAACTTTGTTGGCGCGAATGGGTCCTTCAGTTTTGAAGTGACGCCCCTCCATGAGAAATGTATGAAGTCAGGAATTGGATGCTTGACTGTGGTTAGCCCGAAGATTATGATAAGTAAGTATTGTGGCTTTTATTTTTTACTAGCTCTACCCCTAGCGAGTAATGAAGCAACTATTTCCCGCTCCCGGGTAAGGTACATTTTAGGATTCCATTTTCAAAAAACTCACTAAACTCAAAAATTTATGACTCAAATGTTATAGTAGGTAAATTGCATATTACGCTCTGTGCTAATATTAATTACAATTCGATTCAGTACTGAGTATTGAAAGCGTGACCGACCTTCATTAAAACACTATTAGAAATCTCAAAAAAAAGAAGACTTGCTTTGAAATGTTCTACTCATTACCTTTTTAGCTTTTTCCCATCTGTGCCTCTAGTCTTAACGGATGCAGCGACTGCCTATCTGACCTCCTCATCCCAGTTACCCGGGTTATCAAATACCCTTTGGTTTTTGTAAAACTTGTCGTCAGAGTTTCTGACTACTTTTACCGACTGCCAAAGATTTTCAAAAGGTCATGGAGAAATTTGGCATGATAAGGCCGCACCAAGCCTTGCTGAACCTTATGATCGATCGACCCGTTCGGCTATTACTCAGCCACTAACGCCCGTTTTCACCAACTATCTCTTGAATTTTCCCTAAGTGTCCCTTAGCATAAGCGCTCCCCCAATAATAAAGGTTATAAGGGACACTTATACTTTGGTGAAAACGAAATTCGTATTAAGTGTTCCCTTAATGCTCTGATCCCTAAATTTAGGTAATTGTTGATGAAAATGGGCATAACTCTTTGAAATGTTTTATCCAATTTCAAAAATAAATTATCCAAGTTAGGTACAAATTTACATCGAGGCTTTAGGCGGCGGCGACCTCTCGCGTCCGGCCCTGGTTCAAGCCATGGTCCGGGGCGAGAGGGAATGGGATGCCGTCGCCTCCTTCTGCGAAGCAGTTATGCTCGAGAAGGAGGCGGCGGAACGTCAGAGAGTTCGCACCTCTCATCCCGGCCGCTGCGCTGGAGCAGGTAGACACCACGGGCGCCGGGTGTCGCGAGACGACTCCCGGCCACCGTAGGCGTGGGTCTGTGGGCGGTGAGTTCGGGTGGCTCATCGCTCATGTCTGCTTTTAGACAACAGACCCGTGTCGGCGGCGCGCGTTGTTCCACGCGCTCCTCAAAGAGATGTCAGCAACCCCAGCGGGGCCCAGCAGGGCCAAGGCCTGCCGGGGCTGCGGGTTGTTCGAAAGAGGTACCGCGGCCCTAGCACATAAGAAGGCCTACGACGGAACACGACGGCTTTTAGTCAGTAAAAGTCTGACACTCCCTCACCGCTGCTAACCCACAGCGGGAGGGGTCATTTGATGATTTTTTACGTCGTTAAAAAAAAAAAAGGTACAAATTTACACCGTTTTATCATCGGGACAGTCCTAATAACAATTATCTCTAAAATTTATAAACAATATGTGACACATCCGTGAGGAAAAAACAACTTAATGTGATTTATGTCTTGATCCAGACCTCTGCTTATCAGTTACGTGCCTAGAAGTTTGAATATTATGGTTAATTAATACAACTTAATAAAAAACAGTTATAGAAATGCGAAAGGTACTTATAATAATACATATTTAGCATAATTTATATCACCAACAAGGTGGACAGACGACTTTATAAAGGTCTCCGGAAGACGCTGGATGCAGGTCGCCTCCAACAGGTATCTGTGGAGATCTAAGGGGGATTCAGCAATGGGCGTCCTATGGCTGAGATGATGATGATAATTTATGTATTTACCTTTTTTGTAATGAATACAAATAAATAACTTTAGACCTACTACTGAACTGATTATAATGTACCGGAGACTTGTTAGTCTTTATCCGGGTGCCGAAATTAGTTATGTCAGATTTCTTTTTTCAGGAACATGAATCGTTTTTATACGCTTTTTGTCAATTTATTAAATGACCCCATTTCGTTATCTCTTAATTGTACAAAACAGATATTATGCGTCATTTGGCTGTTTGTTTGCTTGAAGCTTGAATTAATATTTTATTGTCTACTTTTAATTTTTCCTGTCCACCCTTCATAGCCCCCAAAATACAATGAAATAGTAGTCCTTAAAAGAAACTGCAACTTAGTGCCCAAATATGAGTTCATCACACCATTGTGTAAAAATAAAGACGTCATGTATAAAATTATAAACAAACCTTGCTTTAAATGCGAAAGTGCCTAACTTTTGTTTACCAGCCAGCCTTTTCATTATCCTACTTGTCTCTTTAACTTTTAAAATATTAGCGGACGAAAAAAGTACATTTTATAGAATTTGACGATGAGCGGAGAAAAATTAAAAAAAAAAAACTAATAAACTAGAAAAAGAAACTGATTCCATTTTTTTGGGAAATCCCCGTGTTACATAAGCTTTAATGTATCCGTGAACGGTAAAGAGATCTCTAATTAATTGTATCTAGTTAATTCAAGATATACAGCCGTACATACAATTCTGATACCAGGGGCAACCCAGGTGGTTTTAGCCGGTAAGAGTCCGGCACACCTCTCCACTGACCCAGGTGGAGGATAGTTCATTAGGATTTTCCTCCGTTTAAATAAAACTGATACTTTCATATTCTAAAAAAAATATAATTTTATTTTCAGGCAGCGACCCTCAAACCTTAAACATTTGCATAGCGAGTATCACAGCGTTGATCGTGGCGACTCTCTTCCTATACTACATAGTGTTGCGAGGTATAAGACGGTACTGCTGTCAAGATGGAATCGGGGAGGCCGAATTGGGTGAGTTTTTGTGGCGAAATAGTGGGAAAAAAGAGTAAGAGTCTGTAGTTAAAGATTGAAATTGTTTGTGTGGTGTATCATCGAGCTTTGAAGTCGATTTTCTCCTAAAGTTGACAGTTACAGAACTTTGTATTAAACATAACCTAAAGTGTTATTAAATATGTATGTAGATTTTAATACTGCTTTTGTGAAGGTTCTGATGAATCCCAAAAATTAATATATATATTTTTTCCAGCTATAATGATCCCGAAACCACCGAAAATCCTGGTGGCATACTCTCCTGCAAATCGTCTCCACGCCGAATGCGTCCACTCATTCGTTCGCTACCTGCGTTCTGAGTACGGCTTCGAAATAATGTACGACGGTGACATATCATCTACCTCCCACGGGGACCCGTACATATGGGCCGAAGAAGCTTTCAGGCTAGCCACTCACATCATTTACGTAGTAGGACCCGCCGAAGAAACAAACCACTACAATATCTACGACCAACCAATCATAAGCGCTCATCAAAATATCGACAACTTAATCCTCTCATTCGTCAAAGCCAGCAGAGCTCTTAAGACCTCTAAAGAAATCATCAACGTACTATTCGAGCATTCTGACGGCGAAATACCAGTTGAAACCAGATTTGCCAAAGAATTTACCCTACTCAAGGACTGGCAGAAACTCATATCGTATTTATCGAAAAATTTGCTTCCAAAAAGACAAATAATGCGCACTGAAAAGGGTCAGTGCTTTTTGGACGATTTGCTGAAAGCTAAGAAATTGTTAGGCGAGGCCAAAGAGAAGGTAACGGTACACTGCGATAAAATGAAAAGCTCTGAAAAGAAGATATTGTTGTAAGGTCATGTACAAGTTTTTGGGCACAGTTTTGAGCGCGTTTGGACTAAAAGTGGGGGGTAGTTTGTCTAGTTTTTTTCCCAATTTATTGCATGAATGTTATTACCAAGTCTGAAATTCAACACAAAAATAAAATGTCATTGAAAAATACAAAATTAATAATTTGCACTGCAAACTCCGCCCACTGACTCCCGCGCACATTTGGCAACTATAAAGTCGTTAAATGTTTCACATAATTTTAAATGTGGAAACGACTCAAAAGTTGTTCAATGAGATTGTAATCGTTTTGATGTTTGTTCTGAAGGACTAAATAATAATATGAAAAGTTTTCTGATAATATGCCCATGTTATATCAATGTTATTTTTAGTAATAAAGTTATAGTCATCATTATTTTTTTAGTCATAGATACTTTTAAATCGCCATAACGTTGTGTTGCTTGACTGTTTTAGTTAACTAAAATAAGGAAAAGAACAATGTTATACATCTGACTCCATATTATTATTTAGTCTAGAATCTATTCTCAAATATTTTTCGATTGAAAGTTCAGAAAAAAGTTTATTTAGTGTTACATATTTTAAGGCAAATATAAATCTGATTTGATAATATATTTATCCGTATAAAGTGATAAGAAAAAATATAAAAAAAATGTTTATGAAGAGCGTATACAAGGCTCCAAAAGACAAAGGAATCTTTGAAAGATTAGATTATATTCTGAGAACGTATTTAAATGTTAGACACAATAAAATTGCGACTAAAAGCGTCACACTAAATGTATGTCTGTCTATTTTTCGCACTCTGGTTGTTAAACGCTCTCTCTTTCGCGTTAAAGTTGTTCTAACATTGAATACTGTGCAATAGGCCTACTCGTAGCCCTTTATATTGAGTACGAAAAAATATCTAAAGTTAGTAGGGAAATATACCTTTTAACAAGAGGTAGAAGAGTTAGAGAGAAATGGAACTTAGCATACCAAAGATAAGGTTGATATTCTTTCGTACCCAAATGGCGATTGTAATGAGTAGATTCAGTACTGTATACCTCTTCCGGATTCATTGATATTTTTGTGGTAATTTATAATTGTTGTTTATCCCAGTACGATGCATATCTAATGGCTTTTAGTGATAAGTATTTTTATAAAGTTTCTTTATAATTTTTGAAAGGGATCATTCACTTTTTGAACGTCGCCCAGTTTATGAATCCCACCTATATTTTTTTTTATAATGTTCCCACTTTTCTTCAAAATACGTAATAGATGTAGTTGAAAATACTTACTTAATATATTTTGATATTTTTCACCACAAAAACTCTGATTTATTGCGACTAAAAGACACATTCTTAATGAGCACAGTTACTTGTATATAATTTTCACCTGTTTTTTTTATTGTTATTTATTTTCTTTGGAAGAATAGGCGTTCAAAAAGTCGATATAATTTAAACTGTTTTTAGATTATTTTTCTTTATAAACTCTTCCATTAATTACATATATTTAAGTGTCAATGGCGAATAAAAAATATATACATTTAAGTGTGTAATAATTAAAAGATTTGTGTAAAAACTTTCTTACATCAAAATTTTCCAGATTTTTTCTCTTTTTAAAATTTTTGTGTGCCATATACTTGATAAGTGTATAGTTTCTTTGTGAAAATGTTGGTGTTTGTAACACAAAGAGGCTTTACACTGCACTAAATAACTAGAGTGCCGTAACGTAGGATATATGACGATATTACATATCGAACTGAGTAAATAAGCTGTAAGTAAAAAGCGCACAACTATCGCACATGTTTTTCTATGGTCTTTTAATCGAAGTTTGATAGTCGATATATTGTCCAGTAATATGGCATTCGTATTACTCGACCATATTTTACTCCATTTTATAATGTGAGAAAGACACATAGTATCTGCGTCACTTTTTCGCAAGGAATAGACTTCTTTAACTTTATGGTGATATGACTGTATACAGGGTGGCAGTATACGATTAAAACGACATCCTGTATATCAATTGAATGACCAGTTTCCTCTTGTGTCTTAGTAGTGTCATATTGACACTCGTGTACTACTTTGGCATGTTTTTAAAGTCGCTTTCTTCAGCACCTATTTTATACTTTTTAAGACTTGCTTGCAGACCTTTTAAATACGTAAGGCACGGTTTTATTTGTCGATAAAATATTGACATTACACTGCACATTGTGAAGTGAGGTTGTCTGGCTTTAAGTGTCAATTTTAGTATAATTTTTTTTTCGTCTGATTTTTAAGCTGCTACTTACTCATATTTTTAATCATATAGGTTGACCAGTGTTTTTTTTTTTTTGCATTTTAACAGTTTTTGATCTTTGCACTTACGCAGGCTTTTAAGATCTAACGAGGTTATGCATTTGTTTTATAAAGCAAGCTTTGCTTAGTATTGCTAGCATAAAAAATGTTAATGATATTATGAACTAGCAACTCTAGTTATTTAGTGTTAAATTTGTACCTTTTTATATACCTGTTTCCTCGTTGATCTCATCGGTAAAAACTGTTGGAGTGTGTTCTATCTTGATACAGGACCTTTCAATTATTAAGCTCAAAATATTATACCTTGTGATGTATTTTTATAAATAAAGTCGTATATAATAACACTGTTGTTTAATTAGGTCTCACAACCTTTTAGCAATTTATTTCCAAATTGTTTATCTAGTGATTGAAAGTATGAAGATTCCAATAATATGTAAAAAATATTATTAATCATCCTCCTTTGCTCCCAACTATATCTGGTCGGCTTCCAGTCGTAACACGGAATGGGTTGTGGGGAGGTCCTTCTTCGTCTGATCTATTTAGCGAAAGTACAAATATGTACCAGTTAGACCCAGTTTCAAAATTATTCAGGAATAAAATAATAAAAAGGTGTTTTAGGAAATAAAAAAACATGCTTTATCATTATTATTTTGGTTTATTTATCACGACGCGGGTACACCAATATGGAATGTTGTACATTTAATACAACGATAAGTCTTTTAGATAACTTGGAAATACAATCACTGAGCAATTTTAAATTAATATGAATAAATGAAATAATTATTCAAAAATGAAGTTATATATTAAAATTCAATGTTAAATATTTCATACAATTTTAGGAAAATAATTTACACAAGTTTGGGCGCCTGTCAGGTACCGAATGTATTATTGGGCGTAATAAAATACAGTCATGTGGCAACATTTATTACCGGGTCGTACAATTTCGGACTATAATATCAAATAAAAAATAAAACGCGGCCTTTACTTTTCAAGGAGGTTCTAAGTTGCATTACAATTTATCTTGTTACGCCCATAAAAAGTCTACAAATTATAACAACAAAAGAAATAATGACTAAATTTAGTTTACAGCGTAACAAACATGATTATGCGAATTTATTAGTCTAATGCTCGTTTTAAACACAAAATAATTGGTAGTTATTTTAAAATATGTCTTGAAAACGCCACGATTTGTACTTTTACTGACCCGTAATAGTGTCATGTCTATAAAAAACCGAATTATTTTGTGTCTATAAACGAGCGCATATCTACCTATATACAACTACATAAACCTTTAAAACCATCACACAATACTAATTATATTAATTGGCAAATTAGACCAAGTAGCCATCACAAATTTCTATAATTATAGGAGTCATATAGCTATTTGCTGACTAATTTTCTACCGTATTGCTTAGGGGTTTAGGTTGAAAATTAGTCAACGCTATACTATATCGAATACGTATACAATGTATAGTTGGTATTGTCGTTAACCCAATAAATAAAATTATATTTAAATATCTGGCTGTTGAATGAAAGAATATTTTGTATGAAATTGCATTGAGTGATAAAACAGAGCTATTTAGAGGTGGGAAAATGGATTTAAATTATACAAATAAATACAGGTTCGTAATATGGAAGAATCAACCTGTAAGTGGTATTCTAGAGTAAAAACACTGGAAATGGCAAATGTCATATTTGCAAAGTAGCATTTTTTTTCTACCCAAATTCAGAAGGGTTGTAATCATTTGTTTTAACTCATAAAAACGACACATTTTCATTTATCAATAAAACCAAATGCACAAAAGGCTGAAAATTGGATAATATAAATAAAATAGGTAGGTATTACTATAATTTTTTTGCACAGTATTAAGAAAATTCACCAAAATTTCATTTTACAGTTATTACAAAACAAATCTACTCCAATTTCAATTCAATATAAAATTCTAACTAAAATTTATTACAAACGAAAACATGATTGCAGCCACAATACCGACAAAAATCCTCTATACAATATTTTTACTGCTTCAACTAACATAGAATTTTGGACTCTAAACCCGTGTGTTTAGAATCTAAAATTACGTTAGCAAATAATACTTTCATTATAGCAAATCCTTTTTGCTACTACTTATTAGGACTTTTTAGATGAAGTGACAGTGGACTAAGATTAATATTTTTTGTTATGAAAGATGCTAAATGCTTCCAGTTTTAATTTCAGAGGATGATCTTGATCAAAAACCTTTCAAATAAATGCAAAGTTAAAATTTCTGAGAAAGCAAAATCATTACTAAATCGTCTTTGAAATTAAAGCTAATTTCACCTGTAATATCTCGGCCATTTTGTTCCTTAGTCCCAATGTTACCAGATCTATAAATCCTATTAACAATATTGCATTACGTCAGAGGAGGTTTTGTATCACTATATATATTCAAGTCCCACATAACACAATCACTATATACCTGTGTCGTGTTGTCCGTCCGTGTGGCACCGCCCTATTACCGGCTGCGTTTGTAGTAGTACTTGACGAGACGTTTTCATGTACTGTAATAAAAAAAAATAACATTCATTTTGGTTGTATCTAGGAAAGTTGTCCACTTTCACAATAATTTATAATTCTAAAGCATTTTTTTACGTTTTTTTTTTAAATCAGAGCAACGGAATTTCTTGTCTGGCAATATAATAAGCTCTTGTTCTCTTTAAAAAAACGTATTTATGTAAACAGAAAACATGACGTAAAATTCAATTTAAAGAAGGCGGCGAAAATAGACCAAATAACATTGTGTTTTATTGTACAAGTAGGTACTTTTTAAGTACATTTTGGACACAAATGACTGTCGACAAAGGTGAGGGAAAACATCCCGAAGAAACCTGGACTTTGAAGTCGACAGCCGCAAATGATTCACTCTCATTTGTTTCTCCGCATGAGGTAAGGCCCATTCGGTGAGGCAATAATAAGGCTGATGATATTACTGTAAAATATAGACACTCACATAATCTCCAAACTGCTGTCACTATTCTTGGTAGCCTGTTCTCCCTCGCTGGAGTTGGACCCTCCGGACTCGGACCTCTGGCTGCGGCTTCTGTGAGTCTTCTTCTTCTCTTCTTGAGGAACTTCTGTGGAGGTCGCCTCTTCTGACTGCCGCTGCCAGTCGGGGATGGAAGGCGGGTTCGGGCGAGTTTTTAAAGCTGGGAATTGGTTTCTGGAAATTTTAGGAAGAAAGAAGTTAAGTTATTAATTTTAGTTCGTTGTTTGTGTCCCACTGCAAGAAAAAACATATTTTTCTGAGTCAGTTTCATCACAGTTTGTTAAAATATTGGTTTCATATGGTCTGCTGTATTTCGGTTCCAATTTAGATAGAAGAAAAGAAGTGCCCCTTATCGAGAGCAAAACTAAGAAGATTTTGTTGGAATTTGTTCTCCATCTTTATTTTTCAATGCTTTAGTGACTTAACTCTTAATATTAGCTCCAGACTATACCTACCTATATGAAAATCATATCATTGGGATAGCAGTGCAAAATAAACTCAATCCTATTTATATCTTTATGTTTCAAGAAAGTTTTACCTGAACTGAAGATAACTAGTGATAACAAAAGCCAGTGATTAGCTAATCTATAATTATATCGGTCAATCGCTCGTTATAAATACTATCACACTAATCAAAGTTAACCTAATACCTATTAAGCACGTAAAGCGTAATATTACTCTTTGTCTCGATATATATCACCACTTTAGCTAAATCATTAGAACTATTAGCTCTAGATTATATGTTACGGCTTAAGCCAGTAAATACAATATTGAAAAATAAAAAGTTGCCCATAAAATTAAAAGCAAAAAAATTGATAGAAATTCAATATAAATCCTACAGAGATCAAAAATAATCTAGACTCACCTATTTAACATAATCGCCTTAACAGAAGCAACTTCAGACTTGATAGTATCAAGCTGTGATCTCATAGAGCTCTGATGTGCATTTGTTTGCATCTCACTGCGCAGCGACGTGAAGTTAGCATTTAATATGTCCACACTCTTGCGCAGCTCTTCTATACATTCCGCCGTGGTTTTGCGCTTTGGTTGTTCCACGAATAAGAGGTGTCGGACGTAATTCTGTGGGTGAAAGATACAATACATAAGAAATAAAATGTAGGAAATCGTAGTTATACAAACATGCTGGTTTAAGGATGAATCAAATCAAAAATCATTTATTCAAAGTTGGCTGCAAAACAGCACTTTTTGGACGTCAGAAATTTACAAAAACACAGCCCCCGAAACGCCCACCCTTCACCAGTTCCTGTGTTTTTGCTGGGATTAATGAATTTCAGAAGAAAACTTTGCAGACTATACTTAGGAGATCTCAGGCGAATTCTGGTGACGTCATCACATTCGATGCGGCTGACAATTATGATTGTAAATAAATTAGTTACGATTGTTTACGCACGTTCGGCTAGCATAGATATGCATTTACCATAATATGACCTCACTATGACTTTCCTTACATGATGAAACATGACAAAAAAAAAATACATCACATAGTCAATGTTGAACAAGAACTATAAAAATACAAGTTATGTTCACCTTGCCTTTATACATAGTCCTTACCTACGTAATTGTCATATTGTTTGGGATCTCAAAGTTCAAATTAATAAAGCTAAATGACGGGATTTTAAATGGAGACCATAACTAAAGACTACAAGGTAGAAACAAGAACGTCCCCTATAATATGTATTAAATAGCAGCCAGGACCAACAGGGGCCCGATTCTCTTAAGTTAATAATGTCAAAATCGAGTAGAAATCGAATCGCAATATGATCGCAATAGCAGTTTTAACCATATCGGGCATTCTGCTACTAATAAAAGACCAATCGTATTCGATTGACATTTGATTGGTGTGCGATTGGTCTGCTATTTTGGTGATTTTGGTCCATACGGTAGTTTGCTGTACAATCATTTTGCAATCGTAAATCATTTGCAGACAAAATGATTCATTATTGAATGACAGAAAAGGATTAAAATGTTTATTTCAAAGAAAAAATAGCGGAATGCCACATACGCTTCAATCGTAATCGAGTCGGGATCGAATCTCAGTCGAATCGAGTCGAACGTGAATCGTATGACGCTTAAGTAAAATTAGGAGAATCGGGGCCCAGGTTAAAACGCCTTGCAACAATTGAGTGAATTTGATAAGGAATCAAGTATTTCAAGATGATAATTGTAAAAAAAATGATCAACGATTTTTAATTAAAATTAATTCCATGGGGCTTATCTATAATGTATTCTCCTATCAGAAAGGCCTATAAAGATACGAATTAATCAAAATGTTTGGAAGAAATATAAAGTTCATTCTGACTGTACCGTCTAGACAACACAGTCTTTTTATTGTCCCACTACATGCCTATACTTCTTCTCACATAGAGAAGGAGTGAGTGTTAATCACCACTCCTGCTCAAGGCAGATTGACAATTTCAGACCTTTAGAATCCAGCTTTTCTCAATATGTTTTCGTTGACCTTTAGTGGCAGCAGGTGTGTAAGAAATACTTATTATATTCTAGAAACATACATACTATAAAAATATAACAATGTGATTCATGAAACAACAACCTACTGTGAGAAAACCTGATTCTTCTATTCAACTAAAAATCGCTTTTAATTTAATTAGCCTGTTTAAAATAAAAACTTACATCTTGGACTTTTAAACTACACTTTTTTATATGTGAATAGAATAGCAAAACATTTGAACATGTTTTAGCTATGGTCATCTCAAGGTCACATTTGAGAATGCATGTTAATTGTGTATTGTTCTAGATTTTTTCATAGTCTTGTGAATATTTTTGTTAGATGATTGTGCATTTTAAAATAAAGATATTATAATTGTAATATCAAATATTATCTCTGTGGCGACTGGTTTCAGAGCATCTTTGTCAGTGGTTTCACAATGTGCAAGTCATAGAGATGCCAGAAACTGGTCAAAAGTAATTTTTATCTGCCTAGCCTCTTCCCAAGCTATATTGGAGTCAGGAAACTGGCCATAAGTGTAGTGGCTTATTTAAGTTTAGCCCCCTTTACTCATTCTCATAGAACTCAGACTCATTAATTATTAAATTAAAATACTTAATAAAGGTTGTCTGTAAGATATTACTGTTAGCGATACTACCAACTATTGTGTTACCCAAACTTTTAAATATTTAGTTTTGCTTTTTGTAATTTTAATTGGTGTTAACTTCAAGTCAGTGGTAACAGTTTTATAGGAAAATCTTACTTATTACTAATAAGTTAAGGTGCATGACAGTTACCACTGATGTGCTGTCTACCGTACATAATAAAGAATATATCTATTTATTTAATAAGTCAGTAAAACATACCTTATAAAACCAGTAACATCCGTACATAAAACCTCCATACACCATCAACGGCAGTACATTGTCTCTAAACCAAGACCTTCTCGGTTGATGGAAGAACATGAGTTCCGAAGTCATAGATGGCACGTCTAACATTTCCGCACATTTTCCTATAGCTTTCTGTATTTCTAGATCTGTGAGGCCTTTGCTTCGTAAGAACCGTTCCTTGCTTTCTAGAGTGCATCTTTGTACGCTTGGATTTGTTAGGAACGATACTGCGGTTGTTACCTGTGAAAAGAGGTTGGTATATGTTGACTGTATTTTTTGGATGGAATTTGTGTAGAATTTATTTTGTTTTTGATGTGTTTTTTGGCTTGTTAAATTCATAGTTTAATGGGAAATAAGATTGATTTAGTAAATCTATGTTATAATTTAACCTGACACACAAAGATAAAAAAAATATATATATTGTTGGGTTAAGTATCAAATCAACCTGAAGTAGAGTTTCCCCTTATTCAGAGTTATGTTATTTTTTTTATATTTTTTTTTATTAATTTTAAAGAAGGCTTACAGACTAATTACAAACTATGAGTATAAAAAAAAATTAAAACTAAACATTGCTAATAACAAGCCTCCACATATACAACTAAACATTGCTAATAACAAGACTAAACATTGCTAATAACAAGACTAAACATTGCTAATAACAAGACTAAACATTGCTAATAACAAGACTAAACATTGCTAATAACAAGAAAAACATACCTATTTTTCTCAGTTATATAGAGACTTGTTTCCATGAAATAATTTATATTTACAAAATGCTGTGTAACTGTCCGAGTTCTTAATTCCTCAAGTTAAAGTGGCCTATGAACCTAGTTTTTTTTTATAATAATAACTACTAATACTAATAATATAAATAACTACCTTTATACAAACTAATACTAAAAAGCTTGTGAAATTTTTACTTTCACACTAATCGATTCATTCAAAGTTCATTGTCCTAAGTTATAAAAAAAACACTTTGTCAATGTAAGTGACCTTCTCTTCTTCTCTCTTCTTCTTCTCTGTATGCTTAGTACAAATTGAATGAATAAATAAATATTAAGATGTTATTTAGGTAACTAACAGCTAGGTCACTTAGAAGAGGAATCATCTTTTTATCTAACAACATTTAAAATATGAATATTATGCAAATGCCAATTTGGTCACTACGAAATTTGAACTCTATTGTCTAGGCGTTAGGGCTGAATTTAAAATTAGAACTGCAATTGAAATCTAATTCGCCCAAACGTGACCCAATTCAATAGGTAAGTTATTATTATTAAATTGCATGATAAGAAGTTTCTTGTTAGAATTGAAATAACTATGTCAGTTAAAGAATGTATTTATTTAGTTTAAAGTATGAATTTATAAAATCCTTTGTTTCCATTCTGTATCACAAAAATATTCGCACCTGCTCAAGTGAGCGTACAAAAAAAGAAAAACAAATAGTTATCAAGCGGTACGAAGGTCGATTTACGACTGAACGTAATCATATACGAAATCACACTTCCAGCAACATTAGATCAACGAGAGTGGAATACTAATGACACATTAAACGCATATCTATATTAATTAAAATGGTAAAATATTTTCGAAATTACCAAATTCTCTCGTATCTCTCCTCCAGCAGTCGCCAACGCCTCTGATGCCATTGCAAATAATTTACGTGAAGATACAAAATTATAAGACTACTAAACACTAATAAATCTAGTTTTTACTGTATGCACAGTACAAATTTAAGAAAACATGAATTAAAATTCGTAAAGAAGACGATAAAATTAATCAATTTTCTTTGACATTAGATGACATTTGATTTGTTCTTTTTTTATTAACGTTCACAGATAGTAAAAATAATTAAAATTCGTTCGGTAACCCAACTTACAAAATCAGTTATTGTTTGACAACAAGCAAATAATTCAAACTTATTTTGAACTTGCAGTGTCAATCTTTGTAGCAAATATTTAATAGAATAAAATAAAGCATGTAAAAGTAGTAAGATGCTAAAATGTTTTTGTGAACCAACATTGAACTTTCTATTGATTCATCTTAATTATTGTACGAAAACTTTGATGTCGGAGATAATTATTTCCATTCCAGTTTTGTTTACGTTTAATCTTTAGCATCATTATCCATTTTGCAGTAGTGTCATTCTTTTCGCACTCGGATTAACCATATATCTATTCTATCTTTTTCTTTCGTACAGTAACTATATTTTTAACATTGTTTTTTTGGTTCTTGGTTTGTAACTTTGTAATTTGTAGATAGGTTGTCATTGTCATTCTAAACATTACAATTTTTGTTTGCGTTCATAATTTATTATTTTGTGAGTCTCTAATGCGGTGATCGTGAAAAATGAGTGATTTCGCTAATGCCACTGAGGCTGCTTCCCTGGCCGTGCAGTTCGATCAGGCGGGACAGACGGACAAAGCTGTGGAATGCTACAGGACAGCCGCGAGATTGCTGGATAGAGTTCGGGATCAATTTCCTCCAGAAAAACAGCAAGATGTAAGGAATAAGGTTCAGGAGTACCTTGAAAGGGCTAACGTTTTGAAAGAGCAGCAAGGTATGCAACCTTTTTACTATACCCTTATAAGTTTTACCACCATAATGGTTTATAGAAATGGTGCTTGTTTTTTTCTGTCTTTAACTATGAGTCATGGGCCTTAAGTGCGTTAGACAGAATAGGCATTCACTTTAATCTGTATGATATCATCGTTTGTTTAATCCATAGATTACCACCATAGTTGCAATATTGACAAACAATACATACATTGTTATAAGACAAACAAAGCTACTGGTTTTACATTTAATGTAACAATCTAACAAGGAAATAAGTTTTGACAAAGTATTTTTTGTTACATTTATTTTTAACCTATTTAACAATGTCTATTGTTGAGCTGAGATACAACTTTACACTTAAAATTAGAACATGATTCTAAATCTTAAATATGCTTAAGTATAAACCATCTAAAGTTCTATAATAAACTAGCTTCTGCCAGCGGTTTCACCCGCATCCCGTGGGAACTACTTTCCGTACCGGGATAAAATTCAAATCGGACCGGTAGTTCCTGAGATTAGCGCGTTCAAACAAACAAACAAACTCTTCAGCTTTATAATATTAGTATAGATGTGAAATATTTACCTATGTTCAAATCTATTAAATCTGTACCTACAAGTGTGAAAAAAATCACTCAATGGCATTCCAAAGGAAACTACAGCATGGATTTAAATCCTCTCACTGTTGGGTAGCTACACTATTTCCCCTGACGTAGACTACATTACCTTAGTATTTTCCACAGATGAGGATGAAGTCCCAGAAAATAAGTATCATGCAAAATATTGTTAAAAAGATCCTATTATACAATGCCATCTTCTTTCTACAGAAAGGGCCCAACAAGCAAGCAGTGAGCGAGCGATGCAACAATGCTACTTCCTCATGCAACAGGCTCTGGATGCTGATGAAGCTAATTTGAAGGATAATGCATTACAGCTGTATACTCAGGCGGTTGAATTGGCTGTTTCTGTTGTAAGTATATACTTAACTTCAGTGAAATTAATGCTGGAGAAACTTAAATGAAATGTCTAAAAACAAGGCTGAGAAATCTGCATTTTTGGGTGTCAACTTAACTATAAAATGTCTTATGTATGATTAATAAATCTAACTACACCCTTTGACACTCTACATCATATCATGGTCAAATTCATATAGCTGTTGAAGATAAATAGAGCTATCACATGAAAGCAATTAATTAATAAAAACACTAAAGTTCGGCCATTCAGAGAATGCGTTCCTGACACGTCGCGATTGAACTGACGACGTAACTTTGCAATGGCGTTGCAGTTACGATAAAAATATTTTTGCTGGTTGTTTACCGTTTTAACAATTGAGGAGCATTAAAACAACATTATTATATCAATAATCAATGAATGTTATTACGTCGTCAGTTCAATCGCGACGTGTCAGGAACGCATTCTCTGAATGGCCGAACTATAAATGAGTCATAATTTTATTACTCATTTAATGTTTGAACATTATCTTATCATACTCATTAGTTCTCTAAGGAGTTCCACAGGGTATCATTCTAGGTCCTTTGTTGTTTACAGAAAGCAAGTGATCCAGATATAAAAGCAAAGATAAAAGGTTTAGCTGAGCAAGCCCTTGATAGGGCTGAGGAGTTGAAAGGTATTAGAAGGATTGGAGCTCTTTCTATTAATGAACCAAAGAGGCCAGGTAAATTTTAATATACAGACTTAGACTATACAGACTTTTTGTAAAAATGTATGTTAATTAGTCAACTTATTGCTTGCAATAATAATTATATCCCTAATGAACTAGTAACCACACAAAAAACTGTAATAAAAAAACTGTAATTAATATGAAAAAAAACATACATTTCTTGATGAACTGCTACAACTTAGGTTAGGTATACATACAATGAATTAATTTTGTATTGAAAACTTTTAGTGGTAACTCCAGTTAAGCCTGTCTTACAAAGAGACCAAAGCGTACACCTAAAAGTAAGTGGAAAGCAGGCCACTTACTCAGAAGAAGAAAAAGAGGTTCTACGTACCACTTCAAATATCAACAACAATTGTTTTCTACCGTTTATGGACGTAGACTTATCGGAGAAGTTCCAATATGCTATACCGTTTGAGGATAGAGCGAGTGAGTTGAAGCTGTCTTCGAAACAGGAGAAGGAATTTGATAGCTGGGTGCGGCCGCATGAGATATGTACGGATCCAAAGATGATTGTGGGAGAACATGTTGACTGTTTTAGTATTAAGCAGACTGTGAGTATATTTTTAATACTACTGTTAAATCAGGGTTAATGCTTGTCAGAGTTGTGCGACTTATTGGAATCAGTGTCACATACGTGTTAAATAATATCTGTTTCCTCCAGTTTCTCCCACGTCCCGAGAAAACTTTTCATAACCCGGATTAAATATAGCCCATTTTACGCCGGGACAGTTCATCTTCCCAACTGTGAAAGAATTTTCAAAGTGGTTCAGTAGTTTCACAGCCTTCGTGTATATACAAACAAAAATATGATTCCTTTTTATTAAAGTACACTACATAAACTTTTTATAAAGTATCTACGGTATCCAGGCTATCCCGGCGTAAAATGGGCTATATTTAATCCGGGTTATGAAAAGTTCCCTCGGGACGTGGGAGAAACCGGAACATACTAATTCAAGATTACATTGCACATGTAATCTTGAATTAGTAAGTTCAAGGACTAAATCGTGAATGTTGTGCGATGCCTGTAATTAGGGTAACTGCCATAAATAAGTCATGAAGTTTAATATTTCATTTCCAGATAGTATCAGACTGCTCATTCGTAGCATCGTTAGCAGTTAGCGCACTCTACGAGAAGAGATTTAACAAGAAGATCATTACTTCCATTATCTACCCGAAGAACAAGAGCAAGTCGCCGGTCTACAATCCCTTTGGCAAATATATGGTGAAGCTACACCTTAATGGTGTTAGGAGGAAGGTGAGTTTGATGAACTTTATTATCAAATCATTTATTTGCATAAAACATGGTAGGTATCAAGACTGGAAGCCGACCCCAACATAGGCTCGGAAGATGATGAACATGTTTTGCCATGCAATCAACTCTAATCCAATCAATTTAAAGAAAACATAACTGAACATGATTATAATTATAAACAAAAAACAATTAAATATTTAAAATATTTTCATTGAGAAATTCTTGGATACTATAATAACATATTGGCCAGAATTAATCGGAAAATGTTCTTACGATGACCTTTGAACAGTTGATTGATATTGATTGAGCATTCGCTTTAATTTAAACAAGGACTTTATAACGTATGTGCATCAGCCCACACAAAAACCTTACTGACTAGAGTGACTTGGTGGACGGGATTTAAAACAAAGTATAATTCCCGTTTTTTTGGCAACACGGATCATTGCACAAGTCGACAAAGGAATAGGCCACTTACGCTGGGAATTTATTTGCGGCTATTGAGTTTTGCGAAAAGTACACCATAGAAACTACCTCTACAGCTTAATATAACGTCGTCGTTAAAGCATACAGAATAACTGACTCCAATGGAAACCTTTGTAGCAGCCTCAAAACCTCTTCAAGGCTTCTTTCTCCTATAGAACATACTTCAAGCATTTTTTAATTTTTGTTCTCTCTGCCAGGTGATAATAGACGATCGCTTGCCGTACAGTAAATACGGTCGGCTTCTCTGTTCGTACTCGAGCAATAAGAACGAGTTCTGGGTGTCTTTGTTGGAGAAGGCTTATATGAAGGTCATGGGAGGATATGATTTTCCTGGCTCGAATAGTGTGAGTATTTTAATTCTTTTAATAAGCTGAGCTGTACTTTATGTCTGTTAATTTTTTGTTTGTAGCGGTTTTGCTCTTAAACTTACCTCTTCAAAATGTTTTCTTGATATTAAAATAAACATCTTCTAAATGTCGCCTTCGTAAGCTACCTCTCCATCAATTTTGAGCCATATCGATTCAGTGATTCTAGAGTTATAATAGTGTGATTAACTAGACTTTCTTTTTTATGTCAGGATGACGAGAATGCCACGGTATTCTATGATGTTATAAATATGTAAATGACAATCCAACGAATTTGACACCTATATTTTATATACAAAAGTTATATCTTTTCTTCACAGAACATAGATCTCCACGCTCTTACAGGCTGGATTCCTGAAAGGTCTGCAATCCGAAACGGCGAACCAGATTTTAACGCGGATGCCTTATACGAGAAGATCAGAACTAGATTAGAAAGAGGTGATGTGTTAGTCACAGTGGCTACCGGACCATTGTCAGACGCGGAGGCAGAACGCACGGGGCTAGTAGCCACGCATGCCTACGCCGTGTTAGACGTCAGACTGGCTAATGTAAGTGTTACTAGCTTGTAAGAACTTAACCACTTTGAGGTCAGGTCACAGTGGCTACCTCGCCATTGTCAGACGCGGAAGCAGAACGCACGGGGCTAGTAGCCACGCATGCCTATACCGTGTTAGACGTCAGACTGGTTAATGTGAGTGTTACTAGCTTGTAAGAACTTAGCCACTTTGAGGTCAGGTCACAGTGGCTACCTCGCCATTGTCAGACGCGGAAGCAGAACGCACGGGGCTAGTAGCCACGCATGCCTATGCCGTGTTAGACGTCAGACTGGTTAATGTGAGTGTTACTAGCTTGTAAGAACTTAGCCACTGTTAGGTCAGGTCACAGTGTCTACCGGACCATTGTCAGACGCGGAGGCAGAACGAATCGCAGAGTTTCGCAGATCGTTTTCCCACAAGACGTGGAAACATTTTGTCACGTCAAGTTAGCTGATAGGAATTTGTAGCATATTTAAGCTTATTGAAAACGATAATAATTTAGTTATTTTTTTCTGGCAAGTTAAAACACTAGTTATAAATATACTTTAGTAGTTTTACTCAGCCAGTATAGCATAAAAAATTGGAGCGTGATGAGCGACGAACGTGTGACTTCTGACACATTCGGACGCATGAACGCACACATTTACGATAATGAAATAATAATAGTTGATTTTTGGAGTCCTCCAAAAAACTTTGCAACCAGCTGCTGCAGGAGAGGGAAGACAGCGAGGTGGAAGTTAAGAACGTTGTTGACAAAAACACTGTTTTGAAGAATGACCTGGCTGAGCTGCATATCCAGCACATGGACCTCCTCGACCAACACAACCACCTTCAGCAAACGGTGTCATCATTACATGAATGCAGTGAAACGCACCATCTTACATTGAAGCGTATAACTGATTTAGAGCTGGAGTTATGTGAGGCCTACAAGACAATATCTTTGTACGAGTCTGCCAAAGCTAGGGATCAGACATCCGAGACCCTCAACCTGTTCACTGAGTTGGTAGGAAGCTCCACAGCAGCGTGCAGCTCGGCTGAAATTATAGATTTGACTGGGGATGTTACCATAATGCAATGTCCATTAGTTTTAAGTAAAAATAAACTCAAGAAATACATTAAATGTAAAAAAATTATCAGAAAGTACCGTACTGTAAGGAAACAGAATAAGGTGAACAACTGTATGCACCTTAGGAGAGAACGTGTGAATCTAGTACAGCAGTTAAATACTTGTTCCCTTGAACTTGAACAGTGCAGAGCTACCTATGACCTGGACATACAGCAGTTACACGACCAGCTAACCGTCAAAGAAAAATTGCTTTCATACATCTTCAGTAAATATGAGGATTGTCAAAAGGAACTAAGTGCCCGCTTGCAGCAGGCCGCTGAGCTAGTGGACCTGGTGAAATATAGTGCAGAGAAGTATGAGGCATTGGTAAACAATCTCTCCTCCAACTGTACACAACCTGACACACTGCCTGAACCCCGGCTTGCAGCTAATCTGCCAGAACCCCCTCAGTCCGTTGAGGGCTCCTCTAACATCAAGCAATTTAATTCAATTTTATTCACAGACAGGTTTGGTAAAGGTATAGGCTCCTACATTCAACACTCACTCTCTAAATCACACATTGTAACTAGTCACTGCTACCCTGATTTACATTTCAATTATATAATAAAAAACATAATTAATACTCAGTTCGATGCTAACTCCACATTAATTCTTTTAATAGGTGATAGTCTTGATTTAACTAAAAGTGACATTGCAAATGGTATCAATGCCCTAATAAAACTCGATCTGAAAAATATTATACTTTGTGCATTACCATATTCAGATTGCTCTTCAGACAAACAAAATAAGTATGTTCATAGTTTGAACAATTTCTTGTACACTCTGACATGTTGTCATAGCGACAAATTATTGTTTTTTGACACTAACAAGTTTGTTAGTGATTTTTATTTAACAAGGGAATGTATGTATTTTCCTAATAAATATAAAGATGTGATTGCTTCTTTGTTAGCATATAATATTAACAGTGTCATAGATAACAATATGACAAAACCTAGGATAAGCGACGAATCAGTATTGTCTAGTTTACCTAACAATACGGTGATTGAATATTTAAACTAGCTCCTGAGACAATAGAAAAGCATTGTAGTAACCTTATTCTCTTTCATCAGAATATAAACCGCTTTTCTGGCAAAATTTTAGATATTGAATTATTAATTGATAAATATTCTATTGATATAATATGTCTTTGCGAGACATGGTTAAAGCCTGATAAAATGTCATTTAATGTAAATAATTTTGTGGTTGCCAGTGTGTTTAACAGAGTTTCAGCTGAGGGTGGAGGTACAATAATCTTATCTAAAAGTAATTTAAAATTTAAAAACAGATTAGACATTAGCTCTGGCTCTGTTGATCGCGTCTGCGAGGTAGCATGTGCAGAGATAGAAAGCCATATAATATTATGCGTATATAGACCACCAGCATCAAATTTTTCTTTATTCCTCATTCATATGGAAGATATTCTCTCAAAAGTTTTTAAAAGTAATAAATTAGTCTATATTTGTGGTGATTTTAACATAGATCTTTTGTCTGAATCATCTGATAAATGTAACCTTTTAGCGTTATTTAATTCATTTAATCTAAATTATTTGTTTAATGATCCTACTAGAATTACGGCTACTTCCAGTACCTGTATTGATAATATATTTACTAATAACAGTAATATTGAACATTCTTCCTTAATATCTGGTGTACGGTCGGACCACAAAGGTCAGCTTGTTAGTTTTAAAGCGAATAAAATAAATTCATTAAATAAGAAAATTACCTTTAGACCATTGAACAAAAAAACTTTGCAAAAATTTAAAGATAATACTTCGGATAAATTAAATTGTATTAACATAGACTGTAAAAAGCCAAATAAACTATTTAAACATTTATTTAATACACTCTGTCTGGAACTTAATAAGTCATGTCCGAAAAAAACTATTGAAATCACTCACAAATTTAAATTCAGTGAATGGTCTACTAAAGGGATTAGGATAAGTAGGGATGTCTTATATAACTTGTACCACGAAAGGTCATTGACTTCTGATCCATCTTTTCACGATTATGTAAGAAACTACTCGAAGATATTTAAAAAGGTATGTATTCTTGCTAAATCGAAATCAATTAGTAATAAAATAGCCAAATCAGACAATAAAATAAAAACGGTCTGGAATATTATAAACGTTGAAACTGGCCAAACCAAAATGCGGGATGCTGACCCGCGGTTAGTTATTGATAATGCTGTTATCTCAGATAAGGTAGAGGTTGCCAATGCTTTTGACACCTTTTTTTCAAACATTCCCGTAGAGGTTACCAAGTCCCTTAATTCATCTTCGATATTAGCTGAGTCGTTGCTTCGACAAAACTTCAGTAGAAATGTACCTAGTTTTAAATTTCAATGTGTTTCTGATTACACGATTAAAAGAGCATTCAAGTCTTTAAATCTAAAAAAGACTGAGGACTTATGGGGCTTTTCTGTCACAGTCATTAATTCCATTATTGAGAGTGTTGCCCCAATACTTAGTGAAATTTTTAACCTTTGCATTGACAACGGTATCTTCCCTGACTTGATGAAACTCAGCAAAATTATTCCTATCTTTAAATCAGGCTGTAAGAAAAACCCTTCCAACTACAGACCTATTTCAATCCTTCCAGCCTTTAGTAAAATCTTCGAAAGGATCATGTTAGATCAGATGTTAAGACATTTTAATTTAAACACCATATTTCATGACCGCCAGTACGGCTTCACAAAGGGTAGGTCCACCACTGACGCAAGTGCAAGATTGATCACCCAAATCTTAAACGCCTGGGAAGATTCGCGGGATGCTGTGGGCATCTTCTGCGACCTTTCTAAGGCGTTCGATTGCGTTGACCACGACACTCTCATTTGTAAGCTGAACCACTACGGAATTCGTGGTAAAGCTCTCGCGCTCGTCCTTTCCTATCTATCAAATAGACAGCAAGTAGTGGACAAGATAAGTGGCTCAACTTCATCTGGGTCATTAGTAAAAATGGGCGTGCCGCAGGGCTCAATTTTAGGTCCTTTTTTATTCTTAGCTTATATAAATGATCTCCCGTATATGATGTCTGAGATCTCTGATATTATTTTATTTGCTGATGACACTTCCCTTGTCTTCAAAATTAACAGAAAGGAATCTAGTCCCATAAACGTAAACGATAGCTTGGTTATTCTGAGCAAGTGGTTTGCCGCGAATAACTTGCTTCTTAATTCTTCTAAAACGAAATGTATTAAATTCTCTTTACCTAATGTAACACCAGTAGGGCTCAATATCGTTCTGGACGATAATAAGTTAGATGTTATTAAGCAAAACGTCTTCCTGGGCATCACCATAGACTCTAAATTGCAATGGGGTGCTCACATCTCAGCAATGTCAAAAAGGCTGAGTTCCGCAGCTTATGCAGTCAGAAAAATAAGACAGATTACTGACGTTGCTACTGCTAGGCTCGTGTATTTTGCTTACTTCCATAGTATTATGTCCTACGGTATTTTATTGTGGGGGGCAGCGGCGGACGTAAATTCAATATTTGTACTCCAGAAAAGGGCAGTTCGTGCAATTTATGGCCTCGGCCCTCGCGAGTCATTGAGAGAATTATTTAAAGAAATTGAAATACTTACACTTCCTTCTCTTTACATTCTTGAAAATATAATGTTCGTACGCAAAAACTTAAATCAATTTATTGTTAAAAGTGATATACATTCGATTAATACAAGAAACAAGCACAAACTAGTAGTTCCGAGATTCAGATTAACGAAATCGAATAAATCGTTTTTAGGGAACTGTGTCCGTTTTTACAACAAGCTGCCTAAGTGTGTAACCGATCTCACGGATATAAAATTTAAGAACACTGTAAAATCCACCCTCATTAAAAAAACTTATTATAAAATTCAAGACTTCGTTGACGATAAAGATATTATATGGCGATAACTCATCTCTCCATGTGTGGCTTCCCTGGCAATTAAACGTCTTTTTCTTTTCTCTTTGGATTGTATAGATTTACTGTTTACCTTTCAGTTGCATTGTATAATTTTATCAGCTTACTATTGTTATGTAATAGAATGTTTGTGACAATATTACTTTTTAAAAGAGTGTCTATGGAGTTTCTTGCCGGCTCTTCTCCATGAGTCCAACTTTTTGGAACCGTGCAACTAATTTGACGTTTCATAAGAGCCTGCAAAGGCCTATTTGAAATAAAAACAATTTGATTTTGATTTTGATTTTGATTGAGTTATAGAATATTAGGAATTCCAATTAGAACAATAAGAACTCTAACTGGAACCCTATGAGCTCCAATTAGAGTGCGAAGTGTTCCAATGACTGCTAGGGAAGCTCCAAATGGAATTCTAGGAACACTGATTGGAATGCGAGGGACTTGGAATTAGGATACTAGGAACTCTGATTTGTCCCACCTTCAGGCTCCCAAGTCACGGTGGGAGGGGTTCCCATCGGCGTCGAGCGGGCGATGAAGTACCTGAGACTCGTCCTCGACAGCCTTCTGAATGATGGCTTTTTTGACGGCCTTTTTATTATTCTTGCAGGGTGTAAAACTCCTAAAACTCAAAAACCCGTGGTCCCACCTCCGTTGGCGCGGGAACTACTCAGAACTAGACCTAGCGCACTGGACGCCTTCACTACGAGCGTTACTGAACTACGATCCCGACAGCGCAGCGCAGTATGACAACGGCGTATTCTGGATAGACTACGCGAGTATACTGAACTTCTTCGATGTTTTTTACTTGAATTGGAACCCGGAGATGTTTCAGTATACTTATTGTATACATCAGTGAGTATGTTTTGTGATCTTCACTTTAATTTCATAAGGGAAGGATGTAATCCAAAGAACTAATATCATATAGTTATCCATGTTTCAAAATCTCGATTCAAAGAGAGGAGACACAGATATTGCCTTATTTATCGATATTATTTATCGTATTGGGCCTCACCTTTATGACAAGCACTAACCGCATTTAGTCACTTTCAGACTGCCTTTCCCTCTCTATAATTGCCAAAATTAATGCTCAAAACTTATCAGCAATTTCATTCATTTTATTGATAATACCACAACACAACCCTTCTTCTAACAAAAAAACCTTTACCACAGAAAATGGGACGCCGGCACTGGTCCAGCCAAAGACGCCTACAACATAGGCGAGAACCCACAGTTCTCTCTCCACGTGCAGGGGCGCGGAGCCGTCTGGTTACTCCTAACGCGACACATCACGCAGATAGACGACTTCAGAGACAATAAGGAGTACATCACTCTGCTCGTATATAAGAACGGCCGCCGCGTTTACTATCCCTGTGAGTTGCATTTGCTATCCACACAGACAAAGATGCAAACTGACAAACAAACAGGGCTTATCTTTCTAAACTACTAACAGGTCTTACACAAGTATTGGACCTTTTTACTCGCTTAATGACAGAATAGGTAGCTGTGAATTGAATCGGTCCTTAAATCATCAACCGATTAAATGAATGTCGTGATGTCTATCGTATACTTTGGACGTTATTTCTCTATTTATGTCACATAAAGTTACATTTAAATATTGAAAAAAAGACATTGATTTTGTTAAGATGTACCAAATCCATTCTGTAATTGAATAATTTTATTGCCTTCATTCAATATTAACTTCCTTTAGAGACACCCATATGTTGCCTTTTATTAACAACAGATTATAATTTCAGACGATCCCGAACCTTATAAAGACGGCATAAGGATCAACAGTCCGCATTATCTATGCGAGTTACTAATAGGAGAGAATAGCGCGGACAGATATACTCTGGTTGTGTCACAGTATGAGAAGAGTAAAACTATATTCTATACGTTGAGGGCTTATGCTACGTGTCCCTTCACGCTTAGTAAGCTTGAGCCTTATCCGTATAAGAAAACTGTAAGTTATATTTTTTATTTATATAGTAGTTTTGGTGGTCGTGTGTACGAGTGGTTTTTTTTGTTATATCTACAGACAAGTTTCCGCTAGCGGTTTCATTGGTACGGTCTCATGGGTACTGCTCCCCACATCCGGAAGAAAAGCCTTCCTCGATAAATGGGCTATCTAACACTGAAAGGTTTTTCAAATTGGTCTAAAAGTTTCTGAGATTAGTGCTAAGCAAAATACGAACTCGAGAGACGGTTATAGGTATTCTAAGCGTCTCTTGTAGTATTCGTCTGTCACCAGGCTGTATCTCATGAACCGTGATAGTGAGAAAGCTGAAATTTTCACAGATGATGTATTTTTGTTGCCGCTATAACAACAAATACTGAAAACTAAATATTATTTTGGAGAATTAAATAAATATATTGGGTGGCTTCCATACAACAAACGTAATTTCTTTTTGTCGCACTTGGCCGGTATTATCAAACTTGATTTCTAAATTTTAAAATATAATAAAGTGATATGCAGTGATAAATAAAAGTTTCGAATTCCTTACATTTCTGAGGCTCTTTCTGATGTCTCAACCGTGACTAAATGCAATACTGTGCATTTTTCTTCTATTTACCTAAAATCCTCTCCACAGCTAAAAGGCGAATGGACAGCCCGTACTGCAGGTGGTTGCGAGAACCACAGGGCAACCTACCCAAACAACCCGAAATTCACCATCACGGTACCCGAAGCCAGGTCTCCTTGCAACATAGTGATAGAACTTAAAGGTCCTAAGCAGTATCAGATGGGAGTAGACGCGAGGGTCGAGGCTTTAGATGACCCTACCGTTACTGCGCCGTTTTTGAAGGAATCTTCTGGTCCTTATAGGTAAGTTTTTTGTAGTATTTAGTTGTTTCTCACGTTAACTGTGTTTAGGATGCCACGTTAAACTGTAGGTCCCTGTTGTCATTGAACATCCTTGGCAGTCGTTACGGGTAGTCAAAAGCCAGTAAGTCTGACAACAGTCTTACCTAGGGGTATTGGGTAGCCCGTGTAACTGGGTTGAGGAGGTCAGGTAGGCAGTCGCTCCTTGTAAAACACTGGTACTCAGCTGCACCCGGCTAGACTAGAAGCCGACCCCAACATAGTTGGGAAAAGGCTCGGGAGATGATGTTTCTGTGGCAACAAAGTGATCGAACTCAAAGGTCCTAAGCAGTATCAGATGGGAGTAGACGCGAGGGTCGAGGCTTTAGATGACTCTACCGTTACGGCGCCATTTTTGAAGGAGAGCTCTGGTCCTTATAGGTGAGTTTTCAGAGTTCCTGTAAAGACCAGAAAAAAATGACGAATTTCGACCAGTTTTGTCTATTATGCGTGGTCCTCGATATTATTTTATGTCTTCTGATGTGATAGGACTTTCCCATGAATCTAATGAAAGTGAAACGTTTACATAAAACAAAAAAAAAAAAACTTTAAATCATGCCCAATTTTACGATCTTGGCATTCTTGACTTGTAACCAATTATATATATCAATTTTCCATATCTACTAATTCATTTTTTAATCCACAGGGCCGGTTTCGTAGTACTAGAGCTACGTAATCTCCCCGCTGGTCGGTACATCCTTACACCTTCGACCTTCTACCCAGGACAGGAAGGTCCATTTTTCCTTGAACTTCGATCAACTTGCCCCATTACATGTGAGGGACGCAACTAGCGAGCTGTTGGCAGAAGGAAGCAAGACGAAAGTAGGTTTTAATTTCATTGTATTAAGGTTGAAAATCGAATGCTAAACTTGGCACTGATTTTGAATTGAAAACGTTATTCTTTTTTTGGCAACGTGTGTTCGATTTTTAAACCTGATTTTAATAAAATGACGTGTAAATAAATAATGATTTTATTGTTGAATGGATTTTGAACTGTATGCTGAAGAAGTTAGTGTCTAAAATGCTTTAAAACGTGTTGCTAGAATTATTGCAGTTTTATTGATGTTAAAAATGATACTGTCTATAATAGATGAAGTCTCACTAGTTTTATGTATTTTGTTTGTTCTAGAATAAAAACTATTTTTGGTTCTTTTTAAAACTAGAAAAATATATTTTGTATAGGAATGTTTTCGTCCACGTAGGCCTATGTGTTGTGATTTTATTTTGTCCATTTAAATTGAGTGATTTATTTAGATCTGTAATTTTAAAATTATATGTCAAAAATCGTACACACTACAAGAAAAATATTTTGATTGAGCATAGAAAACTGCACCTTTGTGGTATTAATCCAAAAGTATCGATTCTGGTTTTAATTGCCAACATTTGTATCGAAGAGAGAGATGATTGAGAGATACAAATTGACCGTAGACAATTAGTAACCATAGTCTTAATGCAACATAGAAGATACGTAAAAATATCACATTTTAATACAGAAATATGTACATAAAAATATCACAATATTCCCTAGAATTGACCAGACATTTAGTAAGAAGATTTTCTTAGGCCGATTAAGTGTTTTCCGCTAAATACTCGAGGGTATTCCGAGGGATTCCATTTGCGTCGCACGGCACGTTGTTAGCGACAGAGTTGGGTTTGTCTATGGGGAGTTCTGGTTTTAAATTCTTGCTTGTCTATGTATTTTTTGGTAAGAGGTTTTATATTTTTGTATTTGAAGCGGTTTTGTTAAGTAAATGGAGGTTGAATTTGTTGGTCTGAAATTATGTAGTAGCTTAAACCTGCTGTAGCTGTAAGAAGCCAAACCTTGACACTGAAATGAACATATCGTGGGCATATTGTCGCTGGATTAATTCCCTTATAATATTTAGAATGAATTAATTTAAAAATATTTTCATGTTTAACATTAGGACTATAGTTCGGCCATTCAGAGAATGCGTTCCTGACACGTCGCGATTGAACTGACGACGTAACTTTGCAATGGCGTTGCAGTTACGATAAAAATATTTTTGCTGGTTGTTTACCGTTTTAACAATTGAGGAGCATTAAAACAACATTATTATATCAATAATCAATGAATGTTATAATTTTGTGCCAAACTGAGTGTCAAATAACTTGGTAAACAATATTTTTCTAAATCTATACTGCGCTATTACAAGGTTATGTCAGCGGTTTATATTTTGTAGTGCTGTGCTAAAAATAACAGGCAAGTATCGTAATCTGTTCTTATACAGTTATAATATAAAATAATACGTTTTGATTTTCTTTTTAAGAATTGGAAAATAATGGACTATAAGACTTAATTATAACGTTTATGAAATATAAAAATAAAACTATGACCAAACCGCATTTTTATACTTAGATTAAAAATGGTAACCCCAAATGGCGTTATGGGCCGCCATTTTGTGACGCTAAAACAGTCGTCCGTTGTCGTTTCGTGCGCATAGACCACGTTTTTCAAGTGTTTTCGATCTGTTTTTATTTGATTACCCGGCTTTTGTTAGACCGAGATATCAGGATTGATTCTGTTATTGATAATAATATAATTATACATGTAGGCGAAGATGATGATGAAGACACCACCTCCTCAAGCAAATCGGAGTCTGATTAATATTCTGTTCGCACATTCAATTCAATGTAGGTACTTGTAACAAAGAATAAATAAAACAATTTTATTATATGAATATTACCTTTTTTTGGTTTCCACTTAAATAACTAAAATATAAAACAAATGATTCCGCCAATTTAAAACGAAAATAATCTTAAAATAATGCGGCGGTTCATTTTGAAGGAACGGTAACGAACTCAGTGTTATGTTGTGCCCATCACTAGTCGTGACTAACTGATAGGTGTCAGGAACGCATTCTCTGAACGGCCGAAGTATAACAAAATTTTAACGTAACAGAGCTTTTATCAAAAATATAAAGTTTCACCAACCACTACTTTATTATATTTTAAAACATGTTTAAGCAAAGTTTGTAAAACGAAAAACAGAGTACGAAGCCGCGGTAACAGCTAATTGCGATTATGTAAATGTGGTCCGTTTTTGTGCACTAAAGTGTACGTTCTCTAAAGGATGATAACACCTACTGTAATGCGGATGTATCTAATTTTTTTTTGTGAGCTTTTGACCGCTTTTTGCAAATATTTTTCGGGCACATTTCGTCACTGTTAGTCTGTGTCAACAGTAGGTAAACTGTTTGCATCTGACTGAGTGAGCCCGCTAATATGTAACGAACTGAAATTTAATGTAGCTGGAAACTTAGATCAATTTTATTTTCTTGTTCGTTTTGCTGTGAGTCGGCCACAAGCTGAAAGAGTCTGCGCACGTAACGCTACAAAGTGAACCCAAACTGGCAAATTGTGGATTCTCCATTTTAAATACATATATGGAAGGACGGACTGAACCAATACGTCGCAAACTCACTGGGATGCCAGTTTGCCTACTGTACACAACCTTAGCATTTGTTCGCGCATAAAGGTTGCAGTTTCGCCAACATTTTTATCTAAATATATGTGTATGAATGTAAATCAATTGTTTAATATAACTAGTCAAGGTAAATCGTCCAATCGTGTTCTAAGACCAGAGCAAGATAAATAAACGATACATAATAATCGGTTAGTACATATAAAAGGTGTTCAAGAGAGAATATTTTATCTGTGTGTAAGTAATATATGCCTTATAACAAGAATATAAAATGTTAAAACGTAAAAAATAGCAATAAGAGGCCTTATATATGTATCCATATTCTTTTTCTCCTTCGTCTGTACGACAGTTAAATATTTCGTTAAAACTGTCATTATAGAAAACAACATTTTATTAATATTATTTGACGAAAAATATTATAAGTTGTCAAGTACATTAGGTCAAGAATTTTTTACACCTCATATTCAAATCATAGAGATAAAGAATAGGTCGTTGCATAATAAAAATGTATCAGTGATAGACACAGCCTCAACGTGATCTCTCTCACGATTTCTATATACCATGTGGCTCGTCAAAGCCGCAAGGAGGGTTTAGCGTATAGTTCCACCATGTAATTTTGCAATTCTACATACAGTAAACCATATGACTCCTTGCGCATTTATTCGTACAGATATTGTCGAGAACGTTTGCTTGTCTGAAGTTGGCTACTAATGATTTCACAAAAGTCAAAACATACACGAACCAAACACTACTGCACCTGCGGCAGACGTCAAGTGACTAACTTCAGAATTGCAAAGTTACGTGGCGCGAACCATATTCTTATATCTCTATGGTTTAAATTGGAGGCCAAGGCTTGTTCGCTTATTCTGCCGTTCCGCTCTCAAAGTTACGCATTTCACATGTCTCGCTCTGCTGTGATAATTTAGTTCTTAAGGTCAAATCACAGTGTATTATAATAATGTTAAAAATGTATTTTCTTTTTATAGAATGTTAATTAATAAATATATTTTGATAATAACCTTTGTTTTCATTTCACCTTAGGTATGTAGCTCACCCCACAAAAATAATGAACTAGGTACTTAAATGCCGAAAGTTGCAAGATGTTCTAAAGGCGTTATTATGCTAAGTTTTGAGAAAAATATCTTCAGTCATATACCATTATGTAAAATAACATAACTTCTAGAACGCTTTACCATACGTGCACACGTATTTTTTAAATGGGTACCTAGGGTAAATATTGCCGTAATTCCCAAAGCCCCATTAGAAGTACCAATTCTTATAAATTTTAATCTTCTCGGACGAGATAATTGGGAAAATACATCGAAAAAAAAATGCCTTCCCTAAAAGAACAATTTCAAGATTTCCTATAAAGTCAGTTGGAATGACGTGGAGTCTCATTAATGTGTTTGTGATAGAATCGAACCAGGACAAAACGTAATATAAATGGTAAATCAAATACTCGTTAGTATGGTCGGGGCCGAGCGATTGTCGACCTAATAGCCTTAAGATAAGAGCTTATTGTACATATTGGTTTTCCTTCGGTTTGTTTGTGTTTGGTGGAAGTTTGGGGATGGAGCGATTGGTGATTCTTTTGTTTTACCTGTTGATACATTGATAAAGTCAGATGCCATCTAATATAAGCCTTCAGGGCCTACTTACTGTTAATTTGAAATTGAATAATAATTTATCAATACTTGATGCGATATAAAGATACTCAGATTACATTTCACATTAAAATTGCACTATGCAGAAATCTGTGATTCAGGCCAGGTAGATACTTAACCTGGTACTAAGCTACAGTTGTATCATCATCATCATCATCATCTCAGCCATAGGACTTCCATATGCTGAACATAGGCCTCCCCCTTAGATACCACAGTTGTATGGTAAATATAAAATACATTATTCAGGACAAACCATTTCAGAGATTATTAGTCCAAAGACACTGCCAGTCTGTGTTAGTGGTGCTTAAATAATTCTGCCAATGAACGAAAATACATCAAGAAAAGTGTAATAAATCAATTGAATTCAATGTAGCACACGCAATCGCTTTCGCTTATGCCATCCACCACGCCCCAACGTAAATGTTTTATAAGGGTACGCTTCAAAATTTAATTTAGCTGCGTGTGTGCGATTTCTCATTGTTTTTGTAGGTATAACGTCTGTGCTGTGTGCGTCAAGGTTATTTGCTGATCATAGAAATAAGGGAGGATATGTTATCTTAGCAGAGATAGCGTTGTAAGCGAGATGGTATTAGACGTTTCGAGGGGATCATCACTTAAAGAATATGATGATCGCGTTTAAGTACGAATAATTGTCCCTAAAGGCCGCAGCACTGTGCATTCTGTGGAGAGCTGCTACGAGCAGTCTTTCTGGTCGATCTCGTAAAATTATTTTTCTAATCAGTTCTGTAATATCGAAGCTTAGGAACGAATCTTTTCTCTAGAGAACATTATTACCTATACAGCATCTTCTTACTTACAGAACGTTCAAAATCGATCTACACAACTGCTCAACTTTGATGTCAGATAAGAGGCGTGATCCTTCAAATGACTCTAAAATCCTGATCTTCCAAAAGCTCCTTCAAATATTTCATCCCTAACATGTCTTAAAAGCGAAAATTATCAAGTAACATCGACACATCCCCCACTTCTAAGCTCTCAGTCTCCAAGCGAATGGTACCACTTACAGTCTGTCAATTTACTGTTCGTATCTCCATAGGAAGCCTGATTGTGCTGCGGGACGCCTTTCAGACGTTCTGAAATTTAGCCTGACAATTTAATAACGCCGATACTTTTAGACGAGTATGGTTATAGATATTCATTTATTTGTGGGAATGTCTGTTTTTGATTTGTATTTATTTTTGTAGCATTTGTATTTTGATGGAATAATTAACTTACCTGAAAGTTTTACAAGAAGCCAGACTTGAAAGGAAATACTAGGTACTTACATTGCTGTGATGAAAAAGTGGAATGAACGTTTTTCTGTACGCCATACGTGTCCGTAAAGAGAAGAAAAGTCGGGTATTGCACAATGAGCAATAGCACATTGGTACTTAGGAAGCTATTCACATTAAAATTATTTCTTTGACTTCTCACATTAATGATCTTGAATTTACTAGAAAAAAATATAGATCTTGCCTAGTTATATTTAGCACACTGCACATAAATGCCGGTCCTGCAACTTATCTCTCTCCGGTTATGCCAGATTGCCGCCCAATCGGACTATGAGAGTGATGGAATAAATGGACACCTACACCTAGGTACCTGATTATGTTAGTTTCAACGACAACCCCCTTTTTTTTAACGACGTCAGAAATCATTAAATGACCCCTCCCGCTGTGGGTTAGCAGCGGTGAGGGAGTGCCAGACTCTTACTGACTAAAAACCGTCGTGTTCCGTCATAGGCCTTTTATGTACCAGGGCCGCGGTATCTCTTTCGAACAACCCGCAGCCCCGGCAGGCCTTGGCCCTGCTGGGCCCCACTGGGGTTGCTGACATCTCTTTGAGGTGCGCGTAGAAAGAACAACCCCTGTAGCTGAAATTTAGAATTGACGCGGTTATTATAGCCAAAAGAAACTTAGCTTCGCAAAACTTGTTCCTGTAGGTATATCAATTTATTCGATGTGTGTAACATTCGATCGCCACATAAAACAAATAACAGAGTAGTGTAGTGTTAATAACATATATGTGAAGCTGTTGTATTGGTCGTGAACTTGTCGTAACACAGGTGTTGTGGCCTGACACCTAATACATATTAAACATTATGTTGCGTGTATGTGTTTGTGTGATACTATGTAGTGTGCGTCTATGATGTATTGGTGGTGTGGAAATTGATTTTGTGTTAACGGTTATTTACTCTCTGTGCTCGGAAAAAAGTAGAAATATGAAAGGTAAACTACATGACATAGGCTTCTTGTCTATTCTGTTAACATAAATCTGAAGAGTTTATTTTTTTGCAGGAATGCTCTAATTTTAGAAACCACTGGTCCAATTTAAAATATAATTAGGCAAGTGTTAGATAGCCAATTATTTCGACTATAAGCTAGAGGAAGGCGATAAAGAGTTACTTTCGAATTTATAACATAAGTATGGATAGCAAATTCTTTGCCATTGCGAAATCCAATTAAAATAAACGTAGGTATCTAACGTCGAAAATTATTCGTGCTCCGGTCCCAGATGTGTCCGAAAACATATCAATATTTCGCATGGAACGCCTGCCATCTGCTCTCTAGAGCCCAATTACGGGAAACTAACGATATTTTAGATTTGGACAGATTTCCAATTGATGTAATGGCTGATTTGTCAGCCAAAACTAGGTACGCTGCTAAAGCACAGTGTACCTGCCTTTTATCCGGGTGCATGCAGGTTAGCAAGTATTTTAGAACCCGGGTAAAACCTTGGATGACGTCGTGTTCGTCACTGTCATAGCCTAAAAACGTCTACTGCTGGACTGCTGCCTCCCCCAAGCTGGGCTAATTTGATGATAGGTACTCGCTCATAGGTATCGCGCTGTGCATCCGTGTTGGTGAGCGCAGTGAGAGACATGGTGCTGTCCACCTGCGAGCAAGGCTTTTAATATCCCACATGGTGCAGTGTGTGGTAGCTAAACCGCTACCCGTCGGTCCTCAGTGCTTCGTCAGAAAGCCACGGGCAGCTGAGGTGGTCAAATGGGGCAGAACGATATACGGTTTGCCCATTACGCCTTGAAGAACAGGTAGTGGGTATTTATTGCACTTAGTATAAAACGTGTGTTTAAATAGCCTTCCGAGGGACGGAGGAATGACGAAATGGTCACCCATCCCCGAACCTATGTACCTAAATACATACGATACTAAGTAGGTATAGGACCTACATAGCTTTATTCATAATTGACTCTGGTTAAATATTCGCCGAAACACAAGCTACTTATGCGATGCATTGTGTTTGCTAAGCACCTCATTTGTGCATTCGGGCTGCACTGCAGTACAATCACTGATCAAATATGAAATACTGCAAGATTGAAATGAGTTGCGGTGAATACTGTGAATGAGGACTTTGTGCTCAAGGAGTTGTATTATATTTAATTACATGGAAATATCTTCTAGAAGGAGATGTCATTTAATTTTGTTTGTTGTATAAAAGTTCATAAGAAATATTTGAATGAAAATGCTTACAGTAGTAGAGTACAAAAAATAAGTAGACAAAAATAAATAATTGAGTAGGTATATCTAGACACACGGCAGTGTGTCCGCCAAGTTCGAGCAAAAAAAGCGACACACCGGCCGTGGGTTATATTACACGAACCATTTCGGGCCAAATTCGACCCCCTTATAACTCAAAATCTATTTTATTTACGCATATCAAATTTCTAGTATCTGTTGAGACCCCCTCACTTATCTAAAATACAAAATTTCATTAATATACCTATTGTAGGTCTTGAGATATTGACGTCAGAAAATCGCTATTTTTACTATACACTCACTGACTGACTGACTGACTCACTCATCAAAAACCTAGACCACTTCCAATGGTCGTATTGACTTGAAATTTGGCATGGAGGTAGGTCTTTATGTCAAGGTAAAGGGAAAAATCTGAAAATGGCCAAGTGTGAGTCAGTTTCGAAATAATGAAGGTGTTTTATACCCCTAAGGAACTAAAACGAACTTTTATCTATATTTATATAATATATCTTCGAATGGTCGTACCGATCTGAAATTCGTTACAAAGGTTTGTACTGAGTCAAAGTAAAGTAAAAATCTGAAAACGGCCAAGTGTGAGTCACTTTCGAAAATAACGAATGTGTAACTTTGATCCACGAACATAATATATGATAACATGTCATGTCAGTCAGTTGGTAAATCTAGTCCATTTAGTTAATCTAGTTCATTTCTTTGTAAGAAGCATAGTGCATATTCAAAAATCTGAAATATAGTATAAATGAGACATTTCCTTGACTAACTTAATCATAAGAAAAAAAAAAAACAACCTTACAAAAATAAATGAAATCCCACCCAAAACAAAAATGTGAAAGGCTGTCAAGTTCAATAATGGGAATGCTTCGCCTATAAAAGAAGTGAGATCTGAATAAGTACCAAGTTCCATACACATACCTCAGTTAAAAATAGTTACTTAATAATGATGTTACTAGGCAAGTTTTAATAGAAAATTAAATACTTGATTAATTGCGTTTGTTGGTTTATAACAAGGTGTGTGAAAACTTGCCAAGTAACATCATTAAAAAGTAACTATTTTTAACTGAGGTATGTGTATGGAACTTGGTACTTATTCAGATCTCACTTCTTTTATAGCCGAAGCATTCCCATTATCGAACTTGGCAGCCTTTCACATTTTTGTTTTGGGTGGGATTTTTTTAAATATTGATAACATCTTGCTTGACCCGACGTCTTTCATTTATGATTTACCAGGTTCCGTCAGCGGGTACATCTGGGTCCCGTGGAAATTTGTGCACGCATAAAAAAAGCTTCAGTATTCCTCGACAAATGAGCTATTTAACGTTGAAGAAATTTTCAAATCAGAATAACCTGAATTTCGTAACTTGTCGATCCAAACAAACTATTAAGCTTCATAAGTATAGATGTATTATTTTTCACAGGATATAAGTATTTTTTGAGATCCGTATGTTCCATTTTCAGAGCGAAAATGTATCTCTCAGGATACCAACGCCAGCAATATTCCCACACAATTCTAGAATCGCTGACGTCACGGTTACATTTCCAACAGAATTCCTTACCCCACAAACTTATATTTCCCAATCCACGTATTCAGCACTCGAAGTAATGTTGTTTAAAATGAACGACACTGTACCGAGCACGGAGCACAAAGTAACTAGCGGAGGTGCCAGAACTGAAAATCTCCTAAGAAAGTAGCGAGGCAAAATTGTTGACAGATGCCTCAAAGAACCTGAACACCTAATTAGTTCACGAGCAACTGCTCATTTTGGTCATACCCGCCGTGCGTATTTGACCTAGAAGGAAGCTCCCGCTGTGGGTTAGCAGCGTAAGGGACTCTTACTGACTAACCCATCCTGTTCCTTCGTAGGCCTTTTATGTACCAGGGTCGCGGTAACTCTTTTGAACAATCCCGCAGCCCAGGCAGGAGCAATATGGCATCTCCGCCCATCTTTCCTTACTCTGTGGTACCCAGTCTTGTTCCCTGTATATTGCCACCCAGTGTAACGGTGTTACTCTGAATTAAATTGTACTGCAATATGTAGCAGTAGTTAGATCAAAGAGAATGCTTTCTGACAAACTACGAATTCAGAACTGTGTTATAAATCCTTTGGAATATGCAATTAGCTTTGCCGCTTGTACTTTTAATTGAATACCAGAGAACAAGGTTTTGTTTTTGGCTATGGGTTAAATATACGATGACCCTGGAACCCAAAAGAAAACATTATATAACTTTAGTTATGTTAATTAATATTTATCACAAAAAATCTTGAAATTGCCAAATAGCGTCAAACAACGTATCATTGATACCGCCGATTTACTGGAAGCCTACCACCACATAGTTGGGAAAAGGCTCGGGAAATGAACGTATTTATGGAAATTGATATACGCATTTGGTCTATAGTGTCAAAGTTACAAACATACACACATTAGCTGAAAAGCATATTAAAATCTTTTGTATTGCACAGTCGAGTAAAAGAGAGGCGCTTCGGGGGGTCGGCTTGGCTCTGGTCATTGAGAATACTAAATCATCTCAATACCACTCCTAAAGTTTCTACCACCATTCAAATTGAATGGCAGACACTTCAAACAAATCCTTTCCTAATCAACAAAGCAAATGACAATTGGAACTACTCCAATCATCTTTACATTCCTAAAACATCGGATTGTTTAGACTTTAGGGTCAATTCATTATAGTGTAGTGTTGAAGTGTCAGGGTCAAAATTAAAGCGAAGTTGCGTAGTCTCTTGAAGGCAAGCTGAAATGCCTACTATTAAGTTTTCGAACATAAGTGATGCCAACGGTTCTCTTAACGATTTTCTCCATCAACTAGAGAGAAAGAAAGGAAAATGATTATATTGGCACCGTACAAAATAACTAAAAAGTAAAGCAAGAGTGTATTAGTGTAGCCGGCGCACAAGAACTAACAGTGAGTGACAGTGTACCTAACCTACGCGGAGGAAACAGCACCGCAAGCCTGCATCAACGCCCGCCTCCACCATCCAGCGCATGTAAGTCCCTTTTCTTTTACCAACTACCTTCACTCATTCACCTATTCACTGACCAATTTGTTTATCCGCACCCGCAACGGGCCTTCAGTACAGCCATACGGTGGTCTACCGACCATCACACTACCAGCGTGACTACAGTTCGTACATAAAGACTTCCTTTCTAAATAGTGTTATATCTCGTATGACACTGAACAGCATGGCGTTTGGCAGATAATATCATGAAGCTACAGAGATAAGGTTCAATTTCCCATAGCTGTTAGACGCTAGCTGGATGCGACCTTAAGACCCAAATACTTGACTAAGACCGATAGAAATCCGGATTTGTAGGAGCTCACAACTGTCAATCCTATTTGAGATTTGTTAATCGTTATAACTGCACGAGTGAACCCTTTTAAAGCTATTGTTCCAGAAGGTACCATTGACAAGTTAATGATGTACTCAATAGGTTTCCTTCAGGCCTGATTAAATAAGTCTGGATATTCTAAAGACTTGGTTTATTTGATTCCAAGGAGTGCTTTCATTTTGCGCTGTCCTTGGAAGTCGACCGAGTCGGATTTTGTTAAGAAGTTAATATATTTTATTGCGATATAAATTGCCTTCGAATAGACACTTTCACTTTTACACAAGCAATTTTTTATTACTTTTGGATAGCAATAAAATCGTTTAGATCTCCAACTTTCTAGCTGCTTCGTGAATAATATTTTCTGAACCTGATTTTCAGCCCGTTCATGCAGTCATTTTTGTTCATATTCATATTTATTTGCATTCCACAATGTATAAAGTAGGTGTTACAGTTTGGCTTAGAGCTTGGTACAATTGTGGACCCTGTAGGGTACAGCAAAAATATTTTTACCGTGAAAGCATTATAAACAAACCCAGATGCGCATTCAAAATATTAACAATGAAGGTGTTTTAACCTTTATGGTTCTTAGAGGCATCAAAATGAATGAGTTCATTGACCAAAAAGGTTTCTGCCCTTTCCCACGAGAAGTGACTTCTTGGAACTGTCTTCCGAAATAAATTTGTTGTTTCCGAGATGTCTCTTATTTTGGGATGAGAATTCATCAAATGATTTCTCTTGGTTTAGGGAAAGCGGGAAAAAGTTTGTGAATCTAATTGCCTGAAACCTATCAGAGTTTTAGGAACTTAGATAGGCAGAAGTGACTTTGTCTTTGTTACGCTTTCACTCATATAGGGCCTTAGGTGTTTGGTACCTAAGAGAGGGAGAAAACATATTTTTTATCCGGGTGTAAGAAGTTCGCTCAGACTGTAAGTAAATCAAGTAGTAGCAGCCAGAAGTTATAAAGTAAATGTAATGCTGTCCTAAGTAATAATTCAACGTGGATAAAATCACAGGAGAAAGGTACAATTTTATTGATAAACGTACAAATAACTCTGAGTAGCCTAAGATCCAAAGCCGAAAATCAGATAAGCCACCCACGAAACCACGAACAAACTTGTTACCTATTCCAACAAATACTTGGGAACATAAATAAATAGCTTTCCCAACCTAATTTATTCTATAGAGAACCCCGATCGGTGAGGCGGGCTGCCAGTATTACCACAGTAAAAAAAAACATTTGTTACGAGCCGTTTTATTACGACTGTTAACACTGCGCTCAAATCACATTTAAATATACGTTGTCTGGATTGAATGTGTAACCTCTTTTTTGTTGAGTTTTCTTTTGGAATAGAATGTCTGTTTAAGATTTTGTGGGTTTGTCTTATGGCGTTTTGTATGTGTCCAGCAAGCCGGTGTTTTATTATAATACTAACTTCCGCCCGCGGTTCAGTTCAGTGGTTTAGACGTGAAAGCGTAACAGACAGAGAGAGTTACTTTTGCATTTATAATATTAGTAGGGATTAGTTAGGTACTCTTAATTTAGTTTCTTAGGTACTCTTTGTTTAGTATTTAAAATTATTTTTAATGACCATCTAGGGTTAAGGCGCTAAATTACAAGAAACAAGCAGCTACGTGGCTACGATCAATCTTAATGGTGACCATCTTATATAGTCGAGTTCTTCCTTGTTTTGGAAGGGCTCTTTAAATATATGGATCCCTGTGCTCATTTGAAGATAACATGGCCGCCGTAACGGGTAGTCAGAAGCCAGAAAACCAAATTCCTAAACTTACCTAATACATGAACAAGAAACCACTCCAGCTGCGACCCTCAAAGGCGTAAAGGTACTTATTATATTTTCAGCGAAATCATTTCCGGTACTTTATTATTCCACGTCAGAATCCAATCACTGGATGACCTTTTAAAATAATACAAACAAATAAACTAGGCCATCACATCAAATCGTGAAAGCTAGTCCAAATTATTCTCTAAAATATTCGGCCTACAAATTGATACGTAACGTGAAATATATGGCTTTATGACTTAGACCATATAACTAAACGGAACCGCATTGTTTACAAACCTCAGTGCTTAAAAGTTGATGGGCGAGATACAACCAATAGTGATTGCTCAAGATATTTTCGATCTCATCGTTACACACACACACTTTAAAATTGGTAAACACAACACATGTACAAAAATTTGGTTCACAGATATACTCACGAGTTTTAGCGGCTCTCGCACCTTTGGCAGAAGGGAAGGCCCACCGATGGCGTCTCCAGTAAGTTCAATTTTCTAAGCTTTATAGCCTCGATATGAAGCAAAAAAGTCATCCATTTTGCTAACCAATATTTTTGGGGCTGATATGAAAACGTTAATTACTTAAAAGCTGAGTTATGTGTGCATATTGTTAACATGACACTTATGTTTTATTTTAACAAGCTATATCTCGGCTTACGATCGTCAGTCAGTTTATTATTGAAAAACTGAAACTCAAAATGTTTATTTCTAATAGGCCCTTAAAAGCTCTTTTGATATTTCAAGCTAGTTACACGATTGCACGGTTGATGAACTAATAAATTACCGCACGCACTTTCGTGAGGACAGTTTAGGTATACCTATCCCACATGCCCGGGGCAGGTCGCTAGTACCAGTGAGATAAAATCAATCACATCCAAACACTATACCTACCAATTACAAAAACATTCAACTAAAACAGATATACAACAAACAAACAAACAATAATTCGTTTCCTAACCCTTTTAGATCGAATCTCTAATTAAAATCACTCGATCCATCCTTTTACTCTATAAATAGGCCCAAAACGGCTTGATTCCAAATTTTTCCAATGTAACTAAATTAATTCCGTAGTCCCTTGGGCTGTTCCGAAAGTGTTTGTGTATTTTTTCGTTTTCTGCCGTCCAATTAATCAAGTTGCTAATTAATTTATTACGTACTAGCTGGTTGCCGCGGTTTTGCCTGCGTTGTGAGGCTTTTCGTACATACCAAAATTTGCTCGCAACTGTCGCCGTGAATATCCATACAAATTTTCATTTGAATAGATTTTGCTGTTTGACTATAAGAGCATCACGTAAGCATTGAATGCAAATCTGAATTACATGCCACTGCCAACTGTGGGATTGTTCGAAAGAGTTACTGCGGCTCTGGTACAGAAAGGGCTCTACAAGGATAAAAAAGTGAATTTTAGCCAGCAAAAGTCTGTCTCTCCGATAAGTGTAGCGAGAAGAGTAATCTGATTATTTCCTACTTCAAAAAACACGGTTTCATGTCAAATCATTATATTTATTTTTATAAAACGTAATTTCTTTGCCAACGTAGATAAAAAATACACTGTTACTGTTACAGCCTTTTTATCGTCCCACTGCTGGGCACAGGCCTCCTCTCACATGGAGAAGGATTGAGGAAAAAAAAAATACACTAAAAATGCCTAAAAAATAGTCCTCTTTTCCATACTAACTGTAATATCAGGTCCTTTAGCAGTTTTAACAAACAAACACACTTACTAAAAACATTACTCCCTATTATATAAGAGTTTCACCCGGCTCCACTCATCCATCATTTGTGTAACAAGTTGTGAAATATTGTCGCAATCCCGTTTGATTAGATTTTAATTAGCTGGAGTACGTTGTTAGCTGTGAGTCGGCAATTCGTGGTGATAACGAGGACCTACGCGTTCCGTATGTAAGTCTTATGTTTTTGTTAATTATCGTAGCAAGAATTATCTTCCTGTTAAGTAAAGTTTTGTATGTTATTATGAGGATAATATGGTCAATGCTCCAATTGGACACCAATGACTGAAAAGAAAAGGAAAATATCTGGAAGGGACTTAACATCTTGAGCAATCCTGGATTATAAAGGCATTAATCACCAACTTACATTGAGCAAGCTTGGTGATTAATGCTCAATCCTTCCAATGTGTGAGAAGAGGCGTGTGCCCATTGCATTTGTTCGAACATATTTTGTCGAAAAGCTTTGCTTGTGGTGGCTAGTCCTAACTTTACAATATTCAAAAACATTACTGCGTGTGCGTAAACCGTGATATGTCTAACTTCAGTAGTGTATAGTTAATTGAATAACAAAGTTATAATTATTTTTCTAGGTTAGTAACAACAACAAACAATAATTTTATCAAAACAAAAACAAACCTGACTACGTACAAATTCTTAGAACTTCTATTTACTCGCATCCATCTTGCCAAGGTCATTGAACTCTATATCTAGCTCGTCGTGGTCTCAGAAGACAAAAGTTCTGAACTTCTGAATAGCTGGTACCTACAGATGTGTGAACTTATTAAGTTAAACAACTATGTGAGGTGTTCAAGGGCTTATTAGTACTATGGAGTAAAAACAATAGGTATTAATTTATTGGTTAATTAATTGGACTTTGGGATGTATTTAAGGTTGTTGTTTATATTGTTTTATAATTTATTTTTGACGTGACAACGTCTTATAAATCGATGAAGCCGGCTGCACGCACGAAAAAACATGACTCATGCGGCGTTACCACGCTCTGAGGCGTTCCGTTTAAGGCTTGAAGTGCAAGCGAGAGCACGCAACGAGCGACAAAGAGGCACGATCGGCCTCCGCTTTCGGCAGCGTTCGACATCTGACGATTAATTTCTTATGACGTTGTCACGTTCGACTATCGTCAGTAAACCGACTTTACAGACAACCGTTTTTTTTATTAGGCATGATCTATTTCAAATTTTGAACGTGTAGCCAATATACTAAATCAACATTAGGTAGCTACGTCGCAGTACGCATTAATGAGAAATCCTTGTGTTACATTTAATTATTTTTATTATTTTTCTTTTAAATTAAACTCAACTGTGTATGCCAAGAAAATAACTTTTAACTCATAAACTTTTATGAAAATAAATAACACCATCTCTATACTAGGTACTACCCCATCTTTTAGAGCGGTAAATAGTTCGAAACAGGCACTAAACCATATTTTTATCTATTACATATCGGTAACTATTACTTAATTACTTATATCTATATATTCCTTCAATATTGCTCGTAAAACCAGTGATAACAAGCATAACATTCAAGTAAATGTGCTTTCTATTACGTATTCTATGCGTAGATAATATTTATGTCTTACGTTCGAAAAACAATATGGGATATTTTACGATCCAACCAAATATTATATCGTGGCGGAACGTATTAAAAAGGGTTCGAATATTTGCTGAATTTTTCCACAATACTAGCTGTTTTCTGCCTTTGAGGGAACTACTTCCAGCACTCGGGTAAACAGTACTTACACATGTTCTAAGAGACAAAAGCCTGACGAGCAGTTTTATATGTTATCGCGTCGATAAGTAGTTGTCAATTGACTCTATTTAATGCCAAAAAGGTGAATTTTGAAAGCTAGCTGCTGACTGCGACTGCCGACCGTACTTGTAGCGACTGCTTGATATCGGTCGATATCTGGGGGCGTATGCACTGGTGCCTCTTTGAAACAAAACGGTTTCAAGTAAATACCTAAAAACAAGTAGACAAAGTCGCGGCACGTTCGGTCAGCAGTTGCAGTCAGCAGCTAGCATCCAAAACGTACTTTAAGGAAGACACAGAAACAAACGCTAGTTTTCATGAAATACAAAATGTAATGTAAGTTATGTTATAAATAAATAAATAAATAATAATGTCTGGACACATTTTCACACACGGTCGGTTAGCCCCATGGTAAGTTATTAATTAACTTGTGTTATGGGTGCTAACACAACTGATAAACTACATATAGCTACATATATACATATTGATAAATACATATTGTAACACCCAGACCACGGCCAACAAACATGCTCATCACACACATGTCGACCGTACCGGGAATCGAACCCGGGACCTCAGGTTCGGCAGTCCGGCATAGTGACCATTGCGCCATCGAGGTCGTCAAATTGTATGTTATATGTATGTAAATGTAAGTTACTTAAGAAATCTTTACCTTCTCATTAAAAAATTAACAATACTTAATCTCAAACAGAAAACACTCCTCATTACAAACGAATCCAACCAATCTATAAACATAGTCGACTTAGTTAATTTCACCGAAACATCAACCGCCAATTTGTTACCTTCAGTCCCAAGGAACATGGGTAATATATGGAGGGAAACAGCCACAAAGAAAACCCTTGTTTATTAAAAAAGGTGGATGTACTGTCCTATAGTCTCAAAAAGATGTGACCCTCAATCTTTGGTGGCAGAATTACTAGGGCTTTTGTTTAAGTAGGTTTTATGCGAAAAAAAAGCTATACCTTCTAATAGTAAGGTGAAGAGTTTGTTTGTTGTTTGTTTGAATGTGATAATATCGGAAACTAATGGATCTATTTAGAAAATGCTTTCAGTATTAGATAGCTCACTTATTGAGGAAGACTATAGTCTACTTTTTTTTCTTTATGTGCGAAGTAGTTTCTAAGAAAAGCGGGTGTTTTGCATAGCTTATATACTTTACCTTACTTTTTACTTTTACATATTTACTACTGAGTTCCAAATTCACCGAGAACCGTTGTTTGAATAAAACCGGACATATACAAGCTGTTGATTTGCATCCGTGCCATAGTCAAGGACGTAATTATATTAATGATTCTCAACCCTAATCAACAAAAAAATTGGCAGGAAAATTTTTGATTTTAATTTTTTTTCAGAAATCCGTCAATGTTATCTAGCCGTATTTAAACTTGGCGCGTGTGTTACTGGCTTTAAAACTGGCGTTCTGCGCCCTCACACAAACCCAAACAGAAAGCATACGTAACGATCATTCATAAATTTCATTCATAAAATTGGATTACTTCTGAAATACTACGACATTACAATGATAAAAAAGCAGTGCATATTAGTTATTTCCTGTCTACTGTAATTCCAATCGATTATTTACGTATTTCATGTCCTCCTCCTGAAGTATGGCACAAATGCAAATCAACACCTTGTATACTGTCGGTGAACTTGCCAATAAGTAAGGCTATATCATTCAATCTTCCCAATACAAAAGCGATCAATACTAGCCAGAAACTTCCCAATCTGCTACACACAAACATAAACATAAATAATTCACGGAGCAACAGTTTGAAACTATGCCCCTCACTTGATTAATACCACTGATTAATATTGCCTTATTAAAACATTACCAATCTAATTTGCACTTTCCTACTTTCAGTTTAAAGTCCAAAATACAATGACCTGTCACAATAATAGTTTCCTCATTTCCTAGGTTAGTAGACATCTGTATTTCTGGGACATTATTTAGTGGGAATGCTTCTGGAACATGGAGAATAAAATGACTAGCGGAGGTGCCATAACGGAAAGTAGCGCGCCAAAATACGGGTGTTCGAGGAACGAAGAACCTTCTTCTTTTCTTTCTTTAGACCTGACTATTTTTTTTGTTTTTGTTACCTTCTTTAGCCTTTTATCATCCCACTGCGGCTCCTCTCACACGGAGAAGGATTGAACATTAATCACCACGCTTGCTCAATGCGGGTTGGTGATTTCAGACTTTGTAGTGCAGGTTTCCTCAAGATGTTTTCCTTTACTTCAGCCATTGGTGTCTAAGATAAACTTAGAAAGTACATACAAACTTAGAAAAAATGCATTGGTACTTTGCCTGACCTGGAATCGAACCCACATACTCAGGAGGTTGGTTCTTTTACTCTCTAGGCCACCACGACATTTTTTATCACTATTTTTTATGATACCAAAAATCGTTGCCTTTTATCTCATAGAATCCGAACGCCTCGTTAGTTCACTCATAATTTATCGTTTTGTTCACGCGTACCGTACGTTCCTTGACCTGCAAGAAGGCGCCTGACCTACCTGTATTATGGCATCTCTGCTCATCTCTTTTACTCTGTATTCTGGAAATACATTGGCAATCACATAAATGGATTGGCTAGTCACAGAGTAGATAAGCAGTAGGCTAATGTTCTGATCAAGATTGGTTTACTGTATTGCGTTGTCTGTGATCTGTTTCGATTATTTGATATCGCTTCTGATGGTATCGGCATTATCTTAGATAGGTTTTAGATGTGAATCTTATAAAAATCCGCAATGAACCCTAACTTATATATACCTCTACAATGGCTGTAGTTACAAGTCTGTATGTTACGATTTCACGGTTAGCTATCTCACTCTAGTTGTTTCTTACAAACATAGTACCATATAGGAAAACAATATTCGAGATTATGAAGTAGGTTGCTTAGGATGCAATCAAATAATATACCTTAAACCTTGTCTTTAGTTCGACAAATACTATGCTGAAAACTGTATCAAAATCGGTTCAGCCTATATGAGATAATCGCACACGAACATACACACCTATACGTATAAAAGTCAAACTAAGAACCCCCTTTTTTGAAGTCGTTGAAAAAACGTACAAAAACAAAAGACGAACTAACAATCCAAGTAACCAAATCAGACCATATAACTTCGACACACCAAACCAGTTTGAACCGGATTAACTTTACCTCCGACACCGGGTTTCGTTCGTAATCCACTTACATATACTTAGCAAGTTCGGTTGGGTTGATTGAACAACTTAATTCGTGGTTAGTAGCAAAAGGGAGCGAATCTTGAGTTCAATGCGGGTTGCTTTTATTGGGTTAATGGTGAACGAACACCTTTCAGAATCAACATTAGAGAACGCACTGTATGAAACTCATTAACCGACTTCAAAAAAAGGAGGTTCTCACATTGACCTGTATGTATGTTTGTGCGCGATTATCTCACGTTCGTCTAAACCGATTTTAATGCGGGTTTCAGTATTTATCAGACTTGGGAAAAGGTTCAAGATAAGGTAAGTATTAGTGATAGAGGAGACAGTAAAAAAAGATTTTTTGAGAATTAAGTATGGTAAAAAATTCTTTAACTATAAAATCTTTATACAAATATCCTAATCCGAATTTACACTGTGCAAAAATAGCAATATTTAAAGCAATATAAATACCGTTTTATACAATCTAACAAGGAAACAATACAAAAAATATTTTTTTATACAAAAACATGCAAGTCATGAGCAGAGGGTGCTCCAACCGAGTGTAAAGCATTCACTATTCATGAATGAATGAATGAATGAATATAATTTTACTAATATGTACGTGATTGTGCGAAAATAATGTACTATACAAGCTTATGACATTTACTTTGTGCTGAATCATGAAATAATGTAATATTTGTGTTGTGTTAAGCGGTCTACACACCAAAGCCGCTGACCCGGCGGCACGGATCGCCGGCCCAACCCGCCGGCCTTATTTTGAATAATCATGCCGCCGGCTTGAGCCCGCGCGGGCAAGCCGGCGGGGCAGCATGCCGATGCCGACGGCATCCCTCTCCACTCACTCAGTCAGTTGACCGCCGGCTTTCATAGAGTAGGTATTTGGCAATTACTAGAACACCACATGCCGCGGCTGTCGTGCCGCCGGCAAAGTCGTTCGGCTTGGACATTGTGAAGCCGCCGGGTTAACCCGCCGACACTAAGCCGCCGGGCTGTGCCGCCGGGTCAGCGGCTTTGGTGTGTAGACCGCTTTAAAGAAAGAGGTTCCAGAATAGTATAGCTGTTATCCAATTTCAAAATGGGTTGTCTGAAAGACAACAACTGAAAGATATTTTTACACATTCAATGCAGTAGTTTACTGATTTATCTTTGTAAGTACATCATTATCAAAGATACATCAAAGATTTTATCTGACCCCTATTACTATAGTTTAATATACTAAACTTTAAGCTTGAAGTTCATCATATTATCTCAGAAAGTATTGAGCCGATTTGCTAAATTCTTTCAGTGTTAAATATCACATTGGTCGAGGAAAGCTACTTCTTATTTGGGTGCGCGAATTAGTTCACACTGGACTTCGGTGACACCACTGGCAGCTATTATCACTACGCATGTCAAAGGTTTCACCTAGGACTTTCAAATACCATTTAATAAACCTAAAAAACCCTGCCTTCATTCCATACCTCTGTGCAAGAGCAGACAACATGAAGTTCCTCAATCAAAGTCTCTGTGGCTGAACGGTTCGAGGCACTCGTCGCGCCCTATTTCCCGAGTCGCCTCGCGATTGATATGCAATGTTACTGATGCACTCGCACTCTATGTTGCCGGGGAAATCAAAGGGGCCATGCAGGGTTTTCTGTTTCAATTCGTGGGGATTTCGTTTTGTTTGTAATTGATGAAATAAACATGATAATGTGTGGTGTAAGTCGTGGTGGTCTAGGTAAACCAACAACAGAAGTAAGAGACTGGGTTCGATTCCAGGTCTGGCAATTAAGTTATGAGTATGTACTTATTAATTGTATCTTGATGAAGCAAACCGTCTTAAGGAAACCTGGACTCAAAAATCTGAAGTCACCAATCCTCACTAAGCAAGCGTGCCCACCCTCAATGTCTATACGAGAAGAGGCTTGTGCCTTCCAATAGGACAACAGTGTACTTAGTTAGATATATATTAATCAAAAAATATTTATTGAACATGCAGAAAAAGTATACCTACTATATAGGTAGTTATTGCAAAGTTTAAAATGTTCTTGATTCTATACAAGATCTTGTTGCTAATCACAGTCTTAACACCGCCTCAGAAATGTCTTTTCAAGAAACCTACAAGAGTTCGTTAGTTTGCTTGTTGCATCTTTTCAAAGGGTTACGGTCAAGGAAACTGTTCTCAAGCAATTTGGAACTTTCTAAATTAGTATCTAAAGTAAATTTTTCCTTGGCGATTATGTCTAATCATTCCATTTGCCTTGTTATGTTGTTAATGGAAAATTGTTAAGGAATTGATGTGTCATTCTTTTCGAGTTTGTCATGGTCATTAAGAGTTTGATAACCTCGAAGAATAATGGTCTTACTACATAAAAGTTCGTCACGTGTTTAAGGGAAATTCTCCATACATTTATTTCTTAGACATGTGACAAATGCCTGTTAAGCTTTTTTGTAATAACACTGTTTATGTTTTAATTTATGAATGGTTTAGAAAAACGTTTTCAGTTAGTTTTTTTTTATGGGATTTGAACTGTTAATCCACTCTTTATCTATCTCTTTAGACAGAGCTTTTTGACAAAGTGATGCATTCAATACCCATGTTTCTAATCTTCTTCTTTTTATCGAGAAAGCTGCAGATTTAACTGCATAGCAAGTCACAGTTTTATCTTAAATACACCGATTTACTTATCAATATCTATATGATCTATACCCAAAGCTATAATCACTTACTTTTTGAACGGTTTACATTTATTTACCAATTTAAAATTCGACCCTATAATCGGTACATTATACCCACAGATTATACTCATCTATCGAACGATCGCCACTTCTCCCGCGGTTTTATTCGGCGATTTCACTGAAGGCTTTCACGGCATTATGCGGATATTACACAGATCTCTGACGTCATCGTGAACGGTTGATTCTTAATTGTTTGAGTATCGGTTATGCCTTGAATGGTGGTAATTGAATTAATTAATTGGTCTTTTAAAATCAGTGAGTTGAAGATAATGAACGGTTTTTACAACTTCGTATTGATTTTTCCTGACGATTACTTAAATGTTAGTTAAATATATGAAAATAATTACCATGTATACTAGTTAATTATAGTGTTGTATAATTCATAAAATATACAAGGCAAAATATAATTAATTTTACCTAACATCGTTATTAAATAATAAGTAATGTATTACAAATCAAATACATACCAAAAGCGCTTAGTTCACACCTTCAAACTGAAAATTTCACACAACCATACATTTATTTACATACCAAATTTCATAACCGCAAAACACGTGCGATTCACAATAATAAAATCAAAACCAAATCACGAACAATCCACAATTTACCGAGCCAATCAACACGATTACTTTTCAACAAATTGTTATTTCAACGTCAATACATAAATTGCCAAAAATGGTCACCAAACAACCGTAATAAAACCGAAATTTTTCAAAAATCCAATTTTAATAATTGAATTAAAATCAATTGAGCACTCACATTAATTGCAAAACGTTCCGTGTGAACGTTATAATTGCTTTTATAGAATCAATTTGACTCCTTTGTGAACTATGCACGGTTATTAATACGAACGATAATATTGCGAGTTTATCGTTATACTATCCTCCGCCCGCGGTTTTACTCACTTCCCGTGGGAAATATATCATGCCCACGAATAAAAAGTATCCTATAAGGCTATAGGCTACCTCGATAAATGGAATCTCTAACAGTGAAAGCGGAAAACGGACTTGTATTTACTGCGATTAGCGCGTTGAAACAAACATACAAACAAAATCTTCAGCTTTATATTTAGATATAATTGGAGGGAATTTTCCTTATGGGTTTTTGTAAAACAACGCTTTTACAGATAATAGTTGAGATACTGCCTACTTACAGGCTTTTTTGTTTTGGAGTTCTCTCAAAATCTGGGTAAAACACACGTGGATTTCAAAAATTTATCGGAACATTATTTTTCAATTATGTCCTATAAAAAACTTCACCAATTTTTAAAACTAGACCATTTCTTAGTACATAAAAACAGTCTACCTTTTCGAACATCAGACAGTTACTAGCCATGTTTTCTCAAAGACAAGAGAGCCTGTAACGAGCGTATGTCATTGATATTTCTTCAAGAATTCCTTTGGTGTTGAGGAATGTTTCCTATCTTCAATTGTTGGAGAATATTTTTGGGCTCACAATGTTTCTGATGTTTCTTTGTTTTTAAGTTAATTTGTACCTGGTATTTAGTACTTTTGAACTTTGATGGGTTTAAATATTAATGTAATTGGTACTATTGGAAACTAAAATATAAAAAGGTGGATGAAAGTTGTAAAACCATTCATAAAATACGAAACTTCTGGTTTGGATTTTTCAAGTACAAAAATATTGATTGAAAAATGTGTCATACATTAAATTGACAACCCAAAAAATCCGAACAAAGAAACGAGATAATTATTAAATTACCCTCAGTTGATATCCAATTTACCCCTTGTTCCAGCGCTCATAAATAATCTGCTTGACCAGTCAACCCGTCAGCACCCTGATAGATAGTTAATCTCGACACGTCAGTCGCTCGCGAACTATTGAATCGATTCATCGGTAATCGCACAAAGTGCTCACCGATTTTAATCGACTCATTTCAGTATGGTCACCCCGATTGCTCTCGACAAGACCGCGCGTCAATTATTTTGCGGGTTTATTGAAATGATGTGTCGTTTTGTATTTGTGTCGTTTTTTCTTCTTCTTCTTAGGATAAAGAAATAGAAAAAGAACACGAGCATTCTTATGCAAAATTGTAGAAATCTCTCCATATTAAATTATTTTCATGTAAAAAGACGCTCGGCGTTCTTTTGTTGTTATTTCTTGAAAGAATTTGACGAGCAGAGCATTTGCTCGTATGGTTTAATACACCATTAGCGTAAGAGCTGCAGACTTTGCAAACATAACAATATGATAGTTTCTCTTTGCAATGTAGCTTTTGACATAGAATTGTAACAACGAGTTCTGTTGAGATAACGGAGATAATTTTTGACTTACAGAGATGTAACGCAGCTAACTTTCTGACTCCAGACTGTTCGAGAATGTGGGAATTTTCGTTTAGAAACCTAAAACCTCTTATTAACCATTAAAAAACATACTTAAATAACAATCCCGTAACTTGAGTACTTCCCACATAAATGTATTGTTTCTATCTTCAGAGCACTTAAAACAATGGCTCTCGAACACAAACTTGGAGTTTTAAAATAATATGATAAAGGAAATGTACTTCTGTTTTGTAGCCAAAACTACGTCTCATCCATTACGGTCGGAACATAAATCAAAAGTTCTGAAAACCTCTGAAAACTTAATAATCTAGAACACGAATGTAACTTCTGATAAAATTCTTTGAAAATTATTGTTTCAGAAAACCTGTAATAAAATTATGATTAAGAGCGAAAAGTTCGCATTTCTGAATCGTTTTGTTAGATAAGAGGATTTCGACAAATAAATGCCTTTTCTTTTGAAGGAATTTAAGGCTTTTTGAAATTAAAGATAGAAATCGAACCTCTATAGGCGATAAAGATAACAATGAACCAATGAACACCGTTAAATTAGTAAACTTTTTCAAACTTTAATATTTCGTATAAAACGTACTAAAATTGAAAAATCCGTAAGTACTATTACCCTAAAATTGTATGGAAGGTCTTATATTTTTAAGACAATTTAACAATTTTTATTTACTTAATTATATACAATTTATTACTAAAGTATTATAGTTTTAACCTAGAATAAACAAACAAACTTAAAATGTTTTTATAATTCTAAAACAATATTTGTCAAAGACTGTATTATTGTTATTAAAATGGATGCCACAAAACCTCAGAGACAACAAAATAATGAATTGACGGATAGCTCGTAGCAGATTGCTACAAGTGCTACGCCGTAGCAATGTCATCAGCTACGCCGTAGCAATTAGTGGAATGTTGAGTTTCAGTTTCAATTTTCATTTGAATGTATTTAATCTGTTAAATTGAACTCGAAATGTCATTATTCGTAGTTTTTAGACAATCAGAAATTTATTAAAGTTCTATATAAATTCATATTACTTAACTGTGTATGGAAAATTCAATTATTCAATGCAATTAAAATCTGACTGAAAATAATCAAAAATCTCTCATTACTAAGAAGTTGATAGATATTGTATGGGCTTGTCATGCGAAATTAATCAAAAATTTTAATTAATCGAAGTTATAAATAAAGAATATAATAATTAAAGTTATGTTCTGGAAACTTCGATGTGCTCATTAGAAACAAAGTTTATTTGTTAGGGGATTATGTTGAGAATTAAACGTATTGTTTTACGAAAATTAAAATACCCATTTTGGAAAATCTTTAAATTACAAGTAAAAACACATGTTATGGAAAAACACATGGCATGGAATCTATAGACGATATAAAATATTTTGTATTTAGTAGGTAACGTTAAGTTTAATCGAAATCCAAACATCTCTTTGTTTGTTAATGTTTGTTTTGTAGTCCAACCACCTATATGCACTCTCCATTTTACAACTTCCGAATACTGGAGCGATTGCTTATCATGACAACACAATTATAGTTCGGCCATTCAGAGAATGCGTTCCTGACACGTCGCGATTGAACTGACGACGTAACTTTGCAATGGCGTTGCAGTTACGATAAAAATATTTTTGCTGGTTGTTTACCGTTTTAACAATTGAGGAGCATTAAAACAACATTATTATATCAATAATCAATGAATGTTATAATTCAGTCAGTTCAATCGCGACGTGTCAGGAACGCATTCTCTGAATGGCCGAACTATACTAGAAACACGATATCTTATGGTACAACGAACTTGTTTTTTTAAAGCGTACTAGAAAACTAACAATGTTACATGTCTTATAAATTATGCTACATTTGCTTGTATTTTCAGTCCACATAACTAAACAGTGCAATACGGAAGAATCGAACTAAAAATCAAAGAAACGATCGCTTGCCTTTTTCTAACTTTTTTGCTTATAATTTGTTTGATAAATATACAATACATAAACTGTATGACTAGCCTCCCAAAAATTACCAAGCAAATAAATTCTTCTACATACATCATTCTATCAAAACTTCAATTTCAAATTAAAAACATTATTCAACTTAAGTTTTAAGGATTGAAAAAGATTAAAAATGCAATAAATGACAAAAGGGAACGCAACGCAATCGAGTGAAAGAATTCTTGCAAATGTTTGTTTAATTATTTTTAAATTGAATTAAAAATACGTCTTGAATGTAAATTGTATTTTAAAGGCATTGGGTATTGTATTTCTTGTGATATCGTTGATTAGTTTTTTATTGAATTAAAATGAAAGCCTTATTACAAAACATCAGTATTGCACAATATTCAAAACAAGCGACTCCAAAGAATGGCTTGCATGTGGGTATAAAGTAGCCTATATTTTATTTTGATCAGGCATGCAAAAGTAACAAATATATACAAACTCACAAACTTTTATAGTTACAATTTCACAAAATATCCCTTTGGTTATTACCATCTCTGTCGAGTGCGACATATCTTGGTTTATCCGAATTACCCACCTTTTTATTGAATTAAATCATACAGTTTCATTTAAAAACAATGACCTCAATAAAAGTCATCTTCAATTCCAGGAGATTACAGTTCATGCAAAAAAACTGTCACAATTATTTCGTCTTTCATTAAAACAGGAGAAGCGGCCAATCAGAAAAGTTGTCAACTTGCAAATAATTGTACCTGTACTACCAAATATAATCATCACTTCACCAAATTAACCATCTCACTTATCGCCATACAAATAAGGTTCAAAATCAAGTGACAAAAATTGTAACAGCTGCAAACATAAGTTTGCAAAAACGTCACTCATTACCTCACAGTGACATTTGTATGACAAATCCCGAAGCAATTTCATAAATATGCATTTGCATATTTTCCCATATTATAATTGTTATTTTAATTGCAAAAACTATTCTGAACTTAATTCGAGTTTAATTGTACGTTGCGATTAAGGTCAGGTACGGAGGCGATTCTTGCTGTTACTTTAAGGGTACGGACATGTTAAAACTTTTAGCGAAAAACGCTGTTTTTCCGTATATAATATTTTTAATAATTTCAATACAATTAAAAGACTAAAAAGTTCCTTCATCGGTGTGCGACATTGTGTCGTATGCAAATGTTTTTCTGTTCTACTCGCTCTAGCAAATTGTGGCACATTACGAGCGAATATTCACAAAATACGAGTATCATTAAATTTACTCGTTTACGTTGCCTAAAACCACCATTGTTAACCAAAAGGCTGATACTTCTTTCTACTCTATCCATAAAATGAAATGACATTTAAATTCAAAGTATTATACGCCTTTTTGCGATAAATCCGTTAAAATACGCAACCAGAAATTTCTGTATGACAGTTACAGATGACACTTAAAAAAACAATGTTCTATGTATATCAAATCAACCAAAAATACACTGTAAAAAATACAGCACTATTTTTATACAAAATCAAAAGAGAAAGTTTTAACTTAACAAATCAAATTCTATGTGCATTGAAAAAACTGTGCTGCAGTATTTTCTGTTACGCTTTGTGCTAGATAAAGGCCTGTTTTTTGGCTTCGAACTGGCTTTCTTTAGGTTTTTTATTTATTTTTCATTTGTCATACGAGAGTATTGTATGACGACTGAAAGAGATTGTGTGTAAGTCGACATGGTTAGAAAGAATGTTACTTGTGAGATGACGGCAGATAGAAGAGTGAGAAAGGAGAAAACATGCTGCGCCGACCCCAAACTAAATTAGGATAAGGGCAGGAGGATGATGATGATTTTCGCACAAGAGTATGTTTTTGAAGCACGTTAAGAGGTTTTGCAATTATGTTCATTATTGTGAAGTATGCACTACTATTTATATACTTACAACTTTTGTAATTTTTTATTATGATTAAACTTTGCAATAATATACAGGGTGGCCCATCCATAGGCGTCCAAAAGAAAAATTTAGAAGCTCTATGCTATGGGCTATCCGAATCACCCCCATGTATGTTTAGCGATTTTTTGTAGTTTAGGAGCTAGAATTGTTTTTAATTTTTTTCCGTAATTTTCATTTCAACATTGTTTTTTCTATTTAATCTTTATTTTCCTAACGTTTACAGATGTTTTTTTTGTGTAATTAATCATCGTGATAGTAGCTAACACCTGAAAAAAAGCAGTTTGGCTAAACATTCTAGAACTTAAATAAAATTTTATCATCTGAAGTTCAAAATTAGAAACCTGCTTAGAAACCCCTTATTATTTTTTTTAAGCCCTTAACATTTTTGGTTACTGAACTCCAACAGTAATTTTGAACTTCAGATAAAATTTTATGTAAGTTCTAGAATGTTTAGCTAAACTGCTTTTTTCAGGTGTTAGCTATTATCATGATGATTAATTACAAAAAAAAACATGTGTAAACGTTAGGAAAAAAAGGTAAAATAGAAAAAAATAATGTTGAAATGAAAATTACGGAAAAAAATTAAAAACAATTCTAGCTCCTAAACTACAAAAAATCGCTGAATATACATGGGGGTGATTCGGATACCTCATAGCATAGAGCTTCTAAATTTTTCTTTTGGACGCCTATGGATGGGCCACCCTGTATATTAGAAAAAAAATAAGTCTCATAAATTGATCTGTTTATTCAGCTTGTATTTTTGATATTATCGTCTGCATTCAGTTTGATTGATGACAAAATAAAATAGATTTCTGAAAAACGTTTTGTTAATTAGTTTTTAAAGCCTTTTGTTTGAAATAGTTTCACAACAGTGTCATCTGCTGAAGTTTGTTCACAATATTTTCAAAACTATGATAATTTAATATTAATGACCCTGCAATTTACGAATTATGTTTAAGAAAAAAAATTTATACAAACAATTTAATACCAAATCTATACTAATATTATAAAGCTGAAGAGTTTTTAGTTTGTTTGTTTGAACGCGCTGATTAGCGCGAGCTGAGATTTCAGGAACTACTGGTCCGGTTTAAAAATTTCTTTCAGTGTTAGATAGCCCATTTATCGAGGAAGGCTATAGGCTACTTTGTATCCCGGTACGGGAAGTAGTTCCCACGGGATGCGGGTGAAACCGCTGGCAGAAGCTAGTTTGATAATATAGACATAAAACGTTTTCCTAAGTCCGACTAAGAAGGTGATGTAAACCACATAAAAATCGGTTCTCACAAACTTATATATGTACTTACAGGTCAAACTATTATATTCTCCCTTTTTAGGTCGGATACAAAGTTAAAAAAATAACATAAAATATTCCTAAACCTTAGGATACACCAAATGACCATCACCATAATGACGTAATTGTTTTATTTTAATTGACCGCGATCTTAACCAATGTGTCCTTACCTTTATTATAATTACAGAGTACAATGAAAAGCGCGAATTAAAAGTTAAAAAACAAATTTAAATATAAATTAATGGAAGAAAGTGCAACACAGCTAAATGTTATACAATTTACTTGTAAATTGTAGTTGCGAGTCAGTCTTTGAATACGTAATTTAAATAAACGTAATTTGTGTATGTAAATATACCCTATAATTTTTATAATTCTAGTAGCAATCAACTATTTTTTTAAAGCGTATGTACCGATTTTATTATCACACTTTTATTTTTAGGCATATTCGCCCAAAGATACCCATCTATTCTTACAATATTATTAAGGTAAAGACTTTGTTGTTTGCTTGAACGCGTTAATCTCAAGAAAACCTTGAAAAAAAAAACTTCAGTGGTAGATTCGTACATTTATCGATGGAGATTTTTTTTTCCAGGTGAGCGAAATAGTTCTTGTTTATTTGATTCATATATTTACAAGGTCTAAAAATAGAAGGAAAAGTGTGGATAATATCAGACTGGAAGTCCCTATTGGATACCATTAGATTAAGGGATGGTCTTGAGTCTCCTGTGTAACACTAGTTAAGGTATATCCTTAGAGAATACACCTTCCATATGTAGGTATGATTATTATAGTACCAAATAATACGTTAAAGTTAAGTTGTATACAGATATTTTTTGTTCATTTATCTGTCTATTAGTTCATTTATTTGTTCATTTATAGTAAAAATAATATTTGACCTTAAGAAAACATACTGATACTGCTTCTTATATCTAAGTAGATAAATATCATAGTCAAATCAAAAGTATTTCTTTAATTCTCTTATTATTGTTATATTTTTCCTATTTCATTTTCAAATTGAATAAACTTCTTTATAAAGGAAAAAGTTGTAGAAATAATACCAAAACTTTTAGTAGGTGCTCAGTTTAGGCATTATAATACTAGTCTTCTGTCAATGTTATAGTTTCAAAAAACTTCTTAACATTAATAATAGTTTAGTTCAACAAGGAAACAGCACCATTTACAGGGCCAACAAGAAACTTGTCGATTGCACAAAAAGGCTTCTGAGTAGGGTAAACGTTTTTCGGACCAAAATGGCCCCCAGAGGTACGACTCGACATTGGCTATCCTCACAGATTGTGCCATCAATGCGTGCTTGGACCCTATTATCTGTAAATAAGTGGTGTTGCCAGTTTACCCGCGTATAATTAATGTTGCCATGATAGCAGATTTTTATAAGTGTCCTGGGATAACCGATGGCGTTATATTGAATGTTGGTATACGATGTTGACGACAGAGATTTTTATAATAAAGAGACGATTATCAAAAGCCATATATTTAATCAAAGTTTTTTCTTTTGTAAAGAAAATTAAACATGTTTTGAAAACATATAGATCTGTTGAATTCATTCGCGTATTCGTTCACCGATTCCCATTGTGGGAAAAATTAATATGTCAGAAGCAATTTCAAGTATTTGTATTTTCAATCCTAATATTACAACTGCCAAAGTAACTGGATCTCTCTTTCCGCCTTTCACGTCCAAACTACTAAACTACCTATCCGATTTACATATTTGGTACACAGATAGAACTAGAGAAAAAACATAGGCTACTTTTTAGTCATAAAGTCTTATAGCCAGTCTTACCAAGGTGTTGAGTTGTACTAGATCAAGGCACTCCCATGGACAGTTACTCTATGCAAAACATTGGTACTTAGCTACATTTGCTACATTCGGTAAGTTTACTTACAATGGGCCATGAGACATCATATCCCAGTTTCCCAAGCTATCTCAACGCAACAAATGATCCTTCTACCCGCAGATACAAGGCTTTAATGTATTCAAACAATTCGTTTACAAGACAAATGGTCTATTGTGCTGTTACCCGGCTATTTGTTAACCGTTTAATGTCAAGATTGTTTTAAAGAAAGTCAAGGGCTCCTCAGTTTGATGGATTGTTTTAATTATTTCGTGAATTTGGTATAATTGCGGTGCTTGTGATCATTTTTAAGGGCGCTTTTGGTTTTAAGGAGAAGACGGTAGTAAAAAGTGGATAATTATTTTTCGGTTTAAGTTTTCGTTAAATAACTTTGTTGCTATCTGTGAGTGTCAAATGATTGAAACTCTTTAAGTAAAATTTCACTGTATATGATTTAGGCATCAAATGGATGATTACAAGGATTACGATTTTTGACGATCATACTGAGTATTTTGTTCGTTTTTTAATATAGATCAACAAGCCATTTTATGGGTGGCAAAGTTATTTGTTTGAGAACTGTAAATACTATAGGTATTTCACGAGAAGGGTTAAATTATATTTATTTTAAGTTAATAATAAATCGGTTTATCAGTTCAGAGGCTTCAGTAAATCAGTCAGACATACTCATATACCCCGTAGTTTTTGCGATGAGGGTTCAAAATGACTTACAATAAATATATCAAAAAAGAAAAACAGCAATATTTATGTAAGTTATATAAAAATAATTTCGCGGCCAAACACACACGTCGATAGAGGGAAGTAGGAAAAACTTGATTATATCAACAAATAGAGGAATTCCATTATAAATACAATGCCAGTCATTTTCCGCGGCCACTCTCACTGGGATGCAGGAAAATAAATAAGTGACGTCTTCTGGGATAATATTTTGGTAAAGGATATTCTTGGAATCGGTTATGCTTGTCATTTGGCTCACTTAGAGCTTCTGTAGACTGCAAACTTTTAGTCGGCCGATTATTTGATCGATTTCACACTACAACGATCAGGTATATGTATACTTAAACAGTTTGATGTGTTAAATGAAACTATCACGATAGTAATATTAAGTCACATATCTAGTTTGGGTATGTACACGATATATGATAAAAACCTTTAAGTGCAGACGCATTTGCTTATAGTACCTGTACTATGCAGCGTACGAAAAGGTGGCATTTTGATGAAAGTTATCGACAGTAATTAGTTATAACAAAATTAAAAACTGTTTCAACTCACATTTTTTCAGCAAACAGATTAAAATGTGAGTAGCGTCACAGTAAAATTGCTAGAGCTCTTCAATTCCTCAACTGCTGTATTTTGAAAACGTCATAAACATAATCTGTTTTGAATTTAGAATAATTAGATTATATTTCGTATTAAATAGTAGGTACATTTTCTTTTCTTCTACGCTATTTTATTAAAGAAAACTGAGCCATCGATAAAGAAGAAATATTGCGCAAATAAATAAAAATAAAAAAGTATCTTGCAACTAGAGCTGCACCCGAGAAGAATAAAAAGAACAAGATACAGCACAAAGCCTGCGCTAATAGACTGTTATATTTTATGAGGTTCTACTCTAAATGATATATTATATTCTACCCTTCCTATCTATACAATTCTCATAGTAATTTATCAATGGGAATGTTTGTTTGTTACACCCTTTTGTAAAACGGTGGAGCTTGTCTGCTCCTATGGCAATTGGTTATAAAGCCAGTTATAGAATTCGGAGAAGTATTAGAATAGTACTTAGTATCCCATTCATATGAGTTACAAATGTTTTCTGAACTTTTCAAATCAGACCACTCATTCCTGCGATAAGCGCAAATAAACACTCTTCACCATTTATGTCTACAGCTTATATGACCGAAAATGTCTGTTTCTGAATTACGCATCCCAAAGTTTAAGTATGTAGTGTAATACGTAGGCAATGTCACGGTTAGAACCTACCTAGTATTAAAATAAAAATAATACTCTACAAACAGCGTGGGCCTCACGCATTTCATATTCTTTTTAATGAGAATTTATTACGGCGAACAACTTCGGCTTCAAATGTAACAGTTATTCGGAACACTGAAATGTACTCGTTCCGCGGAACATGTCCGAACTGTGAAATATAACTGTTATATATAGTAGAACAGTTATGAGTTTATTCGGTGTTTCACTAGTTGATGTTCTATGTTTGAATTTCATTTGACGTTTGTTATATATTATTAGAGAGTCAGGTTTTTTATTTATTGTAGTGTTATTTTTTCTATTCTAGATAATTTTTTTTTGTTTGTGATTTGGAAAATTCTTTCACTGTTGGGAAGCTATACTGTGGGAGACCACATATATGCCTGAGTAACATAGGCTACATTTGGTCTCGGCACAGGAAGAATTTCCTTCAGCACAGGGGTGGAACCGCGGGGTATCTGATATCAAAGGTAGGTAATATTCAATCCTTTCTTTACTTTACATTAGGCCATTTTCATAAAACTAATACTTCACAATTTGATCAATAACCGACTACTGCGATTATAATCCTGAGCAGTAGATGCAATATTATTTAATTTTCAAGTTCTCTTTTCTTACAAAATGCTGTATATTCAACAAAATCATAAGAAATTACTGAAATAGCCTGCAATAAGTTAATGTAGGCCATACCAACACGCATGTTTTGACAACTCACAAGACTTATGAGGTGTAAAAATAGTTATTTGTAATTAGAATTGCGATTATAGAGTAAATTATAGTTTTCTTGATAAGAATTTCAAAACATTTGTTTGTTGTGTGAATTACGTGTTTATTGCTTATATATAAATGTGTCTTACACGCAAACATAATGTAATTCCTATATATACCAGTATATCTGTATAAAAAATATTCATATTATGCACAGGTTTTTACTTAAGTATCACCTGATTTTGATATGCATTCTAATATTATAAAGCTGAAGAGTTCGTCTGCTTACATACGGTGATCTCAAGAACTACTGGTCTGTTTTAAAATTTATATAAGTCTTAGATAGACTTATTTATCGAGCAAGGCTATAGGCTATTTCTTATTCCCATGTGATGAGGGTGAAACTGATGGCTTACTGCTGCTTGTTGTTTATAAACCTATGGTTATTCTCGGCATACACACAGTCATTGGATTTAAGGCTTATGTAACGAACCTAAATGAAATGGCAAATTGTGGAGGAAAATGTACCAAACCTTTCTCGGAAATACAACGTAATATGAGACGAATGATATTTAAATTATTCGCAGCAAAAAACAGTACATTGATTAAAACAAAAAAAAAAAAACGTCTAAAAATATACTCGTTATTTCAAAAGCAGCACATTTCTATCATACATGTGTACCTTAGATCATTAACCAACTGGATTCGCCATGGACACAAATGTCTACGCCTAAAAGTCTGCCGTTGTATGCGCGGGGACAATGCAACAAACGTGACTGATACCTGACTGCTTACCGACGCGTTTCGAACACATCGTTACACACGCACACGACAAAATTGTCAAACACGAATATAAACTTGACGCACACATTTCCTACTTACGTGTATAAGCACAGGTCTCTTTTTGGCAGAAAGGAGGTACAGCAATGCTATGTCCAGTTGGCTACATGATCTAAGCTCACACACAATCCTCCGCAGATTGGCCCAGAATCATTCATATATATTTTTTAATAAACACAGAGAACAATGTAAAATATTTCCACGTTTTTTCGCGATGTCCCATTGTTAAGTATTATCTGTGGATCATGTTGGATTCACACACAATTCACGAAATGTATGAGCTTTGGAAATATTCTTCATTTATCAAAATTCTAGCTGTTTGTGAGGTAACTACTAAACTATAAGCTACTTTTTATCTTAATCTTAATCTTTTCATCTTTAGTATAAGCTACTTTTGACTTTTAGTGTAAGCTACCTTTCTCAGGGTTTAAGTTATCTTTGTACCTATCAAACTTCATTGAAATCGGTCCAGTAGTTTTGACGGCAAAGTGCGATAGACAGACAGTTATTTTGGCATTGAAAATTATTTTGTAAGGATTTTTATCCCGAAGTTAATGTATAATCCTTAAAAAACCGGGTGAGACCGCCAGAAATAGCTAGTCACGAATAAATATAACATTTTACATTACCTACGTTAAATACATACTTTTATATGTACTTTATAAGATCAAAGACATTCTGATATTGACAAATATTTCGAAACATGATCAATCGATTCTTTTACAAATGTTTAAATGTAAATACATCATAAATAGAAGGTAAATGTGAATAATATTTGAATAAAATACTCGTTTCATACATAATATTTATTTCTATATATAAATTGAAAATTGTATTTGTCGTAATATCATACCGTAATATGTTAAGGAACATTTTCCTTTAATAATATTATTAGAAATTGTTTATTTCTTGTATTTGCCAAACTGTACCTACAAACGTACAAATATACTTACTAGAAAAGATGCTTTTAATAATCATGCTGTTTGGTATACTGGTATATTTAGACTTTGGTTTGGAAGCCGACCCCAACATGGTTGGGAAAAAAGGCTCGGAGGATTATGATGGATTATCAAGTATAATCAGTGTTTAGGCAGATTTAGAAAACTGGCCCTATATGCGGCTAGTTATCTTATCTAATCGGGGGCTCCTAAGGTCTAGGGTCGAAGCCTGCCTGGGCTGTGGGATTGTTCGAAAGAGTAACCGCAGCCCTGGGACTCAAAGGGCTCCAGATAGCACAAATGGTGAATATCGCACCTCAACAAATGTACTATTTTTAAGTAAAATTATCCCTCTATATACTAAGTCGATTTCAACAAACTGATATAAATCTATGTAACGAATAAAAATTCAGCAGGCATCTGATTCAAAGCTATTGGGAATTAAAATAGGCAATCAGCACCAATTTATGTAAAAAAGAAAACAAAACAAAGCACTAACAGCTGACCTTTAACTCCCTAGATTAATTACAATAGAAACACTAATGTAGATCGCACGTTTATCGGAGCCGAAATAACCGAACGCACCGAACGTAAGAAATTTAAGATCTTTTTAGAATAAAGATCTCATGAAATCTTAAGCCTTTACACCTTAAAAGTTTTGCTCACATTAGTAACTTAGGTACATAATTAACTTACTATACAAATATAAAACGCCTAAGTAAACCTTACCGTTATTTCTTAGAACTTCTTACAATTTTATTTTTTATTTTATTTTATTAATTTTAAGGAAACTTACAGCTACATACATCGTTTATTTTAGGGTAATAATGTGGAAGAGGGCCAATAACAAGTTTCCACTCATAACAATCAAAATGGGCATTTACAAAACGACGAAAAGTTTCAGTGTACATATCAAATTACAAATTTCTGCATACAGCTAAAATACAAATACAAACAACAAAAAACCATGATGACAATGTGTGAAATGCACAAAGATATAATTGTAAAAAGTTCCTATTCAAAGAAACAGCAACACAAACTTTTCTTTAATTGACGGATACTGGTTGTAAACAAATCCAGATCTGTATCCAGACACGCTGCATTAAAAGTTCTGCACGCTCGTAACATAATTTACGCAAGTTACTTACCTACGTAGGTATTTTTAATGGAAGCAACTTACAATCGTAAAGGAGTTATGTAATTGCAAGGTTAGACCACTAGAATCAAACTTATTTATATTTTTGATGTCCATATGTGCTTGTGAATGTCTTAATTAAATATTTAATTGACTTGACTTTGACTTTGATTCACCAAAAATGCCTTCCTTGAATTTGATTCGTTCGGCGTGTTCAACGCAAATAAATGTAGGTTCACCATAATACAGTACTATCAAGAAACTTTTCAATTAGTGTCCAGAGCGAATAAAGTCTACCCAAGATTAAGTCTGTAATCAGAGCAATTTAATCAACTGTAATCCCCATTCCGTTCGTTCGCTGTTACTTCATTTGTGCATAGAACCTGTCTCCCCGACTATGTTAGGCAAGGAGCTATGTTAATACATGCTGGAGTTTTTTTTTTAATTTCAACTCTATTTTACAACAATTTTGTAAGTTTTAAAAATATAGTTGCGATTGTAAATGGCTGGAAATAAATAAAAATTGTTTAAGTAGTAAAACAAAGGACTTCAAAATTAAAAATGACAGAATTTTAGTTTTTACAAACGGTTACTTATTTGTAAAAGAAAACTAACTTAAGTTAAAGCGATAAAAAGTTTTTGATTTATTTATCTTTTGGTGTACCTAAAATTAATATTGAAATTTAAAATAAAATAACCAACCTGTATATTTCATGTAGGTAACTAGAAAGTTACTCTACTCCGTTATTGTAATATTTCTAATGTTTTATGTTCCTTGACTAGAATTGTAATGGCTTACAGCGCTATGTAAGGTTTAATATAGACTGAAAAATGCATGTGCGAAGCCTGTCGCTCTACTACATTATTAAAAATTAATATTTTACAGAAACGGAGAAGAGTTATTTGTCTTTTTTGCTAGCTTTTTATCGCGGTTTTCCTAGCGTTCCGGGGGGACTTTACTCAGGAATAGACTAGCTTCTTAACAGTGGTAGAATATTTTCAATCGGTTCTGTTGTTTCGGAGCGTTTAAGGCATAAACTTTTTACTTTTTTAGTGTATTAAAGTATATGTGGAATAGATATCTACATATAGTACGGTTTTTCTAATCGTCTGTAACTGCCGACTTACTTTATATCAGTCACTAGATAAAAAGCGATGATGTCACAACTGGAACCTTTTGAAAGCGACTGCGTCCAAGGCCGCGGGCATGTTCGGAATCGCAGTTAAAGTCGCTAATTATTTAGGTAGCCAACACCGCCAAAAAGCTTCTCCAATCAGCGTGGTCCACTTCGCAATTACACGCACATTTATTTCGCCACTATTGGTCGCAATATTGTTCCCTTACCCCACTCTCCTCGAATAATGTAATACTTCAAAAATACATCGCTGCATAGCTTCTTACTGTACGCATCTCTCTTTTATTTCTCGCCATATTTCACCTACACTCATCATCAAATCTAGCAATCAGGCCACACTAACTTTCAAGTACCGGCGCATCAATCCAGTACAAACATATAAAATGTCTGTCTGTTTAAAGGCAAATGAATGGATTTAAAAAATAATAAATATATTATCTATATTGTATAAACCTAATACAGCACCTCTTTCTATTACAGAAACACGTTTATTAGCATACACGTGTAAAACAAATGAACATGTCCAGAATTAGCTTCGAGTCTGTCACCTGTGACACGCTATTAGTTTAGCAGCCTTTATACAGGTCAGTGACCTCGAGTATTGCACGTTTTGGGGTGCATATACAAGTAAAAATGCAGTTTTTCGGAGGTAAAGGCTAAATATATTGAATACCTACTTATACTTATTATAAGTGTGGAAGTGTTTGTTACGCTTACAAGATAAAAAGGATGTATGATTTGAGACGCATAAGGAGAGATGGACTAGGTACGTGTCATCTCCATAGAGGTCTTAATTCCCTCTATAAAATACTTATTATTTTGTATACTGTAAGTAAACGTATTGCTAAGAAAATTTATAAAAAGACAACAATGAAGAGTACAAAAATAGAACACAAAGGTTTTGCTTACTGGTACAAAAATCTCAATTTTACCTTGAAACGGGTAATTTTAGACATTACTTGGTACAAAATGAGTTAACGTAGGAATTTTAAGTGCAAAAAGACATACGTGGTTTGTTGTAATAATTCAAAATTACTCCATACAAAATTAACACCAATACTGCAAAAATATTTTCGCAGCTCGTCTTTCTAATTAATGGTACCAGTCGAAAAGTTTATTTATAGTAGATTTTCTGAAAATAGAGTGGGTTCCCAATTACGAATACGAATACGGTGTGTTCACAAATGGATTTGATAAAATAACATCACCAATGAGATCGGGTTGCCACATGGAGAACAAAATGACTAGCGGAGGTGCCACTACGGAAAATCTCCTAAGTAGCGCGCCAAAATTCGGGTGTGCGGGGGACGAGGGACGTTACTGGTTTCGCCTTTTTGGACCCTAGAATTTTTTGTAAAACCAAGAATCTTTGACAGATATTTCAAAGAACCCGAAAGCCTTGTTAGTTCACTAGTAAAGCCGGCTTTTCACTATGGGATATAATATAATATACATTAATTACATCCTGAGATATTTCTCGCTGTGTTATATTATTTTTTCAAAATGTATGACGAGCGATAAAATATTATATCTCAGGATGTAATATATATTATGTTATATCCCATTATGAAATAACTGATCGTCTTGGTCACGAGCACCGTACGTAATTGACCTAGAAGAAGGTGCCTGATCTACCTGCATTATGGGATCTCCACTCATCTTTGCCTGCTCCGTGGGTTGGCAGCACGAATCAATTTGGTTCACAATAGCGTATCGAGCCGGTCGACAATATGGCTAAACATGAGAATATCGGCAAATGTTCAATATTTTGATTTTCGTCGCGGTTTGGATGTTATTTTTGATATTCTAAAAGCAACGGTTTAAATTGTTGATTTTTATTTCGAATGAGATTTTTGTGTAATAGGACCAATTATCTTTTACTCTATGAAATTGATATTGATATGAAGACCTCAAAATTGGTACTTTTATCACTTAGGAGCAAAATGGTGCTATTGTTACCAGTTAACTGGTAATTCAGGATATTTTGACAAGTCAAGGTCAGGTAAATTAATCTCGGATGTATCTTAACCTATAGAATTTCTCAGGAACAAACTGGAGATTATATAAGTTACGATTAAAATTGGTTCTATAGCTATATGAAAAACACATGCAATTTAATATTGTATACTTACTGTGCTTAATGTTCGTGGTGGCCTAGTGGTTAATAGAACCAACCTCTCGAGTATGTGGGTGTGGGTTCGATTCCAGGTCAGGCCAGTACCAATGCAACTTTTCTAAGTTTGTATGTACTTTCTAAGTATATCTTGGACACCAATGGCTGATAAAAAGGTGAAGGAAAACATCTTGAAGAAACCTGGACTATAGTCTGAAATCACCAACCCGCATTGAGCAAGCGTGGTGATTAATGCTCAATCCTTCTCCATGTGAGAGGAGGCCTGTGTCCAGCAGTGGGACGATAAAAAGGCTGTAACAGTAACTGTGCTTGATGGCTAGTGTTGAACGAATCTATCTATCGATACCTACAGTCGTAAACTACATTTAAAAAACGTCCCCTGCAAAGTCTTGTAAATGCACATTGAGCTATACTTTAACGTCCTGTCTTGAATGAATAACGATAGACAATTGACCCCACTTTAAGTCTCAATTCCTGCAGTTGGGCAAACATTAGTTTGTCTTACAAATGTTTGTGATCAAACCAAATGTTTGTGAAAGCGATTTGTGTTTGTATTGGCAAGAGTTGGAATGAAACAGTGAGCTGTGGTTACTGAGACTAGTAGAATTGATCTTTATTTGTTAAGTCTTTCAAAGTGTTGTACCTAAACTGGAAGGAATAAATACTTTATTCTCATTTCACGAAGAGGGGACTACACTGCGCACCGGGAAAAAGTAACTTCTAGGCTGCCTCAAAAAATGACCTGTCTTTTACAAGAAAATTGAGAATTTTACAAATTGGTCCAGTAGTTCTCGAGATAAGCGCGTTCAAGCAAGCCAAACCACAAACACTTTATTTATAACTATAGATTGGTTACTAGAGAAGTTCAAATAAAAAGTAATTAATATAGTATATCAGTAATCAATACTCAAATGAAACAGTTTTATAAGGAATAACCACTTTTCAATTAAATTAAATGTGAGATTTTTTCATAGATTTTATCTTTAAACAAAAATACTACCAAATTCAGAATCTTAATTAATTAAAAAACTCAGCTTGACGCATCCCAGCTTCGAAATACAGATTTATTCAGTTTTGATATTTGTTAATTAAGAAAGTTTGAAGTTCATGAAATATTTTAAATTATTTTCCTTTTCTGTGTACCTTAATCAACTTCGTGGTAAGGCTAAACTTTTGAGACGGACAGACATATGTATAATGCAAGCTCTTTTACACTTAGAGTAGCACACTGCACACTTTTAGTCGGCCGATAGTTTGGGCTCATAAATTAGTAGGTATGAAGATGAATGGTAGTACGCACATTACAAAGATCAGGTATTTAGTCGGTATCAGACCGACTGAGAACTTTGATTGGTTTCTATATTTTTTAAGGCTATTCTGACCTATAGATAGACGTGTTACTGGGGAGTTTGTTGCGCCACTTCTTCTTCCCAGCAAAAACACATAGAAATTGTGAAGGGTGGATGTTTCGGGGGCTATCTTTTGTACATTTTCGACGTTCAAAAAGTGCTTTTTTGCAGCCAAGTTTGAATAAATGATTTTTGGATTTTGATAAAAAATAACTACGACCGTCGGCCACCTGTCAGCCGACTGTTTAGTCTGCAGTCTGTGGGTACACTTAAATTGTTTATACGTTGCAAGTTTTGACTGTTTGTGGCGACGTCCATTAACTTTGCCATTGTTTGTTACAAACGGGGCTTAATTTGAAAATATACGAATGGTAATGGAGTGAGCGCGATGTCGCAACGTTGTTTGAATTGTGTTGTGATGACCAAAAAGTTTCGGGTTTGCATAAATGTAATGCTCCGTCGCACGTTGTAATACTTTTATTTCTGACAGTTCTTGGTCATTATTTTCAAAGATTTTTGTACATTTTAATCTGCCTAACTCATTTTTGTGAATTTATTAAAGCTGTCATGTGGAAACTACTTCCTTTATCTGGATAGCAATAAAAGTATCCTATGTTCGTCTCCAGATTCTGAGGTCACCACCAATTTTTTGCCAAATTGGTTCAGCTGTTCTTGAGTTACAAAATTGTGTAAAGAACACGTCTTTCTTAAATTCTATTACACTTTTAAAAACAAAATGATCCCACTTTAAATTCAAGCCATTTAATTCTAACACATTCGCCTTCAATTTAAACCATTTTATCGGCCCACAAAAGACGCTGGTATCAATAGTAATAAAAGTAATAATTTAAACTGAACAATATAGTGGAAACATCTTTATATATCCCTGGCACGTAGAATCTTTATAGGTTTTACACAGTTGCCGTTAAACACCAGTTTGGCTCCAGAAAGTCGTTTGGCCGGTTAACAAGTAAAAAATATAGGCAAAGACTGGAAAATAATGTTGTTAAAATTTAGTGTAATGACGTGAAATATAGGTGCTGTAGGAAAAAAGTATGGAGTTATCATGGCAATAGTTTTGAAAGAACATCATAAAGAAATATTAATTCTTACCTTCTACTCGTACTTTAACACTTGTAATCGTGTTTCGAGCATGCTTTAAACAGCATGTAAAATAAGCTGTATTTTTCAGGTAAATTAACACTAAAACTTTATCAAAGGGAGTCGTTTTACCCAGTCTCTGAGTTATGGACTTCAGGAATACATTCCTTCTGTAGATTTTGTATCATCGTGAAAAGGCTATGCAGAAGATGATTTGTTTAAGCTCTGCTGCAGATATGTGTAACCCCTTTGGTAAACAGTAAGCCGTTTTGCAAAACCCTTTATATGTGGGTTGCAAGCATTCAATGCTTGCTAGCTTTGCAGATTTCCATTTGGCAAGGTTATTCGCTTTTCAACAGGTCACTAGGTATAGGCTCTCGTCAACTAACAGATAATCCATGGTATATTCTTTAGACGCTGCTAGCATATAATCCTTTGGGTAATAAATTTGTACAAGTCCAGGCAAATACAAATGTGTCTTTTCTAATTTATAATATTGTACTTTCTAAATGTTATCATGGTCCATTTAGTTATTAATTAATTTTGGGTTTTGGTGGGTGGTTTATTTAGCGTGTCTGCTTCTAAACTATATTCCGTATGTTTCTAACAAAACTTTTAATCAATTCAGCGGCCTGCTCTAAGCCCTAGATTAGTGCATATATTACTTTGCACGTTCAAACTCCCACATATCTAGATTGAGGTTTTAAAGCGATTTTTTATTGGATTGATAAAGTGGAATGCGAGCGTGTCTAACCATACATTAATTAGTGATCCATAAATTAGTAATCTATTATCAAGAGCCCGTTTTTCTTGCTGTTGGTTGAATGATTGAACTTTAAGCAGATGAAAGTTAAAAAAAAGTTATTTAATCGAAGTAGGCTGAAAATCAGGCCTTTTTGAAGGTCAAAATAAAAGACAGTCCTTAAAATACCCGTTCTTTATCACTTCCTATATGTTTTTGCTAGGCGGAAGAAGTGGAAGAACAAACTCCCCAGCAATACAATTTTGTCTGTATGTAAGTATGGATTTATCAATAAACTGTGACTCATACCAGTGAAACCGCATGATAATGTGTGCAGTCATTTTTTATTTTACCGCGAACAGATAGACAAACACGGTGGTTTTTTTTTATGTCGTAGTAGTGATGATAATATATGCCTACCGTCATTACCATGACAGAGAGCAATTGCCAATGTATTCCTAAAGGGACTGGCAGAAATAAAAATCAAACAGGTTCACATAACATCTATATATATAAAAATGAAACCCGCTTTCCATTGTCACGACATAACATGAAAACGGCTTGACTGATTTGGCTGAAAATTAGAGGGGAGGTAACTTAGACCCGGGAGAAGGTTTTAGGATAGTTTTTGTCACCTTCCGGCTACGGGACGCGGGTAAAATCGCGGGCGAAAGCTAGTTTAGAATAAAAACAGAGGAATATAAATATCAAGGAATATGTAAATGTAGACAGATCAAATATTGAAACCATCTTGTTAGATCTATTTCAATATTTTGTAACTGAATGGTTCACGATTCACATTATTGAACCGCAGTTACATTGAATTCTTTAGAATGGTAAGTAATAAAATACGAAAGTGCGTTCGTTTGTTTTTATTTAGTCCATGAAAACAAACTTGGAGGCAAAATGTAGTCTGCATTTTCACAAATAAACAAAAGTGTCTGTTTGTAATAGTAAAATAACACCTATCTAAATATAAGTCTACACGGTAGAAATGACAAAACATTTTTTTTGTCCCTCAGTTTGCCTTGAATAATCTCTTACATGGCTAGACCAATTTTGATGGGACTTTCAGCTAACATATAGGTTACTTCGACTACTTTTTATCCTGATGCGAGAGTCTCTTTTTAATCAGGAGAAACCACGGGGAACAGTTAGTAGCATATAAAATTGTCCCGGGAGTATTTCTCAAGTATTGAAAAGAAAGTAAGTACTTGGTGAATTTAAAAACTTCCAATACCCAATGGATTATTATATTTAAAATATATTTTGCAAGTTCAGCTCCGAGTTTCAGTAACTTCGAGTCCAAGTTTTGAAATTCTTTTTGAATAAAGTTTTTGAGTGCATAGAGTGTATTTTTATTTAAGTTTGATTTGGTCCGTCTTTGCTGATTGCATTTTGTGTGCTATTTTAATAATTTTAAAGGGCTAGACTGGTGATGTCTTACAGGGTTGGGTTCGTCTACTGCTGTGTCTTGGTCTTGGGATCAAGTCCCAGGTCGGGTTGAAATCACTATACGGATTTTAAGAAACTTTTACAGCAGCCCGGATTTTGGAAGTTATTGATTGATTCATCTGTGCATCGGAGTGCACGTAAATTTTGGTCCTGTGCCTGATCGATTGATTGTTCCATCAAGCTATGAGAATGAGGATTTAGAAAGTGCTGTTTCGATTGAGAAACATCATCTCCCGAGCCTTTTCCCAACTATGTGGTAGTCGGCTTCCAGCCCAACCGGATGCAACTGAGTACCAGTGCTTTACAAGGAGGGACTGCCTAGCTAACCTCCTAAACCCAGCTACCTGGGAAAACAACATCGACTTATTGGCTTCTGACTACCCGTAATGACTGTGAAAGATGTTATATATCGTGTTGATTAAGGGGCTGACAGCACCCAAAGCAAAATACGTACGAGAGAGAAAGAGAGAGAAGCCTGTTGACGCGACGTGCGTAACGTTCGTAACATACACAGAAATGAATAGGTTTAAAATGAGTTGAGTAGTCAAAAATAAAAATTAACCATGTTCTGCAGTATGATTCTATAAGACTTCAATCTAAACTTCGCATCTGAATCCGCCGTGAGTTACTACACTAGCGCTACTCTTGCGAGCGTGTTTGCGAGTTGAACTAAATTAAACTCGAGATTTTGACAGATAAAGTATGAGATGACTTTTAAAACGTTTTGAACTGAATGTAAAGTGAGAGTTGTCTGAATTTTATAGAATCGACGTACTGTATTTACATATGGTAAATAAAATAATATAATACAGATATTTTTGTTGGAAGATCATTTTAAGTGGTAAGTCTACAATTTTTTTTTGTATCGAGAAAACTTTTCGAGAACGTGTTTTGAAATTAACAGGGTTCTCAGAAATATGTTCAAGATTAATATATATTTTAAATTGTTTGAGGCAAGCCAATTTTTGCTGTCAGCGCCTTAAGACACAATTGAGAAATCTCCGTCGTCGAAGTCGTTTAAAAATATGCAATCATTTGTCAATTGAGGATAACACGCGCACGTGATTAAGTGAACAGCTTAACCGATCAAACCAAATTGGTGTGATGGAATTATGTAGATATTAACCAGCCATTTCAGGCCGCTTCAGCAATTAGTACCTGCCATCTAACAGTCTACATTGTCAAGCCAATTAATTGTATATACAGACCCACTGCTTTACTAATTGTGTTATGGTTTAAGTTGACCGATTATATAAACGGCAGTGTCTTAAAGCGACTATTTATTTACGAAGAATCTTTACGTTCATTTTCAAAGAACACATTGGTTTAAGAAAAATAGTATATAGCATCATCATCATCGTCATCCTCCTGCCCTTATCCCAATTTCATTTGGGGTCGGCGCAGCATGTTTTCTCCTTTCATACTATCTTCTATCTGCAGTCATCTCACAAGGAACATTCTTTCTTACTCCACACAATCCATCCATCATTTCTGTGGTCTTCCTCTTCCACTATATCCGTAAAAACAGTACATAACATGCTAGGCTACTTCTGTTATATTAACTACATAATATGTAGTTAATACGTAGTTAATATAACAGAATACTACATAATATGTAGTTAATATAACAGAAGTAGCCTAGCAAGAACTCTACTTAACATTAAAAATGTGATAGTTTGTGGGTTCGGTTGTTTCTTTCTCAATCATTCTATAATGGCTTAGTCGTTACCCGATAGTCGCTCCCTATACATGAAGACATACATAAGAATAAGTACCACATGTGTACTAAAAAATATTCACTTACAATATTTTAGTATAAAATAAAGTCCGATTTAATCCATTTCGTAGAAACTTGCCATCGTTTTCAAACTGGTTGACGACTAAAAATTCAATTCTCCAGAATTTCCCTTCAATTTAATTTTCTTTCCTTCAATACAATGCAAAACATCGACGTTCTAAAGAATTTGCATTAAAATTTTCAAAATGTCCTCTGAAATTGCATCCAGACCCGGAGAGCAGCGGTGCTCAACATTTCTTTTATTGTAATAAGACTTTGATAACAGGAAGACATTTGTAATGCTTTGTGAAAATAAAACCGCGGTTTTAAATATAGAATTCTTCCTACAATTATAGCAGATCAGATGCTTTAAAATAAATTGGTGCAGAATTACTTGTGATCTTTTCATGCAAAACTATTAAACTAGTTTCCGATGTTTCACACATAACTTTTATTTTTACATACAATGCATAGTTGGAAAGAACTTATTAAATGTCTTGGCGCAACTTTTGAAAAGAAGTGATTTAAAACGTCCACAAAATGATGATTTTCGTGTCATTCATATTAGATTTTCTAGTATATCCGATGAAGATGTCAAGTAGTGATCAAATAACAGTTGGACCATGAATATTACCATATAGATGCATTAACATCGAGTTTCATATTTAAATATTACTCATTATTTCACAGTCGTAGTGCCTTAGTAGGTAATAATGAACCAGCCTCTCAAGAATGAATGCGTGTGTTCGATTCCAGGTCATGAAAGTCTGTCAAATGTCCAGCACAAAGTTTGAGCACCACTGTCCTACAGACGCAACAATATCAAGTTGCACGTTTTAATTCGAATCGTCACAAAGCGTCGCGTCGGTCGGGTTTCGTATTGTCGACTGCAATACTACTCCGAACTTCACGCTTATATTGCGTTGGCTAAGTAGACGTATTAAATCCCTGCTTTATTGTTTTCTGTAATCTGTGGTGGATAATGTAGCCCGGTCAAATTAGACATTTGAAATAACAAAAATTCCCAGAAAGCTGTTCCAACAGTTTTCTCCTAAATGTTAACATTCCTGAGATATCTCGATTCAAAGAGTCACACTACACATGATATGCACATATAAGCAACGTATATACGAAGGCTTTGAGTGTCAGACTCTTACTGACTAAAAACCGTCGTGTTCCGTCGTAAGCCTTTTATGTACCAGGCCCGCGGTAACTCTTTCGAACAATCCCGCAGCCCCGACAGGCCTTGGCCCTGCTGGGCCCCGCTGGGGCTGCTGACATGTCTTTGAGGAGCGCGTGGAACAACGCGCCACCGACACGGGTTTTTGTCTATTAACTAGACATGAGCGATGAGCCATCCGAACTCACCGCACAGAGACCCACGCCTACGGTGGCCGGGAGTCGTCTCGCGACACCCGGAGCCCTTGGTGTCTACCAGGTCCAGCGCGGCGGCCGGGATGAGAGGTGCAAACTCTTTGTCGTTCCTCCTCCTCCTTCTCGGACGCGAGAAGTCGCCGCCGCCTAAAGCCACGACGAGAACCCGACGGTGCTCTTTCCACACAGGGCACACCTGGACTGTGTGGTCCACCATGCCCTTGGGGCTGTCCGCACAGTGGTGACACCCGGGCGCCTCCTCACGACCGATTCGATACAGATACCTTCCGAAACAAACGTTTCCGGTGAGCCGCCATGACTCCTCCCGAGCCACTCCTCAAAGAGGGGACTTACGGCCACTATGGTGGCGTGCCCTAATTTACAAGGATATTTTAGAAGTTAGGAGTTTACAGTTTAACTTTCAGTTGCATTGTATAATTTTGTCAGCTTACTATTGTTAAGTAATAGACTGTTTGTGAAAATATTACTTTTTAAAAGAGTGTCTATGGAGTTTCTTGCCGGTTCTTCTCCATGAGACCAACTTTTTGTTTCATAGGAGCCTGCAAAGGCCTTTTGAAATAAAAGGATTTTGATTTTGATTTAGAATTTCAACGTGGGCACTCTAGCTTCAGTGACAAGCCACGTGAAGGTAGTTCAAAACCCGCCATGACCCAAGATAATATAGAGGCTAAGCGGCAGTTAGGTAATTCTCGCAGACCAACATGTAACATACCGTGACATAGACCCGTGGGCAAAACGATTATTTTACATTCCCCAAAATTAAGCAAAGTCTTCGTGGTCAACGTTGCAGCACACCTGAAAAAGCTGTTGACTCACACAAATCGGCCATTTTGACTACCCCCACTTCAGAATGGAATAAATGTTTCAAGAACTGGTTTAAAGGCATGCAAAAGTGCATTAAATATCGCGAAGAATTCTTTGACAAACAATAAATGTTATTAACCTATTAGATTGTCTACACTTATTTCAAACGACACAACTTAAAAGGCAGCCCTCGTATATACGTGGCTCATATTATGTGCATATTATCGTGTGTAGTGTGACTCTTTGAAGCACGATATCTCAGGAATGGTAACATTTAGGAGAAAACTGTTAATGCCATTATAATCTACAATTTTGATCTGATGTATTTTTTGATGAAACTTACCGTTTTCGAAAAAAACACAAAAAAACAAAAATTTTGACATTTGACCTCGAATAACTTTTGACGCACACATGGGATCGATGGGGACTTTTAGTATTTTATTTATAATGATCAAATCTATCTCTCCACCAAAATTCAGCTTCACGGGAATTTTTGTTATTTGACCACTACTTTTATGTCTATTTTGACCGGGCTAAATGTTGTTCGTAGATTTAGGGAATTGCCAGGAATTGTTGCCACATTTGATTTGTATCGGAATTGCTAATACTTGCGAAATACATGAAATAAATAATACTCTTGATAATTACATAGTCAAAATGTACATTATATCAAAAGGTATTTTTTCTTTTTATTTATTCAAAATGACATAAACAAAAATGTACATTATACCAAATGCATTTATGAAGATAAAATCATAGGTCTAAGAAGGAGGTTTACGTGTGTTGCCTGTACAATACATGATATGGTTGAAATGGTAAAATCATGTTACTATTTAGGAGACATTCCGTCTATGTAACGCGCACAAATATTTTGTCTGGTTTACTCACTTAAGCAAATCATCATCATCTTTTTAGGCCATACGACGTCCACTGTTGAACATAGGCCTCCCCCTTAGATCTCCACAGATACCTGTTGGAGGTGACCTGCATCCGGCGTCTTCCGGCGACCTTTATAAGGTCCTGTCGTCTATAATCTTAAGCAAATAGGCAGTAACAAATTCCGTATGAACATTTCTAAAATATTGTCAAAATTACATTTGTGCGCGAGCACACTCTAGTTTTGCATTCGCGGAGAAATGGACAAACAATCTCGCCATTATATGAAAACCATAAAAACAAACAAGATAGTCAAACACAGACAAAGCATGAAATACTAAAACCATATGCATAAAATATATGCATATTGCATATGTACGTAAAAATTTACGCCTTTTGCATATTCATATAGTGGCAAATAAAATTATAACCGGCCATTTGCAGCGTATGTTGGCTGTATAAAATCTACTAGCTTTAGCCCGCGGTATCGCTCACTTCCTGAGGTTACAATTTGATGCATCTGGTCAAATTGACTTAAGTCTCATGTTTTACCTGCTTTTTACAACCGGCTAAAAGTACTATTTATTTAGTTTCAGTTAAGTAGGACCAAGTTTTGGGGACACGACAGAAGCCGATAAAATGTAACCCTACAACCGTACCCAAACTCTTATTACATGAAAATCGGTTTAGCCGTTGAATCCTGAAAAGGAAACAATGAGACAAACTGACATTCGCATTTCTAATATTACTTAGTATACATACATACATTGTCACCCGACACGGCTCGTAAACTGGGACATAAAGTTTACGCATGTGAGTGTAAAACTTGTTGTAAAAGTGGTCACTAGTTGAATGTTATGCTTTTGTTTATGATTTTAGCTTCTTCCAGTGGTTTCACTTGCGTCTCATGAGAATTATTAACGCACCAAGATAAAAAGCATAGAAAAAGTCTTCTTCGATAAATATACTATCAGTTTTTTGTTTTTTTTTTTTAATAAACGTTGTGGTTCGTTTAACGAGTTTAAACAAAGAATATCTTCAGATCAATAATATTAATACAGGAAGGTAAGTATCTATAGAATAGCTTCTAATCTAAATACATAGTTTTTTTGTTTATTACTAGCCCTTTCCTAACTATATTGGAGTGTTGTGTTTTAAATGCAGCGACTGCTTATGTCACATACCCAACGCGGGCAATCCAATGCCCCTAGGACTACACGTAAGACAAATAAAGTTTTATATCTTATGCCCTCCTAGCCGATTATTGGCTACGGTGACTGTTCTCATGTAAGGAGATTAGCCAACTGCGCAGACACAGGTGCACTCACTATTCCTTCACTCTCACAGCCCGTACTATGACGTTGTAGTATGGGTCGGGTCTGGGTTCTGTGCATGTCAACGTACCCATGACACGAAAAACTTAATGCATAACGAAAATCAAAAAAATATCTACTTCAAAATTATACTCCACAATTTGTATGAGTTTTCCAACTACGTTGATTGAACTTCAAATTCCGTTACAGCGTACTCCAAACCTTCTAACAAATATTCTATTTACTATATGCAAAGATCTACAAAACGACAGCTAAGCACGATCGATCGATTGGTTCATAAAGTGCATGACTCATTTCTGGGTTTAGGTATTCGTTTTTCTAATAAACTTCCTCTGAACTTACTAGAACTGCCGATTAATAAATTCAAAGACATATTCACACACAGATACAAATTAAGGCTGTTCTTATTAAAAAGGCATATTACACCATCAATGATTATTTGAATGTTAAAAATAGTTGGTCGCCATGATGAACGCAAGATAGCTATATTATTTGGATAATTTTAATTTCTCCCATTCAATCTCTGTGACTCAATGACATTCATTTTGTTTTTATTTATTTTATTTTTTTTAATGTTTTTACATTATTGACAAGATACATTCTTTGTATTAATTCTTTGTTTTGGATTTTCGTAAATAAGGACCACTACTTCGCGAGAACTGATAATTTGATCTTGTTATTGAGTTGTGTAGCAGTGAGTACGTCATGCACTCAGGCACGGTGGAGTGATGACTTGCGCAAGACGGCTGGCAGGAGCTGGATGCGAGAAGCCGAAAATCGATCTCAGTGGCGTGCACTTGGAGAGGCCTATGTCCAGCAGTGGACTGCGATAGGCTGATGATGATGATGATGATGATGATGATGATGATGAGTACGTCATGCTCCCTTAGGCGTCGTCCTAATTGGCAGCGATCGCCTGATGGCGCGATGCGTTTTTCATCTAAAACGTCGTCCTAATTGACAGCGATTGTACGATGACACAATGCGTTCTCGTCGTTCGATGAGTTCAAACATACAGATTTCATCAGAGTGTCCTATTTGAACCTCGCAAGTGAGATAGTGAGATCATGAGATGAAAAACGCATCGCGCCATCGTGCGATCGCTGCCAATTAGGACGACGCCTTAGACGGCACTGCTTGCGGTAGCGTCGGTGGTCGGGTTGCTTCCCTCCCTCAAAAATGTGCGAGGGGGGCGATGGCTGATCCTCGCGTTATGCTCGTGAACGGGTGCTGCTTGTGGTGCCAGGTCGTCTTACTGATTATATATTTGTTTAAATTTTGTAAACTCTTTTTATTTTACTTATGTTCTGGCTGAGCCGTCTAATTTACTAATTTACTAGTTTATAAAAGAATAGCACATGTAGGTGGGCACTCCCTTATATCCTGTTAAGTGTAAATAATTGGAGGCTATAATTTTATTTTCATCAAACTTATTAAATGCTTGAGTTAGTTAAGGTATGTAGGGTGAGTGCTAGCTAGCATGTGGTGTATAAATAATATTTACTGAAATTTTGTGTCAATATTGCACATTGTTCTCTATTGTGGAATACAAATTACAATGTATACAAATGTACATATCAAACATTGTTTAAGGTTCTTCTAACCTACAGACAGACATGTGTTGCTGGGGAGTTTGTTGCGCCACTTCTTCTTCCTAGTAAAAACACATAGGAAGTGGTGAAGGGTGGGCGTTTTGGGGGCTGTCTATTGTAAATTCCTGACGTTCAAAAAGTGCTGTCTTGCAGCCAAGTTTGAATAAATGATTTTTGATTTTGATTTTGATTTCAGAACGCTATCACTAGCACGAGGGCTTCTAAACAGAAAGAACTGTGAGGTCCTCGTTACGGTAAATTTCTATATTTAATACCTTGGTTCAATATAGAACTTTCCCGTAACGAGGACCTCACACGAAATTTCGTGCATATTATTAGAATTCATGTCCACCAGTCTTGCTAGGTAGAACTAACAATATTGTTCGAAGCCTGACCCTAGAACCCAATTAGTGGGAGATACCGATATCCTGAGGTTACGCCTGCAAGACAGCCGGTAGATATTAATATTGATTACTGAACGTGTGGCGTTTACGATATTGTTAAGATTATGTATATTGGGAGGTGTATTTTGGTGTGCGCCATTATTAAAGCTGGCGGCTTGAAAATGTCGTTCATAAAGTGTCCAATTTGTTGATAAATTACAATAATGACAAAATATTACAAAAAGCTTCCAGTCTTTAGTGGAACTGGATTAAGTTGCAGCAGAAAATAATCACCCCAATTTAGGAAAATCTTCGAAGTTTTGCGAGATGTTCTAAACGAAATGAACGTATCAATGTCTGAAAAATGGAAAGAAAGAAAATATGTAAAATATACGTATAAACGAAAACGCGCAACAACAACCAATAAAATCTAATTAAGTCTGATATATTTTCGGGTTCATTTTCATTGATTAACCAGTCAATGCGAAAAACAAACACATTTTTGCAATCGAGATTTAAAATGTCTCAGCAGCTATGCACTTCTAAAATCCACACCACCAACGAAACACAAAAGATAAATGGCCACACAAATCCACATGAAACAAAAGCTGAACTTCTAATATTAAAACAAATGGTTGACTACAATTTACACTGTAAGTGCAGAAACTAACACAGCATAGCACGACTCGCTAACCAATTACACTTCACACATAATTCACAGATGAAAATACAATAGCAAGTTTAAATGTAACGGCCAGTGTGTAGGTGTTTCAGAAGGTACACGTTTTTTATGCATTTGTTTTATGCGTTTTTTTAATTTTATTGCATTCACACATACGACAATGTCTAGTTATAAAAATACATAACAAATAGGTTATACATAGTGAAGTGTGTTCTTTAGTTTGTAATTGGAGTTCAATTACCTACCTCGACTACATAATTTCTCTGATCTGATGAACCAGAAATGTTGAAAACTCATGTTCTTATAGTCAAACACGTGATACTTTCTTTTAAACCAATTTTTTTCAACGTATTTCTTATGGAATACCAATTGAGATATCTTCAAAAAAATATGTTTAAAAAAATTGTAGGTTCTAGCAAACATGCTCCACCTTAAACAGGAATTAACCGGAACATTAATGTACTCGTATGTCTATAATCTCTCTATTCTTTAGTAAAAATCTCTCTCTACGTTTCCAATACATAATTATTTCATCTAGTACCTAACCAGTGTTGTTATGACGTCACATGTCCTAACTTCTAAACCGTTTTTTGAGCTACTTTAGATGTGTATTTCTGCGCACATGCAAAAATGCCCAATTTCCTTTAATTTATTTCATGCAGAATTAGAAAGTTATCTTCCACATTATTTCCTTTTAATTTATCCTCAATTCTCAATTAGACAATTCCTCATTTACATTACGTCGTCAGTCGTCACAGCTCCTTCTAACTTCTTAACCGGCACAAACCGGTACAAACCAGTCTTACTGCCGTCTCTTGGTGGTAACCAAAGCTAAGCAGTAACAAAGTCTAAGAAGTTAGCTGCGCGAGATATTAAACAGCTTTGTACCAGTCCTGTGTATCACGGTACTAACATTTATTCTTATACTGGGCACATGCTTGTTTGTGTGTGACAACTGGGGTTGTAGTGTTGGTGTGAGCGAGAAGCGATTTCTACGATTCTTGTACGCACGACACATGTGTGTTCTTTCTAATATTTATGCCGATTTTGATGTGCTACTATGTAAGAACCACCGCTGGAGCGTTTATTAAAACAAACCGAATCGAAATCGGTTCGTCCAGTTAAGCGCTACAGTGTCTTAGACAGATACACATAATGGTGAAACTTATAACACCCTTTTTTCGTCGTGGGACCGTATCGGAAATCAAACCAATGTAATGTGCTACGAATGCTAATGAATGTGCTACTTATTTTTCCCCTCTCTCCAGTTATACAGATCTAATTGAGGATAACAACATAGTTAAAGACTCAGTATTCTTCATAGTTCGTTCCCTCGCCCTCACAGTGACCGCACAGGCTCTCCAGAGGCATTTTATCTCCGTAATGAAGTAATGTTGCAACACACCCCCTCAGTCTTATGCCCCGAGGCTGCATTACTTCCCTGGACACTGGACAGTGGACACTTTTGTACAATGCGGAGACCATTAGGGTCAATAAAACACAGGTTGATAAGGAAAATATATCTGTGCAGCTGAAGGTTTTGTTTGAACGAGCTAATCTCAAGAGCTATTGGACTTATTTAAATAAATATTTAAATGTGAGCTAGTCCATTTATCGAAAAAGGATAAAGCTATTTTGAAGGAATAAGTCTATGTTTTCCCAAATTTGTTGGGGTTGGCTTCCAGTCTATCCGGATGCAGCTAAGCACCAGTGTTTTATATGGAACGACTGCCTGCGCTCTTTTCAGGCTCAAATTCCTTTCATTTTAATTGGTTCAAAACTTATAGCGTAAAAGCTGGACAGACAAACCGAGTTATTTTCACATTTACAATATTAAGTATCACTTTATCTGACCAAACCTTATATAATAAACTCCTAATCAGAATTAACCTTCTTCAAATTACCTTCACAGTCTGTTCCGCTCTGGGTCTTTATTGACACTGGACCAAGCTCTTACGTCCAGTTACTAGTTACTACGTAATAATGTCCAATCTGAACTAAGTTGAACTTACGTGTGTACGTCGCCGGTAATCCTAGGTAAAGTAATCTCGCTATGAAATGTAGGGGAATTTAGGAAGACTGGGGAGAAAAATTTAGTGTGTTTTTTGTAGAGTTGCTGGGTTTTTCCATTATTTTCGTGGTCATGTTAGAATTTCTACGTAGATGGAATAACTAACTGGTTTATTTTATGTTTCCTACGATGTCAAGGGTATCCTAATTATCTTTATATCGTTATTTTTTCAGTTCTTGATTCAGTATTGGACGACGTTGGTCGTAATGTGTGTCGTTTTGCTCAGTATTTTCAGCTTGAGGTTGCTAATTTAAGTAATTCAAATGCAACGCGAAATCGTTTATTATAATGTTACTCATAGAAATACAGAGGACACAAGATAAAATGTAGAAGAAAATCAGAAGGAGCTTGCTTGATGACTATGAGTATGATTGTCTCAAAAACTTTTTATTACAAATAGTTAGTATACGCAAAACTATGAATATCTTAATAGATAATATTTGAATATGCATAAATATGACATTTTCCTCAAAAAAGGTCGTAAAATATCACATTTAAACCGCACAACCTAAATAAACTGAACGTTTAAAACCGACAGATAACTGAGAGTAAACTCATTAATGGTGTTATTTGCCTTCGATGGTGTTAAGACAAACCTGAGCTAATAGCCCTCAGTATTGACTTTTTAGTCTGCCCTATTTAATGGTGTAATTATAACATGGAGCCGTGAAGAGACGGGATGTTTTGTGACATTTTCCGTCTTACCACAAAAACTTTTAAACGTCAGTTTAAGACTTGTCTAAAAAAATGTCAAATTATGACGTTGACATACGGTTCATTTTGCAGCCAAATTTTTTTTAGACAAGTGTAAAACAGGGGTTAAAGTTTTTGTAGTAAGGCCATTTATGTCCCGGTTCCGAACAATAAGTAAAATACTCTTGTCTCTTGAGTCTCTTCATTGAAATGCAAACTTCTTCTTGATAAAAAAAACAGGTTGAATAAAAGGATCGATTACGTAGGTCCTTTTTTAGAAAACCATGACATGGTCGCTTCAAAACAGCAATCAAGTAGAAAACGTTCATATTTTTGGTGCTGTGTAAAATCTTTTCGATTTCGAAACCAAATTGCATGAGAGTGATTTAATTTCGTTGTTATACTCGTACCTACATATACATATAGAAATTCGCTGGCTTTCCTTTTTTTACTTACTGCTTATAAAGCGAGCTAATTTCAACTCTTTACCACTTACCACATCCAAGCACCTTTGATTCCGACATCGCAAAACAAACAGTGGTAGATCGCGCAGTCAATTAGCTGTCACCCGTCCAAGTCATTACCTACCTTATTCCGCAAACTTAAGGTTCAAATTCGTGTAACAAGGTGCAATTGCAAAGCAGTTTGTCAGCTTCTTATTAGGCATTCCGTTTCGGGTCTTTGAAAGCCTCCATAGGATCTCAGTAGGCCTTGTATTTGTTACGAAAAGGGGGGTATCAATATCCTTACCTACTAATACTATAAGGTATTTCTGTCTGTCTGTTTTTCTTGCTTTCATGCCAATATTATTGTACCGATTCTTAATATATTTGGTATAATGATGATGATGTCCTCCTAGTCAATTATCAGATTCGGCGGCTTTTCTCATGTAAGGAGATTAGCCAACTGCGCAGGACATATAATAGTGCACAAGCATTTGCTTGGACACATTTGCACTCACTATTCCTTCACTCTCATGGCGCGATAGGACGGCAATCCGACACGGCCGGAGAGAGATCAAATTTATGTGGTACACCTGCTTATGGTCTAGATGCTGAAAAGGGGGTACCTACTTTTTAACCATTTATGAGAATAAGTTATTTTGGGACGCGAATGGAACTGCGGAGAATAGCTATTTGTTTGATATTTAAGGTTGTATATGTTTTTTGCTGCAGTATTATGTATTGCACAGTAAGTTACCTATACCGCCCATTTTAGTTAAACATTTTCTTTGATGTTAGAAATTATTACATAGGTACTTGTTGTGTCCAGTAAGATATACATACTTAGATTTCTACTTATGTACATGATGTATCTTTTGAAAATCAATGAGAGACGGTCATGTCGATATATGTCTGATAGGATGATGATAATGACAGGTCATTATCTCAAATAAAAAAAAAAAACACACTTTAATACAAAAACTCTTACATCGTAATATCCGTAACCACAGCAACTCGAAGCTAACAAATAACAAATAAATGTTCAAACAAAACCGCAGCAAGAACAAAGCGTAGGAAAGTAGCGACCGCGAGCTTCTATGTTAAATATATTTACAGTAAGGTGAGTGCGCCTGTTCGTGGAAATTACGATTGTCGGTAAAATCTTTCAAAACTGTAGTGAAGTGCTTTTTTCTGTTTTACTATTGGATATGTAAGATGTTGCTGAAATATGCATTTATTATAACAAGAAAGCTTGTGAGTGTAAATTTATTAATTCAATTCATTCAGGCAACATATACACTTTTTTCGAGACCTAAGAATACGCTAAGAATTCTCATTTAAACATATGTTTACTGTAGGCCGATGCTCCTAAGAATAGTTTTTTTTGGGAGTCTGTTTTATTTTATTGTAAAAAGTTTTATTTTTATTTTTGGCTTTTCAGTGACAAGCACAGTTGTCGAGTTCCCTCGACCTTCTTTCGTTTCCATCATCAGGTCAGCTCCAAATCTTCACTGTTGCATATTGTTATAAGACATACACCTCATAGTCAAGTTTTTATTCTGCGCATGCTTACAACTTTCAAAAGTTGCCCTGAATTTCTCAGGGTTTCCATCATCAGATCCTGACCTGATGATTATGGGACCACCTGTGAGGTATACTCTATCAAACAAAAAAACAATTTAATAAAATAGTCCATTAATAGTTCTATGAACGACGTTTTCATAACAGCGCCTGAACAATTTTTAAAGCATTTTTTTCGTATGAAGGTGTAAAAAAATGAATTAGAGAGTATGCCATATTTTTTTAAACATTTTTATCTTTTTTTTGAGATACGTCACATTGTTATAGGACGTGGGGCAATTTTGATCCATCTTCATTTACTGTTTATAACATGCAAACATTTAGTCAAAACGTCAACTAAATATAAAACAATTGCCGACAACAGGTGTTCTCACCTCACGTAGTCAAGTCATTAATACGAGCAGTTCAGAAGTACATGAAAACCTAAAGTTTAAAACAAAAGTGTTTTCAAAACAAATGTCTCGCAAAACACTTTGATAATTCAACGGGAAAATTAAGATGAACAAAAAAAAGTGTTTTCTTGAAGGTTGTATAAAGGTGTATTTTTGTTCGCGCTATTTTTACAATAGCTGTTTTCAGCGGTTTCACCCACCAACATTCCAGGGAACTTTTTTCCGTATCCGGACAAAATATAGCCTACAAATATTACTTGGGGATGGTCTAGCTTCCCAATTATAGTGAAAGAATGTTTCGAATCTGTTCTGCAGTTTTGGCACCTTTGGGATACAAACAAATAAAAAAGTTGCCTCTTTAATTATATGTACTAGTATAAATAGATTATAGTAGTAAAAAGCGCGTGATATTTTGGTTAGCTATCGGTGCAACCCCATTCCTCTGTGCTTGGCCTGTATACCTACTGGGCTGATTTGAAGAAATATTTAATTCTTACATAGGATACTTTTTATCTGGTTGCCCAGAGTAGTTCCCACGGAACATGGGTGAAACAGCTGACAAAAGAAGAAGTAGTAATAAAATACAGTTTACTATCAAGATCTTTCCATACCTGGTGAGTCAGCTTGTGGTAGTCTGGGATGTTCCTTAGGTTTTCACAAAAAAACGGCAATTAAGTGAAGTAAGTATTCTTGTAGGAATTGTAAGATGCTAACTAGTTGAGTTTGGTTTTTGTCTAATTAGGCTATCTGTTGGCACGGTGCCAAGACTAATTTATCCTAATTAGTGTTTGAGTTCATTGTTATCTCGAAAGGAATACGTATTTTTTAAATGTTTTACGATTTTGGTATCCTTATCTGAATAATACGACCTCTGTGGCGCAAAGGTCACCAAGCCGGACTGCCGAATCTGAGGTCCCGGGTTCGATTCCCGGTTCGATCGACATTTGTGTGATGAGCATGCTTGTTGGTCGTGGTCTGGGTGTTACAATATGTATTTATAAATATGTATATATGTAGCTATATGTAGTTTATCAGTTGTGTTAGCACCCATAACACAAGTTAATTAATAACTTAGCGTGGGGCTAACCGACCGTGTGTGAAAAGGTGTCCCGACATTATTTATATTTATAATAATAATAAAAAAACATTGAATGAGCTATCATATGTAAACGACAGAGCTTAGAATAAAGAAGCATGTTTCTTTCACCCTATTTTTAGTTACACTATGAAGAAAATTGTAAATAACAGTTTTACTAGCTATTGCAACTGGGATATGGACAAAGTCCTTATATCTGGCTCATACTAAGTGTTACTAAAAAAAAGAAATGCACTCGTTTTTCATAATGTAAAAAAAATCGCATACAAAATTTTCTTAGCTAATTGTAACTAAATGCACCACCCATCTTTAACTTTGAATTATTTAATATACGATATAATCACCACCTACCATTCACCACAGTGGTCATTCACGACACTTTCACAGACAAAAAACACGTCCGACAAAAATCACACTAACGGTACAAAAAAATGAGGTAGCAAAAACTAAAAATCAGCATTAGTCCAACTCAGTATATGACGGTTAAAAATAAGCCCGGGTACTGACTACCCAGGAATTAAATAGGGAAGCAATTTTATGAATTTCATGCTCTATAGTTCGGCCATTCAGAGAATGCGTTCCTGACACGTCGCGATTGAACTGACGACGTAACTTTGCAATGGCGTTGCAGTTACGATAAAAATATTTTTGCTGGTTGTTTACCGTTTTAACAATTGAGGAGCATTAAAACAACATTATTATATCAATAATCAATGAATGTAGTTACGTCGTCAGTTCAATCGCGACGTGTCAGGAACGCATTCTCTGAATGGCCGAACTATAATATTGTTAAGGGTAAAGGTCCGAGTGTTTAATTAAAGCCACAAGCTTTAGCACCGGTTTTAATCATAATTAGTATTTTTTTGTCTTTAAATTAGTCTGCTATAACTGGAGTTGTCGAAGATTTTTTTTTGTAGATACTTGTAGAATATTTTTGTCTATCAAGAAATAGTCTTTTTTTCACGAAAAAATATTGTAGGGCTGTTTATAGTGAAGTATTCTACAGACATGAATAGAAAGTAGACTTATTTTATTTTTAGAACAAATTGGGAACCAGTAAATACTTATATTTTCCTGTTTCATTTTATTTCCATACTTAATACCGGATATTTCGTTTCAGACTTACAAGGACTTCAATTATTACTTTTGCAAAAAAAAAACACCAAATAAATCAGCTTGTAAAAAAAACAGCAATTCAGTATACACCCTTACAGATTAACACTCAAATGACGCTCGTGGATTTAACGACCACGTGTGACACAAAATAATGTCCCGACAGTTGAGGCCTTCCGTCATCGCCTTTCGTCACAACTCAGCGCTGACAGTTTCGCTTAAATGCTGATTGCTGTACTTATACCCCGGGTTTTTAAGGGTTAGTTAAGAATATTAGGTGTGTGATGTTTTGAGCAAAACGGTGGTGATACGTGGTGATGAAAGCTAATAAAGTAATTATCTTTATTTACAACAAAAATATGTACAGACTTATTAACAAGATTATATAAAAAAAATAAGTATTAAAGGTAACAAATTTAAATTTTAAAATTATTTTTACCGAATGTTTTTCATTATTATGAAGTGATGTCCTCAAGTGTTACTGCTCGTAAAATCAAATGAAGATCATCATTAATATGAACCAAAACAACAAAAAATTAAATTATAAATTTAAAAATACCCCCGACCCAAAAAAAGTACGCAATTATTATGACAAAAGGTTAAAAACGCTAAACCCTATAAAAAGCAAAAAATAACTTTTAACACTACGTAAGTACTAACTAAAGCATGTCAGACTAAACTAAATTTTGTCGTGTCGGGGGACCGCTCTAATTATCTAATTAAGATTCGTGTTTTTTTATATACGAATGTTGTAATTAGGTAGGTACCTATCATTTGATTTATGTAATTATTTTTTAAGGTAAAAAGCGGTCCCCGACACGTCAAAATTCAGTTTAGTCTGACATGCTTTAGTTGGTACTTACGTAGTGTTAAAAGTTATTTTTCCTATCACACCTAACAAACGAGCTGATGACCTTGAAGACCTGAACCGATTTCCACCAAACATAGCTAAGAACACTCCTGAATGACATTCCTTTCAAACAAAAAAAACCGCATTACAATCGGATCATCCGTTTGGGAGCTACGATGCCACATACACACACACACACACACACACACACACACACACACACACACACACACACACACACACAGACACGTCAAACTTATAACACCCCGTCGTTTTTGCGTCGGGGGTTAAAAACTCTACAGTAAGTGAGGGAGAACCGCACACTGCTTGTAACTTTGTACCAAAATATAAACCAATTTGTAAATGTGAACACCATGTAGCATTTTAATTGTCACTTTATCCTCATTTGTCTTTGCGATTCTACATGATCTTCGCATGCTTTTACTGTATGTATCAATACATACAAATTGTAATACTATATTATTTTTAAAAAAGAGTAACCATGGAGTTTCTTGCCCGTTCTTCTCCATAGGAAGCTACTTTTGGAATGGGCAACTAGAATCAAACTTAGTTATAATTTTGACGTTCATAAGTGCTTGTAAAGGCCTAAATGAAATAAATGATTTGACTTTGACTTTGACTTTGACTTGACTGCAGATTAATCAGTCAGCCGATAGTTAACCCGATGGTGAGCAAAAATTTTTTTTTCAAGAAATCTTGATTCCAACCAAAGTTTCCAATCAGTCTGATACCGGTTAAATGAATGATCTTTGTAATTTGCATACTACTTCATCTTCACACTGACTTAAGAACCGAAAGTTTACAGTGTGCTCTAGAGTCAAAAAACTATAGGAAAAGAGGATACATTTTTTGCAAAGCTAGCAAAAAGTTGGGCTACTAAGTATTAATATTCCTTTAACACAAAATGCCTTCATAATAACCCTTTAGATTCGTTGAACATAAAATATTCCCGGTCCATCATAGTCAGGGCTCTTCCACATTCTCAATATTATGCTAAAAAGAAATTTCTTGCTAGTTCCCTGCATACTAATATCTAGCTGTTGAAAGAAAGGTTACACGTGTGAAACGTAGACCTTGCTTGGACGGACCTCAGACTACCACGAGGCATCACACAGCACTTTCAGATCTGCATCTGCAGACATATTGCAGAGGCATCTGTAAATAAAGACAAGTGCCGATCACATAGGTAATCCTACGATAGCCCTTGTCTATGAGGTTCGTCATTTTTGGCCGGTATACCAGTTTCATCATTATTTTAAATGTTAATCAGATCCTTAAGATATTGTTTTGGCGATCATCTAATTAACGTGATTCGTTTGTTGTGAACGTCTTGGGTGTGTCATAATTTTCCCGTGCTTATGGTTAGAGGTCTTACCGCACTAGAGACGGTCAAACCACGACTCCTCTGTCACGTCTGTCTCGCCTTGAGGCTATCTCTGTACCCCTGAGAGCAAATAAAATCGCTAAACTTGATAGCAAAGAAAACTAAGACTGAGACAAAAAGTACCTATAATACATCCTGGGTATTGAGTAACAAGATTGGCTTTCGAACTCAGAATAACTCATACACAAACTACACTACAGTATCCACGGTCATCTTGCCTCGTGGTAGTGTGAGCTACTTCCCAACACGTGTCGACGCTTAGGCTCTAAGAAACAGGTCGTACTTGAAAGCTCATAAATCCACATTAGAACGAGTTGCGGTACTTTAAAGAAAAATGGACCATGTAACAGTATTTTGCTTGTGTTATATGAGGCTTATGTAAGTTATTTTCAATGTATTTTTTTGTGTCAGTAAGTTTCGTGCCTTTGTGTTTGAGATTATCAAGTAAGTTTGATTGTAATTCGGTGAATAATCGAGTAATCATAATATTATAAAGGCCTTAGTTCAACGACAGCATAAACATCTGTTTTCTTAAAACAACTATTTACAACGAATTTTCATGGTCAATTTTCAAATGTGTGGTTTTAAGAAAAGCGGACGTCTATGTTGTTCGAAAAAATGGACCATAATCTGTGGTCTGGTATGTCGCGACGGTCCATGATGTTCGGATAGACTATATGTTATGTAATTATTCTTTTCTGATGTCGTTTCCTATCAGTTATTTATCTTTTAAATATATTTTTTTCAGAGGTTAGATAGGGCAGTCGCTTCTTGTAAAGCACTGGTACTCAACTGAATCCGGTTAGACTGGAAGCCGACCCCAACATAGTTGGGAAAAAGGCTCGGAGGATGATGATGAAATAGAATTTTTCAACTAAATAATTAAAACTAAAACTTTTTTCAACTAAATGAACTGCGGCGCTTTTTAGGATTAGTGCAGTGGCGTAATATGTAAACGGCCTTATTATTAAGTGGTGTAACATATTAATTTACATTATGACGTACTCTTAAACCCACGTATCTGCATATCCATTACCAACATTAGAACTTGCGTGGGAGGATACACCAATTTAGACATACGGGTAAAGACCACCCGATAAAAATAAATTACGCCTTTTATTTTTAGAAAATAATGTTTTTGATATTTAGAATGAAGAATTGAAGTGCTTATTAAAAGCTTTACTGGTAATGTGAGTAGGTAACATGTGATGGGTTTTATAAGATGCACCAATCTATACTATTACAAAGCTGAAGAGTTTACATCAAAGACGCCTTTTCACAAAAACTAAACGTATGCACGAGTTTCATAGTCAGTGCTCAGTACGTTTAACTTATCAAGAAAGGTTGCTTTATTTTCTTTTATATGGTTGTACGATATTTCCCACAAGACTAGGGCAAAACCTCTAGTAGAAGTTTGTATACGACTATTCCGAACTCTCTTTATTAACAGAATCAACTGATAATTATCTTATATCAAAATGTCATAAAACACATATAATTTCTGATATTTTGATCATATCTTGGAAGGTACTTGACCTCTTATAAGGCGACCCGCTGAAGCTTACGTCTCGACTTAAACGGTAAGCGTCCGCTTAGGACGCTGGCGGTCTGCCAAAACAAAGAATTTGATAAAACATAATATATTAGGTATATATTGAAGGTTTATTGTTAATGTGTTTTTGATAGCGGCTATTTTCGTTACTATGTTTTGTGAATATGTCAATGATAGTGTTAGTAACTTTAACATTGATGAATTCGTCAATTTGAATGCACACTGGGTGGCTAATACTGACCAAGCTGAAGAAGTTGTGAAAATCTTTATTAATTTACTTAAGATCTTAGAGAAAAGAAATATACTTCCCATTTAAAACGGCTCGATGCTGAACAATACTACAATTTGATCAAAGTATAAATTAAGCTGTATGGGGTGGTAGAGCAAAACAGTTTTTATACATTATCAAAACTGCTCGTCTTTCTGTTTTGGTTACCTACTTTAGGAATTACATCAACTAGCCTAAAAATAAAGCCTACACAATATTTTCAAAACCAACTTATTTCACATACAATTAAACTTGAATACCTACAACTCACCACGAACACATTAGTTATATGATACACAAACAAACTCTCATACATTAGGACGTATGTTAGATGTTTCGTGTCAGAGACAAATCTATTGTAATAAGACACTATTTAGAGGCGGCTGTGAGCCTATCTTGTTTCTGTTGGATAGCTGGTGTTGGGTTTTGTGTTCTTGTTATGTGAAGAATTTGACAATGAATAAAAACTATCTTTTGAAAGCTTGTACTTTAGAATATAGCAGTTTCCTTTTTTTTTGGTGGCAAATCATTGAATGCTAGTATCTGTGGAATTGTGGATGCCGCGGGGGTTTCAGACTCTAACTCACTAAAACCCACCATGTTCCTCAGTGTACCAGGGCCGCGGTCACTCTTCCAAACCATATTTTTTAGAAAATGTAAACCATTTTAGGTTCGGGTATGTACGCTAACTTGAATCTTCCTCATATATGTATATATCGCCTGATTTTTTTACTGTTTAAAAAGAACACACAGAAAGACCTATGTGGGGTACGACTCTGCTTTATAACATCTATTATGTTGCGATAAAATTCAAGGCTGAAAATCAGCACTTTCCGGACCTCCAATCAACAAAAAGGCTACCCAATAGACCTTTTTTTATTTGTGGAAAATTTTCGAATTCCGTGCTCAGCGGAAGGGTTGAGAACTTGGGACTTTGGAACTATCACATTTTTATTGACCTGTGTTTTTTCAATTTGTTTTAAGGTCAGTAGGTAACTATAACTATCTCGCCAAGAGCTTCCGATCACTGCAAACTTTTAGTCGGCCGATATTTTAATGAGGCTCATAAACGAGATATGGAGATGAATATTAGTGCACACATTACAACGACCAGAGTGCTGATTCCGAGTTTTGTGTGCGTTCGCAACTCGATACGTAATTATAAGTCTATTGAAATAAAGAGTCGTATTCTACGTCACATGATTTAGATATTACATGTTCATTTATTTTGCCGGTTAATAATGCTTACACTCGCAAAAGTGAGCTGGAGTGTTATACGACCAAGTACCGATGACAGACTTTATTAAATAAACAATTCTATGATAAGTGCTACGTGATTCAATGGTATGATAATCTTCGCATCAAAAAAATTAACTTGCAAAACTCGCACTAGGCACTCTGTATAAGACCGAGTAAAAACTTAGATTAGATTTCGATTACCTTCAAAATAAGCTGCTAGCCAACCGTTGAGGCCAACTATTGCCCAACAGTTTAGTATACTGTTTGCGAAAGCTCTTAAAGTTTTTGCTGTTCTTTGAATGTTTTTGACGGGACGAGAAGAGAGATCATACCTATTATCTCCAAAGGTCAACTATAGGTCTATTTAGGTATAATATCTGTGCATTATTACTTAGTCAATATATTCATCACTTATGTTCTAGTCTCATATAATCAAAACTAGTAATTGGCATCAATCTATTGCTAATTGATACTGCGAACTAATAATAAAGTTAGTGAATTCTATACTCATTCACAGAAAACATTAATAGATAATACATATAATTACTAATTCATACGGTAATTCATCCAACTGCATAACTGTGATAAAAAACCTAAAGTTTTCCTCACTAAAAGAGCTATCTAACCGTGCACACTAACCGTGCAGATAGTGTGACTTTTCATAGGTGCCTGCAAAGGCCTATGTGAAATAAAAAGATTTTGATTTTGAAACAAAAATGTAATCGGGCCACTAGTTCCTGAGATTAGCGCGTTCAAGTAAACACTCTTTGTAAATGTAAAGCGGCAAAGTTTGTTTGTTTAGTAAACAAAGAAACTGGTCATACTATTATTTAATTCTAAAACTGCTAGTATTATTTAATTCAAAGCAACATGTCTAACACGTAATTCAGAACAAACCAACAGCTATCACGTTGTAAACACGTCAGGTAACCACTAACAGTCGCAGTTGATGGCGAGTGTGACAATAAGATGCGTTTAGTACAGGACGTCTAGCGGTTACTGCTAGCTTGCAGTTTGAACCTCAACAGGTAAGCAGGTTGCTGAGTTATTGAGAGTAAATACGCGGAATATGGGAAATAGTTGCTGTGATGTTCAAATAGACTAGATATAGATCGGTTTGCTATTTGATATACATATGTATAAAAATATTCACGAGTATATCTTTATACAAAAAGTCATCTTAAACACGAAAGCTTAATAGACCCCGACAGTTAGTACCATCTGTTTACACCATTTTCAACCCACCTTTAGAAACTACCCACTACTTCCCGCGCCCGGTCAAAGAGCATATGTGTTATTGTCTGATACATAAGCTCACAATTCCTTTAGCCGTTTGCAGAATTCACAAAGCGTTATCAAGGTATTTCGCCTTTATAGTATTAGCGATGATTATAGAGAGGACTATTGACACCGAAGGCAGAAGACATACCTACACTTAAAAGATTTGAATGTTATGATTTACAATAAAGCTATCCTACTGAATGACCACAAGTGAACTCAATAATTAATTAACAAACTACTCTAATAAGTGACATCTACATAAGCAATGTGACAACTGAGACCGCATGCAGGTCGTGATGTCGTGTTGACGGTGACACGTCGCCGACGCCACAACCGCACTGTCTTCGTTGATGGACAGCGTGACAGCGTACAACCGTATTCTAGAATTCTAGACGAACGAATGTTTGTTGTAGACAGATTCAGACTTCATTTTATTATTATATTTTTAGTAAAGTTAGGTTTGCTTCGTGTAATTAGAGTTGTTCCACTATGTAAGTACCTGACTAAAACAATAATTAAGCCGTAACCAGTGATGAAATTGCCGCCCATTGAGATTATTTCGCGTTTCAACTGAAGGCGCTGTCCGTTGAGAATTTAATGAAATGCTATACGATTCTTCAAGCCTATGCACATTAACCGGCTACTACAAAAATACACACATTTATCAATTCTACTAACCATTTTGCAAGTTGTTTCACTGATACCTACATACATGGCGTGTTTCTGAGAGTTATTAGCTAGTAATAAATTGTTAAGATGGCCTTTGGTATTTCATAAATAATATACTAAGTATCACACAATGGTCTTGGATACGGACGTAAGACATGCTTAGCGTAACTGTGTCACGCTGAATGTATATAGTAGCTTACCTCTCCCAGCTAGTTCTTGTGAGGGATTAACTAGCTAATTCTGTAATAGCTTGTATTGCACTGGATCTTAGATAAACTAGGTTTGTTTAGAAAGTAGCTCTGTGTAACACCAAACCTATTCAACTGATTGATTGTTACTTGATTTATCCGTATGCAAAAAGTAGTTCCCTCGGTATGCGGTAGAAACCGCGGGGTACCGCTGGTTTAGCAGCTAAAGATTTAATATACAAGTATGTATATGTATTTGCAGTTTAGTATCTGAAGATTAAGTATATAAGTCTTATACAGAAATATTTGTGTCGAATTATATAAAAATTCTCGCGATTAATCCAGATTTATTCCGTTTACACAGACTAGATAGTTTACTTAATTCAATTCACTGAGAAAAGGTTTTACAAACGATAGTCCTGTGACCTTTAAAAATGTTTACCTTTAAAGGTCTTATATAAACTCAAACCTTTAATACATTACAAACAATATCCTATGAATATTATAACGTAAGTACCTTTCAGTACCTCGATCAATCTTTTTCTCACCTTACTTGATCAGATAAGAAGTTTTTTTGGGAATTCTTGCCCATTTTTCTTTGGCTATTGAAATGAATATGACAAAAAATACGATAGGTATTGGTTACCTTTTAGGTTAAATGGCAATTCCTTATCAAGTGGTGGTGAAATCAGTTGGATAGGGCAGGGCAAGTACCTTCCGACAATTTATTTCCTTCCCCCAGTGACAACAGATGGGGCATTCGGGTGTGGGTGTATTGTATAAGCGGTAGCGATTTTAGTTTGCGAGTGGAAAATTTTAGGCTTTTACGGATTTTTTGTCATTTTTGTTTCCTTCGTTATATTTATCTTACCTTATTGTGGCAATAAAGTAACGTGTCTAACACTTACGTGTACGTTAACTTACCATAATAATGAGCTAATGGAGCACATCCCGTAGACGCTGCAAATGCAAACATTTTGAGTAAACCATTCAGTAGTCCTATCATTATGTAGATGCTTACTAGTTCTATTTATGTTTTTTTTACAAATTCCATTAAACTGTGGTTGAATCTGCATCTAGTGCCTGACATTTCTCAAGAGCCTATTCAACTTTTAATGTCAACTACGGATTTCTGAATCAAAATCGCTTTCGCTCCCACTCTCACCACTGAACACACTCCATCAACCATTTTTCAAGACTGTCACACACTGAGGAAAAAATGTGAGTTTAGGATGTATGCGACCCGTCGTCATGCCGGATAGTATTGTTTTTTATTCACACTTCGCTGTGAGAGATAGCGAGGTCAATTTCAGAAGCCATTATTGCCTATCTATAAGGAAGGAACTTGCATACCTATGTAGAAAGTCGTATAACTTGGTGGTGATATTTGATATGTATGAAAATGGTTTTCTAAAAGCATTTTACATTAGTACTTAGTGATTATTTTGGTGGTGTTGATTTAGAAGGAATGTTCTGAATTGATATAGGTATATTGGGTTCTTCAAGGGTAAGATAATGTACTAAATTACTATGAGATTGCCAGTTGGTTTTTGTATAAGTGCTCCCAAGACTGATTTTCACTTCCATTTTCACCTATTTAAAGTGTCATGGATTACCTTAGCATTGCTTAGTTCCATGGGCTAGTTTTTCAAAAAGATAAAATTTCACTCATATAAAACACATCTTTCATCGTTAATATTTTTGTGTTCTATACATATTTTATCCAACTTTAAAAAAAACAGAAGAGCAGTCTTTTAGAAACCTTGTACATTTAGTCAATTGACGTTATTACTAATAGGTAGCACTTACACCCTTTATAAGTACTTGTCAATTAGTTCTTAGTTATACCCTTCATGCATTCGAAGGTAGGTCTTCCAGCGTAAAATGGAGTAACTGGTTCAAAGTTGTGAGCATTTTCAAGTGATTTGAATGCATTAACATATTGCAAGAGGATTGATTGATTGAACTGGGTACAGCTATGCGAGACGATTGATCAGTCTACTCGGGTTACATGAACCGGACTTAGTTTATTTGATTTGTGAAGGCCTGAGATTTAGTTCGTCTTATGTAAGTTCTTATATGTAGAACTTACATGGTAGATCGATGAGCCTGTTTAATATAAAATTGAACATAATTTCTTTGTATAAGTGTATAAAAAATTGCTTCGTTGGCCGCTCTGCATTGTTTTCTGAGCACCAAGGGGTCATCATCATAGTCATTGATGTCTTGGGGCCTACCCCCTCTGCGGTGGCTATATATAAGAATTCAAAGACAAAGTTACTTTCGCATTTGTAATAATAATTATTAGTAAGGATTACCCGCCCTTTTGTATTATTTGTGTATTAAATAACCGTTCAGTTTTTGAGTCGTTCTTAACTTTTAAGCTGAGCCTATCAACGACCACAACATTCAACGTTAAATACGCTTTCTTCTTACTTAGCCATTCCGCTAAGGGCCCATTCCAGCCATAAAAGTCTTTGAATATATTATTTTTATAAACGGGATCCCCCGAAGTATCCATTTGAAAGGATTTAAATAAAACACCCAATAAGATGCGCAATAAACGGAATCTCCCGCAAAAAGAAATGAGTTTCCGAATACGGCTAAGTAGTTTTTAGGATTACCTTAAATATACAGAAGATATCTCTCCCATAATATTACCACAAAGGGATCAAGAACAAAGCCAACGAAAAATAGATTTAAGGATTTTCTAATTGCGCCCAATATCTTTCTTACGATCTCAAATAAACGGAGGGTTTCTTATATTAAAAGGGACGGAATAAAAGTCTTGAATTCTGATATAATTTAAATATTTATTTCGTAATGTCACTTGAAACAACATAAGAGCGGGCGGGGGGGCCGCCCAGGACTCGCGAGCGACCCCGTCGCGGCTGCAATACACTATAACGCGTAAAAAAAACAATTGTCAACATCATCTATCATATATCTTTATATTATTTACAATATATCACCGAATAAACGTATTTACACTATCTACTTAGTATGTATAACATACAGAAAGCGAAATATCATACATATAGGTTGAGTAATATAGTCCTTGGCCTTCGAGGCCTCAATTATATACATAGTAGTGACATTTTCGTTAGAACTTTTTATTCCGGCCTCGCCGGTGCGTGCCGAAGAGGATGCGAGCGAACGCCTGACGGAAGTCGGGGCTGAAGATGGTGTATATTACAGGGTTCAGGGTCGAGTTGAAGTATCCTAGCCACAAGAAAAAACTCGCTAAGTAATCACTGATAACACACGTTTGGCAGATAGGCATCACCAACGCCATTATGAAGAATGGAAGCCAGCAGAACACGAATGCTCCTGTGATGATCGCGAGCGTCTTCGCCGCTTTTCTCTCTCTCTTTGCCTCGAGTGACTCTTTTTTCTCTCTGTGTGTGGGAGCGGGGACGATGGCTCGCTCGGGCTTCGAGCCGTTAGTAACTGTCGAGGAAGACTTTTCTGGGGATACTGAAGGCGCCACCTTCTCGTTGATCGTGAACGCTGTGGTCCTCGGCTCCTCGTCCAACGTATCAACAGTGGAGGTGCTCTGTCCTTCAGTCAACAACAACGCTGCGGCCAGCGTCTCGGCGCGAGTCCGCTGGTTGCACTTCTTAAGGTTCAGGAACCGTTTCTTGACGAACCGTCGGTCTCTCGCGGATTGGACCGGCCGGCCTGACGGGGTGGCGCCGTCAGCCGACGTGGGCCGAGGCGGAGGTGGGTCTCGCCTTCTCCTAATACGTCTCCTTGCCGTTTGGAAGATCTTCCAGTATAAGATGAGGATGACTGCGAGGGGTACGTAGAAGGTGGACATGGTCGCGAAGATTTGGTAGGCGAGGTCTTGGCTAACGAGGCACTTTTGCTGCTGCGTGATGCGGGCGAGGTAGTCGGGGTCCTTCCAGCCGAGCTGCGGCGCCAGGGAGACGACCAGCGCCGCCCCCCACACCAGCACGATCATCGTGAAGATACGCTTCTCGTTGCGTATGTGTATGTAGTCTACGTCTGTCACAGCCCAGTATCTGGAAAAAACGTGCCTGTTAGGAAGGATCTTATCAAAATATTTTCGTGATAGTTACGGATTTAACGGATGTTACGGAGTAACTATAAATAAGTGTATGGTCTCTTTGATTTTTTCCTCTGTAAAGTTCTACTTTAGTCAAAAGTACGACCTCACTCACCTGTCAGTAGCGATAGCAACAAGATGAAGGATTGACGCAGAACTGCAGAGCACGTCGCTAGACGTCCACATGTCGCACAGCTCGGGGCCCAGGATCCAGCCTTGACTGACCTGAGGATATGACGTCATTATTAATATGGCGTTACAGAAGAAGTTACTGTGATAAAATGATACATGTATTGCTGGGGAGTGTCTTGCGCCACATCTTCTTCAAAGCAAAAACACATAGGAAGTGGTGACGGGCGGGCGTTTTGAATAAACAGCCTAATTTGAACAAACGTTTTTGAGTTTGAGTTAGAATAGTTAGAGAATGCTTCTGCGCTGTGTTAGGGTCATGGCACATTATACCGGCACCGCAACAGCACAGCTGCAGCACGGCGTCGCCTCGAATTTAGACAACGGCTAGCTGCCAGCGCGCTAACTACGCGTTGTCCGCAAGCTGCAAGGCCGCGAGGTGTAAGTTTGCTTGCGCAAACTCAATATTATTTTAATGAACACGCCTAGGACTTGCTTCGCTGCCGACTCGGAGTCGGCGCGTAATGAGCATGCCGTCGGCGCGCTGTACGCATAAGGTCCGCTCGCTTGCAGCACGCGGGCTGCGAGTGGAGTTGTGTGGTAGCGGCAAGCGCGCTGCCTGCCCGCCGTTGGCTTTTTCATATTGACATTATTAAATATATTATACTATACACGATTTAATGCTCTAAATTGAATGGCAAGTTAAATGCTGGTGTGGAGCGGTGCTGTTGCGGTGCCGGTATAATGTGCCATGATCCATAGCATAAGCAGTTGTAGTATTTGTATTAAAAAATAGCAGAGCCGATTTTGGTGAAAGATCAGTTTTTATCTTAAAACTACATAAAAAAAATACTGCACTTGTGTTTATAGTTGGGCTTCGTTCCGAGTTTTGATTGAAAAAACGATTGGTGGTAAAATAAACGTATAATGCGTACACACAACACACAATATATACTATTTAATACTAGGGAGCTTAAGCACCGGCACGCGAGCGACGCGGGCGTCCGTCAACAACAGAGCGCATGCGTCGTGCTTCGCGGTTAGTCGGGCACTCTCGACTGCTCCGCGCGCGCCGCGAAAGTTGCGCGGCTGTTCCACTTTTAATTTCGGTAGCGAGCCGGCGCGCGTCTTAACCTAGGGGGGCGCGGAGGGGCAATAGACAAGGTCCGCGCTACATCCTCCGTACACAAGTGCAGTATTTTTTATGTAGTTTTAAGATAAAAACTGATCTTTCTTACTTATGTAGTCTCCCTATATGAATTACCCCTATGTACTCCCTTTTATAAAAAAGTTAAAAACTATAAATGAGCTACAAATCTAACCAAAACCTATCTCTGTCACCATGCGACTAAAGGATAAAACAAAATGATAATTTATTCAAGCTTTCACTACCTTCGTTTGTTCTGGTCTGAAAATAGTGAACCCGTGTAAACTTCACGTTAAAATATTCATCTCGACTGATTAGTTTTGCAATTCACTCGCACACAGGATTGCTCTTTCAATATTTAAACCTCTGCTTTGTATTATTTTTTGAGATTTTCTGAGAGGATCATACTAATAATTGGGAAGTTTATTTAAGGACATGAGAAAAAGAGCTTTTGGCTAAGTCATAGTCGTACGAGTCGACTATAAGTTTGAGTAATGCTTGGTCCGTCCGGTCAGTGAATGGGTGACCATCTTGTCATGACGAGTTCTTCTGAGATTCGAAAGGCACTTTTAATTTCGAGGCTCCCTGTTGCCATTGAACATCTTTGGCATACACACAGGTTGTTAGAACCCAGGAAGGTTGGCATCCAGTCTTGTGAAAAGGTAGCAGGTTGCCTGAGTAACTAGTTTGTAGAGCTTAGATAGGCAGTCTCAAAGCAATGCAGAAGATCCGATTATGACAAAATATGTCTTGCGAGATCAATATCCCAAATTACACAACAAACTGTCAACACCATAAACTTAACGTTTTACACCAATTCAACCGGTTTAATCAACCGGTGTGAGGTTCAAACAACCGTAGCTTGGGGCTAACCCTCTCATACATGTAAGTTCTATACGAAACATGCCAACTTGCCAAGTTATACACCAACCAGTTGGCCCAATGTTTGTTTGCCAACTGTTTGTGACGTGTTTGGTACATTCTTAATGGGGATTTTGGGGCTTGAGTTATTATTTGGTTTTGTTGAGCTATTTTAAGCACTAGATGAACTTTTTATCTTCGAAATTTTTTACAGTGATTTATAAAGTTCTTAATTGAATAACTTTTAGAACGATATATTTCATAATGAAGGGCATCTTCTTCTACGCAAAATACTAGTTGATTAAGCTTCTTTTCTTCTCTATTACCTCCTCAACCAATCTTATCATAAAAACCTTAACCATTCAATGACACCATACCGGAGTCAATTGCATTTGTGAATTTCTATAGGTACTACATACCTCTCTCACTTCTTTTATCTGAATCTACCAAGTCTGTTTTTAAAATAAAATATAACAATTATAGAATGCTTATAAAGAATTGCACCTTGTACCTACTTAGAGTGATAAGTACGTTTGTAACATGATTATCTCACCTCATAAACGGCTCCGAGCGGCATAACAAGGCAGGCGACCATGAGATCAGCGACCGCCAACGAAGCCACCAGATAGTTGGCGACGTTCTGCAGATTCCGCTCAATTATTATAGCTGCTATCACGAACACATTACCTGGGGAAGAAGAATATTTTGTTAATGTCAAAAATTTAGAAAAAAAAACAAGTATGTATGTTAATCTTTTGTTTCTACTTGCTATTCACCGCGTTTTTAACCGCGTCTCGTCTATGTCAAACTAACACCCACATGCCCTCTCTTGATACACAGGACATCTGCGAATGAAAGAAACGTTGTATATGTCCAGTATAATATGTCCAGTTGAATAGCGAGTCCACAAAAACTCTTCAGCCTTATAGATATATGTATAGATAACCAATTTAATTGTGATAAATTGTCGGCCATAATATACATATTTAAGCTATTGCATAGCTTCTATCGCAGGCCTTGAGCGCGGGGACCAAATACAGAAATTCCGTAACGAAAAAACCTCACGCTCCCCACTCCGACTCCATTTTCATCAAAATGTTCTACACAAAGTACTAGGCGACCATAACAAGTAAGAGCTTACCTGTAACCTGCTGCTAAACATTCTAACTAGCGTTCTATGATTGGATCCGCCCACAAAAATGTACTAGGCGCTCATAACAACTAAAGAGCTTACCTGCAACCTACTGAACATTCTATCCAGAGTACTCCTATGCTTGGGGCCGCTGACAAACAGTTCGGGGCGTATCTTCACGAAGTGTGCCAGTTGTATGAGCAACATCGGCGGGTTGGCGGCGGCGTTGCTTTTAATATTTTTAATTTTACTCTGTATTGTACTCTGTACTAGGTTCTTACAACATAACAAGAGGTGCTTTTGAATTAATTCGACTATTTTTTTACCAGCGGTTCACAATGATCAAAATGATGATAAATCCCGTATCACTGATTGTTTTTAAGTTTACTTCCATTTTGATACTGCAAAAAAGCCTTAATGACCCCTCGGTAATCGACTGGGATGTAAAAGTACTTTCTTGTGTAGAGATTAAGACTCGATGTGGATAGCTTCTCAAAGTAGCTTGTTTTTCTTGTAATCTTGCACTTTAAACCGAGTCGTTAGGGATAATCAGAAGCCAGAAAGTCTAATAGGTTTCCGAGGTACCTAAGTGGGTTGAGGAGATCAGACAGGGAGTCGCTCCATGTAAAATTCTGGTACTCAGCTTGATCCAGTTAGAATGGAAGCCCAATATAAGGAAAAGGCTAGGTAGATGACTTGAGACGGCGTATTTTCAGACCAAAATTACTACAGAATTAATTGGCTTTCTAATTTCCCACCACTGAACAACTCCCAGTTTGACTCAACACAGTGGCCCAAAACTTTGTACAAAATATATTTAAAGTTTCGCTGTATCCTAAAACTTATTTGGGGTTAGTAAAATATCAAACAGAAGCGTTGAATAATTCAAATTTTCCTGAGAGTAATAAATCATTTGTGACAATGGCCCGAAGCGCACTTCGTTCAAGTCAAGTTGTTTTAATACAAAAAAATCTATTCCTCGTTGTCCGTCCAAAAGTTTTAGAGTACCTTCCACACTGTAGACTAAATAGTTGACAGTTGGTCCCACGATATATTAAATACGTTAATATATGTTGATTAGCACAAAGAAAAAATTAAATACGCAAAAAAAACAAAGTGATTTTTTAAAATAAAGTAAATATGTAGAATAAAAATGTGCGAGAATTAGAACACCATATAAGAGTCATTACAAACAATAGAAATTCTCTCTTGAAAACTGACAGCTGTCAACTGGTCAAAACATTCGTTACTCCTAACTCATATGATCGCTGATATGATGTTGTAAATTATAAAAACGAAAAATGACACCTGTGGCCAAACCACTGAACGGATTAGGTAAATTCTTTTACAATTCGCCATAGAATATCATTTAGAATATGTGATAGCATTTAATCTGATGGTACGACTCACCCGATGTATATTTTTTTGAAAAAAAAAAAAATCGTGAATTAAATCAATGTTTTAAAGTACCTGACCATTGTTATGTGCTAATATTCATCTTCATACTGATTTATGAGCCCAAACAAACTATCAGGCGACTAAAAGTTTGCAGTATGCTTTTAATAAAAAATATATTCCCCGGTCTCCAAAAAGTTTTAATCAGGGGAATATTTTTTGAGCTGGCAATGTTAACGGTGACATTTTTGACGGTTTTCTATTACGGATAAAGTGTTTTGTTAAGTTGTGCAAATGTTTTTCTTTGGGAAAGCGTTTTTATCGCACTCCCGTGGAGAGGGTAGGGTATCGTTTTAAGTTTGTAATACCAAATTCGGGTAGGCTATAAAATGTATGCGAGCTTCAACTTTCAACCACGTGTATGGTACCTTCTTCCTTCTTCTTTTCTTCTTCGGTATCTGGATAAAATGTAGCCTGTGTCACCCAGGATAGTGAAGCTTCGAAAATACGAATAAGATTTAGATTTTTAAAAATCGAATTTTGATTAGGAGCTCTTAGAGTCCAAACAAACATCCGCTATATACCTCTAGTATTCATATATATCTAGTGTTTTAATCAGCCTCACATTGCCGAATTTTGGAAACTTTATTAGTGATAATAAACCCTTTTGATTTCACACCAGTAAATTTTTTAGAGGTGTGTACATAAACACAGATTTGCAATAGTTCCAACAGTCCTTTGGTTTACCGTTGAGCTCTTAACTTCGAGAGATTTCCCGAACAGTGCCCAAAAGGTGGGGTGTGAGTACCAGCGATAAGCGATTTTATAAGTTAGTATCTTTACTAATTGTATAAACTAAAAAAAGATTGCCATTGATTCGCTGAGAAGAATATTATAAAGCAGAAGAGGGTCTTGGTTTGAACGCGCTAATTTCAGAAACTACTACTGGATTTACTTAGATTATTTCTGTAGAAAGGCAATAGGCTACTTTTTATCCGACTGCTGGAAATTGCTCCCATTAAACAAGAGTAGATCTATGTCGTACAGCTAATAGTGCTATAAATATCAACACAAATGCTTTTTAGTGGTGATCCGAAGTTTATTTTATTATTTAGGGAAAATTTTCAACCATAACTACCTTTTATTTACCTCAGCTTACCTCCTACGATCACAGTTCATCAACCCCTTAACCATTAACGGCTGTTAATTAATAAACAATAATTAATTAACAACACTTATTATTCATGGGGCTTTTAACTCACGCTATAGGGTAATCGATTTTTAACCGGACAGTGGTCAGATTAAGGCGGATCACACACTGCCGGTACGGTCTGATGCGCGGGATATCAGTAATTGGGAGGGTTGTTTGCAGAATATTATGTATCGGGGTTTTATGTTATAATTAAATTTAAAGAGGTATGTCACACACTACCAAGCATGAGATTTCTGTGAGTGGGACGATAAAATCAAAAAGTGATTGTTTACACACGTGTGAACTAAGGCGGGATGAAAGAAAGAAAAGTAAGTACGCACCGCACCCAGTACAGGATTGCTTTAGTAGCCCTACTACTTCTTGTCTCATCGAATGCTAATTTAATCTCGATTAGTTCATCGATCCTAACGTCAAAAATGCAATAAGCTCACAACTTGCGTTCAACGCAGCTCCATCATAACGTGAAGATGTCCTCTTAGCCAATTATCGACTATGGTGGCTGTTTTCATTTTTATAAGATCAGCCCGCCGCTCAGGACATATTATAGTGCACAAGCATTTGCGCAGACACAGGTGCAATCTCATAGCCTGATGGGACGACAATCCGACACCACCGGAGAGAGAGGAGAGAGTAAGTGAGCGTATCACATATTATGTGGTAGTGTGTGATCCACCGAAACCTTTTTGCGAAATTGGTCTTATGGGGCGAATTAATGTTCGCTCGGAACATTACAGGTTTGTAATAAAAATGATTTTTATTTTTGCAAACTCAACGAACCGGGTTTCATCGAATTGGATTGTTATTATTATGGACGGGATATGGTAAATAAGTGCAATTGATATGCATTATTTGTTTATGAAAAACTGTGTTTTTTGTTTGGAAAAAATAATGTTTGTTTTCACTGAAATTAAATGAATGATTGTAAAATGTTGCTGACATTTGGGAAAATTGTTCCTCACATTTAGCACGTTGTTGATTATATGGAGAAGATAACATTACAAAAATTCGTAAATGTTTTGGGGGATTGTCACCACAACCAAACTATTTTGTTTATAGCTTTGATTTTAATTAGGACAAAACTTTTTGATGAATGAAGATCTAGTTAGATTCGAGTATGTAGAAATGTAAGATGCAAAGAAGCTGGTAGTTCCACCACAAATCACTCAAATATATATCACACAAAAATGTACCTAAGTACTAAGAAAATTAAGTTCAAAACACGCTGCCACTGTGACCACACATCACCTGACTGTCTACCGACTTGAACCACTACAGATTTTGCACTCAACTGCATACGTTTGCGTTAGGTTCGGCCGGCGCACGATTTGATACAATGAAGAGTCTCGATCTATCGAGAGGTTTGGTTCGAGTATGGGAAGCTGATTAGATTTGCTTGTCTCTGTGTTGTTGTTTAAAGGTGTGGGTGATACGTATGAATAGGGATTATTAGACAGATCTTTGCGAAAAACTAAGTAGGTATCAATGAGGTAATTGGGGTTTGTTGTACCACTTCTTTTTCCCAGCAAAAACACAGTGGTGGAGTGCGGGCATTTTGAGAGCAGTCTTTTGATTTTATGAAATGATTTTGAAATAGACTTTGGTAAAAAATATTTATAGCTAACTTAAAAATGAATACAATGACTATTACATATTATGAAACCGCAGCAGAGAGATTCTTATTTAATTAAATGCTTAAGCCCCTACTGAACGAAAGCTGAATACAAAAGCTAGCATATCATACATGTGATTGTCGCTTACACACTCATTTTCGAGCCCTTTTATCATCCTCACAATATGATTAAAGATGTCTTAACAGCCCCGAAATATAGCTCGCGTTCACAAAGGCTGACACTTAATTAAAATCTTCATTATCTCGCAAGTAAAACAATTATTATTTATCATTTAAAATAAGGTAAGAGCGAATATCTTACTCGAATAATTTCCGAAATAACTCGAGCAAACGATGTAATTAAAAATATCTTTAAGAGAATTTTCACTGAGATGTATTTTTCAAAAGGAATGTTAAGCGCAGTGAACCGATACTTTATTATTTTAATTTTATTCTAATTGTTTCGTAAAGGCGATGGCAGAAAGGAATTCATTACGCCATTAATAATTTTTCATCCGGCAACGTTAATTTTTTTTCTTGTAATTATGAGGAAAAATTGCCGTTCCTTGGAATTCCTATTCTTATTAAGTATCTATGTTTGTTATTTTTGGAATAGGATTTTCTTTAATAATGTGATATCGAAAATAGATTATGAAGACTGAAGACTGTCTACAAATTGATATCAAAATAATTATATGTTCTGCGAAATACTTTAACGTTTCTTCGAAATAAAGGCATTATTTATTAAAATCTTTTATAGCTTATATGAATTTGTTTTGTTCAACTAATACATTTTTATATTCTAGTTGGTGCAAATCAACTCAGGCCTCATGGCCAACACAAGCTAGAAGTGTAGTCAAAGCTATGCTATAGCGATAATGATGGATATTTCAAATCATGGAGTGTCATGTCGTGGTTAAAGGACATCAACATTATTTCTTCGAAGTATTTTTTTTTTTTGAAAAATATTAGAATGAGAAAATCACACACATATGTATATCAACAACTCAACATTAGATATTTCAACGACGAAACTACATACTGGAGCTTAACCGAATGTAGGCTATGTGGTTTCTGAGGCTGTCCTACATATATCTGTTCACCAAACACTTAAATCGGGACGGACAGACTTTCACATTTATAATATTAGTAATCTCACTTTCGATTTGGATATCAGAAAACATTAAATGTATTATTATTAGCCGCAGGAGGCTACAAAAAATACCCGAACGAAAATAAGTAGCCCATTCTCATGAATATCGGTAACCAGAAACGACTTTACCTTAAACGCGTAATAAAAATGACTATTAACTGAAAACGCTGACATTTGCTACATATAGAAGGTTATCAAAACATAAATTCGGACCTTTTCGTGTGCATTGAGAGATAAAAGTCCTCACTTAGTACAGTTTACGTGAAAAGGAATGTTAGTTGATTAGGGCTAGTTAATGATAGTTGTTTAGGCATAATGTTGATTGAGCAAGCGTGGTGATTAACGCTCAATCCTTCTCAGTGTGAGAGGAGGCCTGTGCCCAGCAGTGGGACGATAAATAGCTGATGATGATGATGAAGCTTAAAGGTACGTTTTGAATACTAACTTCCGACTGCAACTGCCAACCGTACATGCCGCGACTGCACTACTGGTTTGTACGTATTTACAAAACTGTTTCGGATCGCGGTTGCAGTCGCTAGCTTTCAAGCGACACCTTAATGTTTAAGAAGCCCGCTGTTAGGCTGAAAAGCAAATGAAAATAAAAAGAATGGTAGCAATAAGCCTAGTATGCAAATGAGTCAGATTTTGTAGCTCTTACAAGTACAATAATACTTATTCTTTACAGCTGTTTAAATAGATTTAGTAATGGAAAAATAAATAAGGTTTCGTATTAAAACCAACATTTCTGAAGTAAGTTAAATAATGAAATGAAAAGATATACTAAAATTAAGTCCCTTCAAATATTTTTTCAGATCTGAAATTAGCAACTTTTTTTTAAAAACTTTCTTATGATGAATTAAACATTTTTGTGCCGCATATCGGTAGAATGTCGCCCTACTTCGATAATAAGTTAACTATCACCCCAAACTCAAGTTTTTCTATCCAAAATTATACATTTTCTTTGATACTGAATATGCGATATTTTCCTTAGATATTACAAGTTCCTTTTTATATAATATCTATGTAAAAGGGTGAAGTTTGTTCAGCGGAGCTTATAATGGTCGGACCTTCAAAGCGAAACTTTTTTAGATGAAACGGCTATCTGATGTCCACTTGACCATCCTGTAACAGCAGGCTTCAGGAAAATGTGAATTTTATAACAAAAAATATTACAAGATAAAGTTAGAGGCATATTCTTTGGTCATTTAGGTAAGCTAGTATTAAAATAATTGTTTTAGATGTTTTGTTTCAGCATGAAATAAAGATTTAATTTAAGAGAAATATATAAAACAATCTACTTGGGCCCGGTTAGTCTCTTTCGATAACATACTATTTCGATACATAAGGGAGTATACAAGGGTGGAACACAAGGAGGTATACAATGGTAGTATATAAGGGAGTATACGAGGGTAGTACATAAGGAAGTATATAAGGGTGGAACACAAGGGGGTATACAATGGTAGTACATAAGGGAGTATACAAGGGTAGTACATAAGGAAGTATACAAGGGTAGGTAGTACATAAGGGAGTATACAACGGTTGTACATAAGGGAGTATACAACGGTTGTACATAAGGGAGTATACAACGGTTGTACATAAGGGAGTATACAAGGGTAATACATAAGGGAGTATACAAGGGTAGGTAGTACATAAGGGAGTATATAAGAGTAGTACATTAGAGAGTATACAAGGGTAGTACAAAAGGGAGTATACAACGGTTGTACATAAGGGAGTATACATCGGTTGTACATAAGGGAGTATACAACGGTTGTAAATAAGGGAGTATATAAGAGTAGTACATAAGGGAGTATACAAGGGTAGTACATAAGGGAGTATACAACGGTTGTACATAAGGGAGTATATAAGAGTAGTACATAAGGGAGTATACAACGGTTGTACATAAGGGAGTATACAAGGGTTGTACATAAGGGAGTATACAACGGTTGTACATAAGGGAGTATACAAGGGCTGTACATAAGGGAGTATATAAGAGAAGTACATAAGGGAGTATACAAGGGTAGTACATAAGGGAGTATACAAGGGTTGTACATAAGGGAGTATACAAGGGTAGTACATACGGGAGTATACAACGGTTGTACATAAGGGAGTATACAATTGTAGTACATAAGGGAGTATACAAGGGCTGTACATAAGGGAGTATATAAGAGTAGTATATAAGGGAGTATACAAGGGTAGTACATAAGGGAGTATACAAGGGTTGTACATAAGGGAGTATACAAGGGTAGTACATACGGGAGTATACAACGGTTGCACATAAGGGAGTATACAAGGGCTGTACATAAGGAAGTATATAAGAGTAGTACATAAGGGCATATACAACGGTTGTACATAAGGGAGTATACAACGGTTGTACATAAGGGAGTATATAAGAGTAGTACATAAGGGAGTATACAAGGGTTGTACATAAGGGAGTATACAACGGTTGTACATAAGGGAGTATACAACGGTTGTACATAAGGGAGTATATAAGAGTAGTACATAAGGGAGTATACAAGGGTTGTACATAAGGGAGTATACAACGGTTGTACATATGGGAGTATACACGGGTTGTACATAAGGGAGTATACAAGGGTTGTACATAAGGGAGTATACAACGGTTGTAAATAAGGGAGTATATAAGAGTAGTACATAAGGGAGTATACAAGGAAAGGTAGTACATAAGGAGTATACAAGGGTTGTACATAAGGGAGTATACAAGGGTTGTACATAAGGGAGTATACAAGGGTTGTACATAAGGGAGTATACAACGGTTGTAAATAAGGGAGTATATAAGAGTAGTACATAAGGGAGTATACAAGGAAAGGTAGTACATAAGGAGTATACAAGGGTTGTACATAAGGGAGTATACAACGGTTGTACATAAGGGAGTATACAACGGTTGTACATAAGGGAGTATATAAGAGTAGTACATAAGGGAGTATACAAGGGTTGTACATAAGGGAGTATACAACGGTTGTACATAAGGGAGTATATAAGAGTAGTACACAAGGGAGTATACAAGGAAAGGTAGAACATAAGGGAGTATACAACGGTTGTACATAAGGGAGTATACAAGAGCTGTACATAAGGGAGTATATAAGAGTAGTACATAAGGGAGTATACAAGGGTAGTACATAAGGGAGTATACAACGGTTGTAAATAAGGGAGTATACAAGGGCTGTACATAAGGGAGTATATAAGAGTAGTACATAAGGGAGTATACAAGGGTTGTACATAAGGGAGTATACAACGGTTGTACATAAGGGAGTATACAAGGGCTGTACATAAGGGAGTATATAAGAGTAGTACATAAGGGAGTATACAAGGGTAGGTAGTACATAAGGGAGTATACAAGGGTTGTACATAAGGGAGTATACAACGGTTGTACATAAGGGAGTATATAAGAGTAGTACACAAGGGAGTATACAAGGAAAGGTAGAACATAAGGGAGTATACAACGGTTGTACATAAGGGAGTATACAAGGGCTGTACATAAGGGAGTATATAAGAGTAGTACATAAGGGAGTATACAAGGGTAGTACATAAGGGAGTATACAACGGTTGTAAATAAGGGAGTATACAAGGGCTGTACATAAGGGAGTATATAAGAGTAGTACATAAGGGAGTATACAAGGGTTGTACATAAGGGAGTATACAAGGGCTGTACATAAGGGAGTATATAAGAGTAGTACATAAGGGAGTATACAAGGGTAGGTAGTACATAAGGGAGTATACAAGGGTTGTACATAAGGGAGTATACAACGGTTGTACATAAGGGAGTATACAAGGGCTGTACATAAGGGAGTATATAAGAGTAGTACATAAGGGAGTATACAAGGGCTGTACATAAGGGAGTATATAAGAGTAGTACATAAGGGAGTATACAAGGGTTGTACATAAGGGAGTATACAACGGTTGTAAATAAGGGAGTATACAAGGGCTGTACATAAGGGAGTATATAAGAGTAGTACATAAGGGAGTATACAAGGGTTGTACATAAGGGAGTATACAACGGTTGTACATAAGGGAGTATACAAGGGCTGTACATAAGGGAGTATATAAGAGTAGTACATAAGGGAGTATACAAGGGTAGGTAGTACATAAGGGAGTATACAAGGGTTGTACATAAGGGAGTATACAACGGTTGTACATAAGGGAGTATACAAGGGCTGTACATAAGGGAGTATATAAGAGTAGTACATAAGGGAGTATACAAGGGTAGTACATAAGGGAGTATACAGGGGTTGTACATAAGGGAGTATACAAGGGTTGTACATAAAGGAGTATACAAGGGTTGTACATAAGGGAGTATACAACGGTTGTACATAAGGGAGTATATAAGAGTAGTACACAAGGGAGTATACAACGGTTGTACATAAGGGAGTATACAAGGGCTGTACATAAGGGAGTATACAAGGGCTGTACATAAGGGAGTATATAAGAGTAGTACATAAGGGAGTATACAAGGGTAGGTAGTACATAAGGGAGTATACAAGGGCTGTACATAAGGGAGTATACAAGGGCTGTACATAAGGGAGTATATAAGAGTAGTACATAAGGGAGTATACAAGGGTAGGTAGTACATAAGGGAGTATACAAGGGTTGTACATAAGGGAGTATACAACGGTTGTACATAAGGGAGTATACAAGGGCTGTACATAAGGGAGTATATAAGAGTAGTACATAAGGGAGTATACAAGGGTTGTACATAAAGGAGTATACAAGGGTTGTACATAAAGGAGTATACAAGGGTTGTACATAAGGGAGTATACAACGGTTGTACATAAGGGAGTATACAAGGGCTGTACATAAGGGAGTATATAAGAGTAGTACATAAGGGAGTATACAAAGAAGGGTAGTACATAAGGGAGTATACAACGGTTGTACATAAGGGAGTATATATGTCATATTAAAAAAAAACTGTTTTTGGGAGAGGGCGCAAGCTGCGTTGAAAACTTTCGTTTAATGGCACTTATTAAGTAGTAGGTATGCTAAAAACTTAGACTCAAGAACTAGGCAGGTAAATTCCATGACTATAGCTTCTATATAGCATAGCTTAGTGCCCTGTAATGTGACAAAATCTTAGCACAACACCCATATATTGTCAGTACCTCCAATTTGGCTGTCAGCCAGTACACAGCCGAACCCGCTTTCATATCATTTTGATTAGAAAAAAAAAACGTGTACAAAAGACTTTATTACTATAGAAAGGACGATGGGCGTTTTGGTACCCTGTCCAACAGTGCTGATTCTAGTACCGTTGCGTAGATCTTGGCAAGGCAAAAAAAAATTACTATGAGGACTAGTTCCAAATCCTTGTCCATTTCACGTGACATCGACTAACAGAATGTGTAATGTTCATAAATCGTCAACGTAGATGTAGTTCTTAAATCCAACTGTATTGAATAAAAACTGGTAAAGCAACAAAAAAACAGGAATTTGGCCTTCTTAAAATGTTTGCCTGCCCACTGCTTTAAAAAAAGACTGTGCAATCCTTTGCAGTTCACGCAGAACTAGGTTATGTATTTGATGAAAGTCTTTCAGTATTTACAATCAATTAAGGTTGCAAAGTCAGGGGACGATGTTAACATAGTACATATTACGACTTAATCTTGCTCCTCAAGAGGTGCTGAGATAATGATGAATTTCTTCTTAAAAAAAGATGAATAGAAATGTTTTGAACTTTTGTCAAATCAGATGACGATTGTGTTTCCGTAGTATGACTCCATAGACTATCACAACTTTTAGATTATAATAGAGTGTATCTCAAACAATGTAAGATGTCTAATAACTGAGTTTAAAATTATTACACTGACGACATATGCCTCTTAATGAATTTGCATATATGGATGACATACTTGTTTCTATGTCGATTCAATTTTTATCGTTACTCGGATCGGACAGCTAATTGAGGCAAGCCCCATAGTTTTTATTATTCTTCATGTAAATACCTTTCTAATGATATATCATAAGTTACTGTTGGAGCGGGTACCAAATCCCATACAAAGTGCCCATTGTCCTTTACACGTTTTTCCTTCCGTTTGTACTGAAAAATAGACTGTATTCTCATAGTCATAAGGTCGGTTATTGAGTGATGGTAGTGGATGTGCCAAAAGATTCGATTTTTTATGGTTGAGAGGTGTTAAATACGAAAATTTGTGAATATAAAAGGTATTTATTTTGTATTTTCTGTTCTGTGTGAGTTTTTATATGTATTTGTGAATGTGTGTTGATGAAAGTCAAATAAAGGCACATTTATATACCTATATGAAACATCGCAGCCGCTTTAGTCAAAGCCCTAAATATTAATAATTTTGTAGTCATACTAGCTCCAGCTATGTCTATCTGCGTAAAGTTTGAATCTGCAAACGCTTGATAAGAATACGTATTTGTTTATCCAAGTTGTGAACTTGTCTTTGACAAAATTCGTATTAAGTACATAAACGACGCGGTTGCAAAGGGTAAAACGGGACCCTATTTTTTTCGCTCCTCTGTCCGTCCGTCCGTCCGTCCGTCTGTGTGTCACGGGGCTGTATCTCATGAACCGTGATAGTTAGAGAGCTGAAATTTTCACAGATGATGTATTATTGTTGCCGCTATAACAACAAATACTGAAAACTAGAATTGAATAAATATTTTGGGGGGCTCTCATACAACAAACGTGATTTTTGTCCGTTTTATAAATTGGTACGGAACCCTTCGTGTGCGAGTCCGACTCGCACTTGGCCGGTTTTTTTTACCTGCTGGAGTAAAAAGAATACCTGCTTTTTATAATCTGTTGTGACTCACCTACAATAGTAGCAAGAATGATAAGAGCTAGCACCACGGAGGTCACAGCCATGAGGACGAACGACGTGACGTCAGTGCTGGTGGCGTTGTTGCTGGTGCCGTTGAGGGTCACGTTGCAGCCCCACGACACCGCGTCCACCCACGAACAGTTGCTGCCGTCGAACCATTCCGAGGATGTTGGGTATGGTTGGTCTTCTGCAAAGAGGAATACGGGTTTAGTATAATCGACACCCCACCGCCCACCGGATTAGTAAGCTGTAGTTGCAATGGGCAGGCCAGAGCAAATGGCCGATGGGGTCGAAAAGTGCTGGAGTGGAGACCAAGGACTAGCAAGCGCAGCGTAGGACGTCCACCAACAAGGTGGACCAACGACCTTATAAAGGTTGCCGGAAGACGCTGGATGCAGGTCGCCTCCAATAGGTATCTGTGGAGATCTAAGGGGGAGGCCTATGTTCAGCAGTGGACGTCCTATGGCTGAGATAATGATGATGTTGATAATCAACAAAGAATAGCTGCTTGCGCTCACTCGCTATATCTTTTTAAAATGACGTTCAGCCAATTACTGTGATTTTGTGCGGAAGACGAAATGGAGGAGCAAATGTTCCCAGCAACACAATTCTGAGCATATGGTGTTACCTAATATTTATTTCGACACGCTAATGCGTAAAATTCTATGATATTCCCTAACGTTTCATGTGCCTCAAATAATGTTTATTTTGGCAGACTTTCATGTGAAAACACATGGACATACAAAAATAATGAACACTGAATACAAAACAAATAAAACTTTCTAAATGCAACAGTCAGATGTATAATACGAAGTCTTTCCTTCTCAAATCAGCTACACAAATCATAAGTATCAGAAACTTTAATTACTTCCAAAGATATTTACCCAACCGATCGGCTTCGAGGAAACGGTGGCACTTGAGCAAAGTTTCCAAAATCCAATAAGCATTATGAAAATATCTCGAAATATTCCGATAATACTGCTAAAGAAAATAGTAGTTTCGGCAACTTTGTGTTCGTGCTCACCGGTGAAATTTTAAATTGGCCGGACTATGAAGTTAGGCAGCTTACAGAGGAGAAAGTTTTGCCAGATTTTACATGGATTTTGTTACGATACGAGATTATTAGTTTGTTTTTCTGTTTAATCTCGTTTGGATGGCCTTTGAAACATTTGGACTTTGGATAGGGTTACATTGGGGTACTTGTCTGTTTTTTAGGAAGTGTTTTATAAGCCTTTTGTGGGTGAGTGGTTTTTATTTCAGTTATAGTTTATTTTTGCAATTAAGTTACGTAAATACATATGTACTATTTTGTCTTGTTTTAAGGTCACGTCTCACATAGTAGGGGAGGCAAGGGTGCTAAACCGGGAGTGACTCGATCGTCAATGAGACCTATTAGATTGCGAAGCTTAGATGATAAGAAGAAAAAAATGTCCTGACATACACACACTTTCATCGGTGGGTGGAGCGGCTATAAACTTTCAAAAATGTAAAAAAAAACAGTTGCGTGGACATACTCGAGCGCGTCAGATATTAATAGCATGCACGTCGTACGTCATTTTGAAAACATACGTATATTAATCTGACTGTTTCCATGGTGGGGGTGGTCGTAGGTAAGGGTTAAAAATGGTTAACATCAGTCAATGTTGTAGTTACTGGAACATTTAGTGTAGTTATTTTTTTTAAAAATAATTTCTTGTGTTATGTTATGGATTAATGTCATTGATGAAGCTTGTAGAGAAAAAAAAATCCTTTCATAAGAACCTCAAATTACTCTTAATTGATATTTATTGGACAGAATTTCATTGAATACTGAAACATGAGCTTGAATATTGTTGTTCATAATAATTTATATTGAACAAAACTAGACTAATCCCAGATTTAAAAACAGAATTTTATTTAGTAACTAGTTTGTTTATTGTTTTCACGCTAAAACAGCTCAACCAATTGAGATGCAAATTAACATGGAGATAAAATAAATGATACTCGGAGATAAGCTAGTTTCTAACTAGTGCGAGATGTAGGTACTTAGTTCTGGATGCAAACGAAGTCGCGGGCAAAATGAAGTTATTCAAATAATTGCATAAACAATGGAAGATTAAAAGTGGCAGTATTGACAAAAACTAGTGACAATTAATTTAAAAAGTAATTAATCTCCAAAAGATAAATTCTTTCAAATAGAAGACCGAGATTTAAGATAATTAAATGAAAAAAAAAACATAGACTAGAAAATCTCCCGTCAAAAGAGTTCATTTATTATTCTTTTTAATTCATTTTGTTACTGCATAGAGGATTATTAGATTAATGAACGAATAGAATAAAATATGGCCGCCTAAAGTTAAATGTATTGGAGTTAGATTTATTGTTTGAATAACCACGCATGCAGAAGGGTTGTTATTTGTTTTTTGTGCCGCTGAAAAATAGAATACAGAAGTTAGTAGATCGACTGTAGGTATATTTAAAAAAATACGTCTTATAATTGAAATGCAGCCAGTAAATCATGGGCTGCGAGTTTGTTCGAAAGAGTTACCGCGGCCCTGTTATACAACAGGCCTACGACGGAACACGAAGGTTTTTAGCCAGCAAGAGTCCGACACTTCCTCACCGCTGCTAACCAACAGCGGGAGGGGTCATTTGATGATTTTTGACGTCGTTAATAAAAAACTCGTCAGTAAAAAATTATTCATATTTAACTAATTAATAATACAAACTCATCATGCGTGACAACGCTAAAATCTTGATAGAACCCAATAAAATACGTTGCAATCAAGTATTTGAACAGTTCCTAATTCTAAAGTAGAGCCAGTCATTTGTATGATAAAATATTACTAAGGCCTAAAATCATTGACGACAAACGACAGTTTTTTTTAAACAACTGCTTACTTTAAATTTAAATTTAATTTTCACGTTCAATTTTCAAAGTTAACACCCATTTTAAGAAAAAACCGACGTTAACTTCGTCCTTAAACTTGAAAAAGGTCCTCAAAATTAAAACTAAAAACCCTATCATTACTAGAACTCAATTATCTCCTCACTGGCAATATTTAATTAGGAAACTTCTGGCAAGTATGCGCGGCTAGCATCGCTGCATACTAATGTGGTGCATTTCGATGCAAGATGCGTCACCTTCACTAGAAGTGAATAATACGAGCTGGTTAGAAGAATACTAAATAGTTGCGTGATTTTTTTTTCTGTTGTACTAAATTGTTAGGGGTTTGTGATTTTGTAGGATATTTGAGTTGGTAGGGTATATATGTTTGTTTATAGTTTAGACGGTTAGTATAGGTTTGTTTAATTGTTTTGTTTGCTGAAATCTTGTTTGTTGTGTTCTCCTATTAATGTTATAAATACAAGAGATTATAATGTCTGCCTATATTCTGTGTATCCGCCTATCTGTGTAGCTTTTACTCCAAAACCGCTGAACTGTTTGTAAATGTCTGATGTCAAGAGCCTGAGAAAGGATCTATAGAATAAGGAGGAGGTCTCTTTTTATGAGGGAAATAGTTCCCTAGGAAAGCATCAACTGCAACTAATATAACGATAATCGAAACTGGTCAGCATCTAAATGCGTTGAAAATGATTTCTGTCTCTTTTCATTCTGCAGCCTACCTTTTTTTTTGTAATTTGTAGAAATTGTATAAAGCCTAGTTAATTACTGCAAGCCACTCAAGAAATCGTAAAGAAAAAGTAATTTGTGTTAATGTATTACTCGGAACAATCTACTTTAATAATTGTTAAATGCATTTAGCAGGTAGAACTAAACGTTGTCATGATATAATGTGTATAAGTATAATAATGTTTTTTTCTGTTTTATATATAGACAAACAACTGCTTTCTTCGTTTTTAATTAGATACGAGTCTATGATAAAGCTTAAACATTTTAGTGCCGAAATCACACTTTGACACTGATTCCTTTACCATAATCCTAACACAAAAATCTCTTAAAAAAATCACACACGTACAGAAGAAAAAAAAACATTTAACGCCACAACTCTATTCAGAACAAAAATCCGCTCAACTTTTAATAAGGTCACAGCTCTAATCTGCTTGCATTAAAAAAAAGTAGGGGTGTCCCACTATAAGAGAACCCGCAAACTACAAACTTTCAGTCGCCGATAGTTTGTTTGGGCTCATAAATCAGTATGAAGATGAATGGTACTACGCACATTACAAAGATCAAGTATTTGCCTGGTAACATCATCATGTCCCAAGACTTTTCCTCCGTCGTGTAGAAAAGACTTTACAAGGAGCGACTGCTTATCTGATCTCCTCAACCAATTTACCCGGGCAACCCAATACCCCTAAGTGAGACTGATTGTCAGACATACTGGCTTTTGCTTATCAATGACGACTGCCAAAGATGTTCAATGACATATGGTATTTGGTCGGTATCAGCCCGATTGAAAACTGTGATTAGTATCAAGTTTTTGTTTAAAAAAAAACTGTTTGCCAAACATTTGCTCAACTGTCGGCCGACTTTTTAATCTTCAGTGTGCTGATGCAAAACGCAGCACCGGCGCGCGCATTCCATCCGATTCACTTTTTAATTATACTTTTCCTCATTTAATTAAGCGGCAATTACGCTCTGGAATTCATATAGAAATACTTCAGTAAGTGCGGAATGTTTTAAGGTGTGGTGAGAGAAATTGAATGTTGTCATGGTGGTCTAGTGGGGAAAGAACTAACCTCAAGTAGAATGTGGTTGCTATTCCAGGTCAGGCAAGTACAAATGCAACTTTTCTAAGTTTGTATCTTTCTAACTATGTATATCTTGGATACTAATGACCTTGTTTCTGTAGAATGTAGGTCCCGACTGGCTTTGAACATTTTTGGCAGTCGTTATAGGTAGGCAGAAGCGAGAAAATCTCTCAACGTGTCCTACCAAGGGGTATTGTGTTGCACGGGTAACTAGGTTGAGAAGGTCAGATAGGCAGTCGCTCCTTGTAAAACTCTGATTGTCACCTGCATCAGGTTAGACTGGAAGCCGACCCCAACATAGTTGGAAGAGGCTACGCACATTATCAAGAAAAATATGAGTTTTTGAAGTAAGAAAATTCATGTTTTGAATTAAAAATCAATCCAGTTTGGTAATATACAAAGTTACTTTAGCATTCATAATATAAGTAAGAATTATTCATCCTCTCTCTAATACATTTGCCAACATTTCCATTGCCACAGATTAACTATCCTTAAATCGATCTGATCTCGCCATAATTGCTCTGCAAACTCCAGTAAGTTATGAGAGCTAATAAAACGGAGCTCAAATAAGATATTTTGAAATATGAGAACCAAACCAAAGCAGATATTGAAGAAAATTGAGCCACCAGATGGCGCTTGGTAGCAGCAGGAATTAACGACTTAAAGTGAAAACGAACAAGTAAAACTCTTCCTGCAACGAAGCCATTAAACACCATAATAGGTAACATAAAGATAAGAAACTCATTTCACATTATCTATGGTTTTTCCCGCGCATTGCCATAATAAATCGTAATTAATTCGAAAAAAGAAGCAACAAGCAATAAATTTAAGGAGTTCCTTTTCTAAAAGTTCGTTCCAAAGAGGTTTGAAATATTTTTGGTGAAAGAATGCCTTTTTCTTTTTTTGAAAATGGAACATAAAAGAATTTTCGCGGTTAAAAGACTGACCCCAATATGGCGTTATCGAACGTTTTTAGTGCTTGATATAGGTTGCCCATAATTCACGATTACCGTGCAAAAAGTATCATGGAGTCGCGATTAAGGTTCATGGGAAAGTATTTTATATAGATTAGGATATTTTGAGAGCTGTTTAAGAGGATTTTACTTTAATGTAAGTACATCATATTTTATAGATTAGAGATAATGGGTATGAGTGAAATCACCTTTTCTGGTAAGAATTTGAAAATCTCTTTTAAAGCTTTTAGAACGTGCGATTTCCGCAGCGTGCTAATAAACTGTCCCACGGTCTTAAGCCAGCCATATTAATTTAAATATGAGGACAATGATTTTTTTACGAGAGAAATAAGATCCACGAGGAGAAAACTTTGATTAAAACCAGGAACTTGACTAGACAATCACAATAAAAAAATTACAATAAGTTTCGAAGAACGACAAAACTCCTAATTCTTTCGGAATTTGCGAAACTTACACAAAGGCCACGGAGTTACTTACACCTTTCTGAAAAACAAAGGAGTTTTCCTTTCGGATCCCGATCACGGACTTCCCAAAGGAAGCCGAAATCCGAAAATTCCGTTAGGAAATGTAAAAATTAAAAGTTGCGCCCCCAAGACCGACTGTTGTAAATGATTCATAAAAGAATTTGTTGAATTAAAAACTTGTGGAAGTTCGCTATCTTGTTCAATTGTTATAATGTTACAGGCAGGTCAAGGATTTTTGCGGGAGAAAACAGAAATTTATTTTTTCGACGAAAATTCTTGAAAGAACCTTTTTTTTGTTTGCCCAAGATTCGGCAAACTTTTTTGTTGAATGCTGGCTGGTCGCGATAGCAGGTTGAATTTGTGATTTCGTTTTTATTGCTATTAAGGTGAAGGTTGTTTTTTCGGTGTGCTTTTGTTTGAATCATTGGTCTTTATGTTGTTGAGTGGGTGCTGACATGAGGGCAAGGCAAATAACAATATTGCAAACCGCCTTCTTTTTACGAGTCTAACCAAAAATGTGGGAAATGGGAGGAACCTTTCTTAGTGTAAACGGAGCTTATGGCAGCGTATATTTGACGGAAAAATGTAGCGATGTAGGTAAGTACTTTATGACTGACAAAAAACCGACCTCTATATATTTTATGATTTTGTGGCTATAACATTGATTTACAATCACTAACCAGTTGTAAGGTTGTGTCATCATATTTGTCCATCTCAATTCTCAGACAGAAATAACCAAACAAAAGCTGACAACTCCAATTAAAATCCCGCATTCGTCCTTACCGGGCCAATTAAAGTCCGATTTGCGTACCAAAAGGCTTTAAAAAGGACAGGACATAAACGAACTTTATGATATAATCCTCTTCACGTCTCACCCACGGGATGCGGCCGGCTGATTTATTCATACCCAAGACCACAAGACCTATTAATAGCCACACAAGCGTAATTGGGTCTTTAAAACGGTGGAAACTTTTCGAAATATTCAGATAGCTTTAAATTCCGAATTGTTATCTTTATTTATGACGTTTTTGGTATTTCTGGTCGAATATGTTTTTGTGCGTTGCAATTAAAGGAATTATATTATGGAATTTTACTAGTATTTATTGTCATCTTTTATCTTCTAAATACATAAGAGAAAATCGTGTTAGTTACACTTCTTTTAACTCAAGAATGGCTGAGCTGTTTAAGCTGTAAATAAGAGGGAGAAGGACATAGGATTTTTTCATTATCCGGCTACGTGAAGCAGTTAGGTAGTATAAATATATTTAATATATAAGCAGAAGAAGCACACGGAGATAGTATTTAATATACAATTGTCAATCTTCTGAAATTCTTACTTTATAATTAAAATGAGTTTTAAAATTTCTCCCATCCGCTTTGGTCAAGACTGGGATTTAAAACGACACGTGTGTATATACCTACCTATCAAACAAACAATTGAATTTATCCAATAAAATTACAATGCTCTCGAAAATATTGAACAAACCACTACAAACCGTTGTAATTACGGTTCAAAAATACACGTTTGTTTCAATAAATATGTTGGGACAGTCCACTTGAACGTGTGGTTACAAACGATGACCATGTATTGTTTCTGAACAAGAACTTATAATACGTAAATTTTTTACGGCCCTTCCTACTTCTAAAGATTACAAAAAATAGGAATTTGACATTACTTGTATTGTATGGGACTAATTTCAAAATTCTATCCCTAGCAACCAAATTAACTCATGGTAGAATATTGGAAATTACTTTTAGTATTTCAAATTGTACATGAATGGAATGTAGAGTACATATATGGTATTCTCTTTGCTAAGCTCTCTCCAAAGAAAATCTTAGAGCTATAGGACTATTCTTTCTCGATAAAAAAATCTAATACAAGAATTTTCTAAATCGGTCCAGCCCAGTTCTTCTTGAGATTGCAACGTTCTTTTCTATTAAACAATAATAATATTATATAGATACATATTTTATCATGGAAACATACTTTATATTTATTAGTATTTGTAGATATAGAACTTATCATGGAAGCAAAATTCAAAAGTATATAGATTATTTCACAAAAAATTAAATACATTAAAACTGTCCACAAGAACGTGTGGTCACTACGGATGTCCATGTGTTGTTCGTGACAGCTGTTCACCGCTACAGTTTGCGGTTCCCGCTTGACTTTTATAACTTTAAACCTATAGAAACGACAGACATATGACATTTTTATTCAAGTTTGTAAGGCACTGAGGTTCATGTATTGTTAGTGACAGCTTATGACCACAACTCGTAGTTGCTAATGGCGTTTATAGAGTTTCTTACAATGTACCAGGCAGACTCGTTAGTCTAGCTGTCGCAAGTGCGGCTACTGAGCACGAGGTCTCGGGTTCAAATCCCGAGTCGGGCCGAAATCGCTTTGTGGGTTTTAGAAGACTTTCACAAAGCAGCCCGGAGCCTGGAAGTTGGTGATTGATACACCCGTGCATCGGAGAGCACGTAAATGTCGGTCCTGCGCCTGATCTCTCTCCGGTCGTGACGGATTGCCGTCCCATCGGGCTATGAGAGTGTAGGAATAGTGAGTGCACTTGTGTCTGTGCAAATGCTGTGCGCTATAATATGTCGCGCGCAGTTGGCTAATCTACTAACATGAGAACAGCCGCCGTAGCCGATAATCGGCTAGGAGGACATCACCAGGCAGACTGTGTGTTGCTTAGGATTTTGTTGCGCCACTTCTTCCCGGCAAAAATACAGGAATAGGAAGTGGGCATTTTTGTGACTGTCTTATGTCATTTTTGAAGTTCCAAAAGTGCTGATTTTGATATCAGTTTATGATCTACTTTGTGGTGAGAAGAAAGATGTTTTGCTCATTAAATAAATTCGTACGTTCACATAACTAATGTATTATTCATAATAACAGCAAGCAGGTTCGTTGTACCATTTAATAATTTTCTACTTCAAAAGGTTTTCTGTCAAATCATCGCTATACGAGGATAATATAAGAAATAACTTACGGCTGGTGTCGTTGAACCCGGGCAGATGTGTCGCGTTCATATTCTCAGTCGCTCGCCCTCCTGAAACAGACAAAATAAGGTTTAATACGTCTTGTCTATGGAAATGTTAAAAAAGATCGGCTTGTAGATGTCTATAGGAGATAGTTTTTGTCAGGATAAATGTTGAAAGAAATTGGTATAGAAGCATGTCGCTTGACACAGGTCTATACTAATATTATAAAGAGGTAAAAAATTGTAAGTTGGTATGTAGGGGGTAATCTTTGGAACCGCTGGTCGGATTTTCAAAATTCTTTCACTGATAGATAGCTACAATGTTGCTGAGTGCCGTAGGCTATATGTTATCCAGGTACGGGCAGTATTTCCCACGGGACGCAGGTGAAACCGCGGGAAGATAGCTAGTTGTTTATAAAGACGAGGTAATTATAATTTTAACTGTCGAACCACAAAAATAGCGAGGCGTTAAAAACGTATATTCATTTTTACTATCGCAATTGTCTATCATGATTAATTACCTGAATGTGCCTGTACCTATAAGCAATAGGACTCCAGCCCAAGATAACTATAAAAGGCAAGATAAATGACGGTAGACGTACAAATTATTTTCGCTCTTACAAAAAATAAAACCAATAAACCCATTAATTCGACATCTGAATATTTATAATTCATTAATTTCTGGTGCAGGTGCGATAAGTACATTGCGTGCAAATAAAACGGGTCAGTTTTCCAGTCGGGAATAACAACGTTTTAAATTGTTTGGTGACCCTTCAGTGTTGTAGCCACTCTGCCACTCAGGTTAGCGTATTTTGTGAATAAATGAAAAGTGTTTTTAGGAGTAAATGAGTACCTGCAGCAGTTTAACATGTACATAATTGTTTTAATAGTGATGATTTTTTTCGGCACATTAGCATGCGTAGAGTAAGATTATCATCGTTGATTTTACAATTTGTATTTAAAAAAAAAACATATTAACACACGTGACGTTGATTTGATTGTAATTATCAACCAGACCATGTTTATAGGTTTTATATTTGTTATTGTTTTATAGGTAAGATTTTTACAAATTAAAAAAAAAAAACTGTTTTGGCAAACACATTGATGTATTGCTTTTCAGTGGTTTTGGATTTCTCATGATTTTGAAGGGATTGTTTTATCATACTTTACATTTTATATGACAAAATCCTTGCAGTCAAGCAAAGCACTGGAGTTTTTACTAAACTTCATCTTAAAAATAATGTAAGCGTTTCCTTAAGATGAATGGTTTTAATGTAAAATGTTAATATCGTTGGGAACACGTGTAGGTTCTTACTTATTTAATATGAGGAAGAAAAATATTTTTCCACGTATGCTGGTAAATTATTAATTTAAAAATACTAGCTAGAGGAAATTGGTTTTTTAATGTTCTAATTTTTTTTTGGTAAAGTTAAATACCAAAAAAATATTTAGGTACTTTTCAGACAAAGTATTTTTTTATTACGTAAAAGACGTATGTTTGGCTCAAGAAATATGAACTCTCAGAGATAATATAAAAAAAATAAGTAAATAAAGTAAGTATTTACTAAAATACAAATACCTACTGAAAAAATAGATCTTTATTTTTTCAGAATCACAAATAAGCTTACGACTCAAACACTACTGAATCTGATTCGAAGTGACAATAGGTGAGTATTTCAATACAAAACAAAATAACTCTAGAAGACTTATTCGTTTTTATCAGTCAGAAAAATATTTATATTACCTACCAACAATATAATACCAAACTTATTTTTTTGCCGGTTATTTACGCTTTGATACTGATGTTATAAAGATAGACCGTCTTACCACAAAAACTTTTTAACGTCAGTTTAAGACTTGTCTAAAAAAATGTCAAATTATGACGTTGACACAAGGTTCATTTTGGAGACACATTTTTTTTAGACAAGTGTAAAACAGTTGTTAAAGTTTTTGTAGTAAGGCCATAAGAGTTTGCTTTAACGTATCTCATGAACTACTGGTACTATTCCATAATCAAGGAAGGCAATAAAGCATTTTATCCGGGTGCGCGAAGTCGTTCTCACGGCAACGCTGAACACTGAAACCACTGGCGGAAGCTTAAACTAGCTAAACATAAGAAAATAGATAATGGAAAATAATTTATCTTATACAAATACTATTCCTATCCTTTCAATAACTTAGGTGTATAAATGGTCAAAGCCAAAGTCAAAGTGAAAGTATTTATTATTTGTAAAACATAGGTAAAAATAAAATGTAGATCTTAAAATTAAAATAGTGCGCTATGTGTTGTATGTTTCTATGTTAGTGTGTTAATAGATAATATTATTATCTCAAAAACTTATACAGTTACAGTATGATACATTTTGGGAAACTACACATACATATTAACTGAAAAATCGCCTCATTAAAAATGTAAGCCATTTAATGACGATATTAACTCAAATAACCTTCTTCAGAGCTGTGAACAGCGAAGAGATGTACGATGAATTGACGACCTAATTGGCCCAGTGCCATGCCACTTGACTTTCTAAGGGTCGGGGGTTCGATCCCTGAGCAAAGAAAATGTTTACACAGCCGTAGTCGCGCGGTTGTAATGAGTAACCTCAATTTTGAGAGGAAACGGCACGAGGCACGAGTGTTAAGGTTTTTACTGAGGCAGTAGAATGATCAATTTATTTGAAAGCACTACCTAATCAATCTGGAAATCAGAGCCATTATAATATCTTATATTATTATCTGGTTTAAAAAGAATAAGAAAAACGTCAGATTAAGTAAAACAGCAGTTTTTCATAGATTGAGTCCTGAAGCACTTGGCAGTAAACATTTCATTTGGTTCTTTTTTTGGAGTAGGTTATAAATAACCCTTTTTTTAGTAAAAAAAAGTTAGGCCCAAGTTAATCGACAGCTTAAACGTCCATTTTTGTTAAAGCTACTGTTCACTTTGAATTTTTTACGCCAACAGTTGTTTTAAGGATACTGACGCTATATGTTTTCGGTGAACTTGCGCCTTTTTATTTACCAATTACATAAAAGGCTGAGTGAAATTGACCCAATTTAATATCAGTAGTATATCTACCTACATTGGCTCTTGTTCGTATAAAACTAGACTGCAAAGAAAAGAGAACTATAAGAAGGATGTAAGTAAAGGAACGACCCAACTAACTTTATTTTATTAACTAGTTAACTGATACTAAAGTTAGTTATCGTAGTAAAACTACAATAATGTATTTAACGTTAAGGAGTTTCATATGGAACGCAACGACGAACTTTCTTTCTCTGCGAGGAATTTCATGTATCTGTTTACCGCGGATTAATTTGTGACTATAGAAAAACTATTACATATTTTATAGGGTTCAATAAATTGAATAGATATTATCTTTACATCAATACAATGTATATGAAATATGTATGAATATGTATTGTCATTTTATTTGTTTGTAATTATTTTTATCGAAAAGATTGAACAAAAAAATGCATTCTTTTTGTGTGTTAGTAGTGCTAAGCAATGATAGATAATTATATAGGAAATATTAATTTATGTGATTGACAGATATCGAAACGCACATTATTCACCGAACCGCGCGCTTAGTCTTATCTGCGCTCCCCCTAACACCTCTTTTTCACGTCTCACAAACATTCACTAAAATATGATACAGCTCGCAACACTACACTAGCCGCAATGAAAACTTTTAATTCAAATAAAGAGGCTTTATTCGCATAAAACCTTATTTAATGAATACGGCTCTCGTTACAGTAAAGTTTTGGCGTTGAGTGGTAAAATAGGTGAGGGCACTTTACGAAATTTTTTGATGAAAATTACGTAAACATCGTTATGGGTCAAGCTAGTGCCGCCATTTTGTAACTAAGTTAGTTTTCACATTAATTTTACGAAAATACGCCTACCTAAAATGTATATCATCATACGCCTAGCCTTTTCCAAACTATTTTAGAGTCGACTTTCAGTCTAAATTGATGCAGCTGAGTACCAGTGTTTTGCAAAAAGTAGCCTCTCTTAACCCTGTTAGTTACCTGAGCCAGTTACCATTATTCTTGGTAGGACTAGTTGGCAGATTTTCTTAAAACAACTACCAAAAATGTTCAAATGACAGCCAAAGCCTATCTTATCGTCCTTTCCGAAACAAGAAAGAACTCATGACAAGATGATCACATATAAAAATCACTTTGGGACCATTGCAGCCTACATTTTAGAGTACATATTAAAGCTCTTATATATTTAATTTAAGATTCGATAAAAACCTACTTATAAGTAAAACATAAGTTACATGTTAAAGCTCCCTAAGTTACTATAAAAACCTAGAAAAACTACTTATAATTCTTATTCTTTATTGCACACTAAACAGTAAATACATACGGGATACAGACAGTTATGTACAACGGCGAGCTTAACCCAGAATTGGGTTCTCTTACAGCCAACCTTAAAGCGATAGAGATATTCGATAGAGGTAGGGTCAATTATATGTGCACAACAAATATGAAATACTAAACAAATATTAAATAACAATAAACTAAACATATGTATGTAGTAGAGCTACACAGTATATAAACATAATACATATAGAATATAATATTATAAACAAAACACTATCGGATAGCTTCCAGACGTTCGCGCACTAAACATATATTTACCCACACATTTACACCTCGTACTAATTGTTGGCAGAAGCGTGTGAACATGACTTGAGTAGGGTACTTTATTTATGTAACGATAAATTATAGCTTAGTACTCGATGGTGAATTGAGAAGAGTTTCTGTTGATGGACTGGTTTTTAGAATATTATTATGTTGTTAGTTTTGGGTAAGTATTTACTGGTTTACTAAGTAGGTATATCGGAATTTTCACACTCGTACCTATGCACCTCCAAAATGACGGTTTTTTAAAGGTTTACTAGCTTAGTAGATCAGGATTTTTATACTCGTATGTACTTCCAAAATTACTGTTTTGTAAGACGGAGATATGTCTTCGCCAAGTGAGAAACCAATCTTGTCTTAGGTTTTTTTTTAAATATACAAAGTAATTTTATCGCCGGAATCGAACGATTGATTCTCTGCTGAGTCTGCAACAGTTGAGCCAATAGGTTGGTTTTTACATGGTAACACGCAAAAATATAAAATAGATGTAAGCAAATGAGATTGTTCTGATTTTGAACAACGTTATTCATAAATCTGAAATTGTAATTAGTTGATGTAAAAAGTATTTTTGTATAAACAAAACCAAAGTGATATTTTGGCAGGTGCTGATATAATTAATTTTACAAATGAGGGTTATTTGATTTTAATTTGAAGCATTGTTTTCTGCCTACTTAACTTTGAGCGGTTTCCCAAGTGTATTAGTCCTACGAGAAGGCAACCATGAGTGAATGCTTATATTGTAAAAAATAATTGAATACCTGTTTCTTTGGGAAGTCATTTTTTGATATTCAAAAAGTGCTGTTTAACAGCCATGTTTGAATAAATAGTTTTGAGTTTCGAGTGCATTACTTGGAAAAGACCGGATAAAGGTTACTCTATTTTTTATTTTGTCTTATAACTGTCCGAATAATAATAGTTTTACGGATACCTAATAATAATGTTGAATACGACTACACTTCCAGCATAAACTCGGGCACAAAATAAAAATTTCAATACCCATAATGGTTGCAGTCCAATATTGTGGTCGCCATATTGGATACGTCAGTTGTCACTAATAATAATAACATGTTGGTTTGTCATGGCACTCGGTGACTATTGGGTCACCATGTTATACAGTTTTATTGTTATTATAATTTGTGTATGTTGTTCCTAAGGCGGCCAACTTTCCGATAACTGAATGCGGGACTTAACCTTTCGTGAAAAGGAGGGGGGGGGCATTGAAAAATGATCGGACGGAACTGACAAAATAAAAACCGTAAGCAAAAAGCTATAATTTAACCTATCAATATCGTGTCACAGCGTGCACTAATGTCTTATTTTCAAAATCATTAGGCCTCACGAGTTCAGTAGAAATAAAGCGAACGAGATTATATTATAGGTTATCTGTGTTCCTGCACTGTTGAGCGTGCGCGCAGGTGGTTGTTGTGTAGAAGCGTGGTAGAAAAATAGGGATGCGGGACATGCGGGACGCATACAACGTTTTGCGGGATTATTTTACTAATAATTTCAAAACGGGATTTCGTCAAGCATTGCGGGACGGTCCCGCAGAATGCGGGACGGTTGGCCGCCTTAGTTGTTCCGATGTACATATTTTGTTTATTTACAATTCGTAATTAGACATAATTTTTTAATTGTACACATCATTATTTGGCTCTAAAATAATGATACTTAAAATATTGTAATAAAACTCTAGTCTAGTACATACTTCAAAATATATCTGTGATATTATTATTTAAGAATTAAACACTTTTCCCTGCATCCAAGTATAGCACAAAATATGACGAAGAAAGGACACACTTTTTCTTCACCTACAAAATTGTTCTAAAGCTAGCAAAAATCTAGCTCAAAAAAGGAGTTCCTTTAAAAAATAAACCGTATATTAAATTAATTACTTTAAAAAGTTAACTCAATTAACCACGTTAGACGTTTTTCATTTAAAGTCCATCGGAATAAGCTGTCAACGGCTGACGTCAAGTCTTTTGCGCAAAGGTTCAGCTTGGCAATCTTTTAAAATTATTTCATATAAAATTAATTATTTTTAATGTTGTTTTAATTTACTGGAGTTGGATGTTTGTGATGGGTGTTTGGAATTTAAAGGCTGTTGTGATTAAGTAATGTTTTAGTAGAGGTTAAGCAACACTTGTCGCGGTTGGTTCAAAGATGGGTTGTTAATAATATTTATCTTCTCAAATTGCTAATTGTGGACTGGAGAAAATGGTTTACCTTTGCAAAATTAATTCGCATTGTATCTAAATTAATATTAACAAGAGATTTTTTGTGTGCTTGTTTGTACCTTAAAACCTAAACTACAGAATTAATTTGATAAATTAATCACTGTTAGAAACCTACACTATCCTTGGCTAATACAGACTATATATTAGCTGGTGTAGGAAAAAGTTTCCCCAGAATGCGGGTGAAACCGCAAAAAACAGCTAGTCCTAATACATTCCATTTCAACATTACATCTCGTCAGTCTCCATCAATACCGTTATTTATGTCAGTATTTCTTTCACTTCCAATCTTTCTAATATTTTCACTCAATTAGGCCTTACGTGTATCATTCATCTTCACGTTCCATTTCACTCATGTAAAGATATCGGATTATGTTCTTAGGTATAACAGAAAATAACCAAAGTTGTGGTGGCAATTTACATTTCTGTTAATACAAAGGGTCAAAATATAGTAGACCACGCCCACGGAGATAGGAAAGATGAGTGGAGTTGCCATAAGTAAGGTAGGTCAAGCACCTTCTTGTAAGTTAAGCAACGTACGGTAGGCGTGATCAGTTACTAGAAGTAACCAGGAGTTTGGGTTCTTTGTCAAATCAAAATCTATCAATCAAAGATTCTTCTTGATTGATTGGTGATTTGTTTTTAAAATAAATGAGCGCGTTTCATAGAAGGCGTATGTGTGGACCAGTCCCATTTTGGCGCGCTACTTTCTTAGGAGACTTTGCGTAATGATATCTCTGCTAGTCATTTTGTTCTCCATGCTGACTTCGCTACACACACACATACACACACTCATACACACTCAAGCGACTCACCTTCGCATAAACACACGTAAAGGATCAATTTATACGAAGGCCCACAGACCTATAAAAATTTAGACGCTCCACTGACGCCATTTAGCCAGCCCAGTTATAAAGGCATATTTATTTTGTTTGTTTGTTTGCGTGCGCCGGGTTCACGCAAATGCTGTAGTGGCCGAAATTTAACTGTGTTTTCATAGAAGCCGGGAACAACTATGTTTTTGTTTGGTTAGCTTTGTAACGGGCTCAATTCGAATGATGTCGACGTTGGATGTGGCGTTTGTAGATAACAGCGAATTCTGTTTTGGGCTGTTACTGGGTATTGACAGGAGTTAAATATTATAGTGTGTTTGGGAACTACTGAGAAGTTACCGTTTTAGAACTTACTGCTATTTATATTTTCTACTTTAATATGTTAGAAATTGTAATTGTAAACAAAGATAAATATTCCGTTAAGAGTACCCTGCAAACACTAAGTCGAGCTCATAAATCAGTATGAAGATGAATCATGAAGTACGCTCATTACAAAGATCAGGTGTTTAGCCGGTGTCAGTCCGACTGAAAACATTTCCTTAAAAAAAAAATGCCAACCATCGGGTCAACTAATTGGCCGCCTGTTTAGCCTGCAGAATGCACCCACTCTTTACGCATTCAATTATGTACAACAAAAAACCAGCTAACTTTATTTATCACCATCTTAAAGAGACTATAAAAAACAGAACCTACTTTTCCCTCACTATCCATTTCAATCAGCTATTCAACAAATATAGCGTACCTAAACAGGCTGTAGAGGCTTTACAATACCCTTGGGTACGAGGCTGCCTCGCGATACATCAGGATAACGTCTTTACGAGCTCTCAGAGGCACGATAACAGATAATTACGTAATGTCCTTTCTATGTCATTCAGTAGTCTGTGGTCATTTAGTCTTAGTACCTTGTTAAATATTTTGATGAGTATTTTGCTTTTAAAGTTTTATCAATAAGGACTTTAAGGTTAAGAGACAAATCTGGAAGTGTCGTAAAACATTATAAACGTAAAAATGTTTGGATAATGTAATGTATGGACTTTCAAGTAAAAACTACTGAAATGGTTTTGAAACTCTGTTAGTAGTAGGTTACCTTTACACTTTCTTAAACGGTAAAAACTTTATTTTTTCTTTTTATGTGGAAAGTAGTTAGTCAGATAGGGCTCCTTGTAAAGTAGTCGCTCCTTGTAATGCACTGGTACTCAGCTACATCCGAATAGACTGGAAGCCGATCCCACCGTAGTTGCGAAAAAGGCTCGGAGGATGATGATGTGGAAAGTAGTCGGTATCTGTAGAGTAACTGCGGGCAAAAGCTTACGTATTAAAGTTACGAATATAATTAGTATCAGAGATAACCCCATACAAAAACAAAGAATAACAAAAAATAAATTTACATTTACCAAAACTATGTATCTTTTAATGTCTGAATTTCAGTGGACAAGTAAAGTAAACAAAACAACATTTAAGAAAATAATTGCAACCTTCAGTCATTGGTAAGGCCGTGAGCAATTGCCTACTAACTTCGAAGGTAGGAAATAACTAGTTCAGATCACAAGAAAAACTTTTTAATGACATCGTTACATAGTTATGGAGTTTTTTTCTAAATAGAGTTATGCAAGGATTTTTTTTTTCTTTATGGAGGTACTGGAAATAGTCTTTATTATATTATAATATTTAAATTAATTTTAAAAATTAAAAATATACTTATATATACAACTTAAAACTATAATACATTGCATCAAAAAATTGCTCCTCATCGCTGTCACTGGGTAATGTACCCAGAAGGCTGGCAGCATTGCCACGTTGGATGGCAATGCTCAACCTCTGTGCGAAATAAAAGCCAGCCCTTGGGTCACGAGAAGTGTCAACAAGGCGCTTAGAAATTTCCTTCGCAAGGATTAATTTGAATGAATGATTATCTAACTAAACTATGCAATTACATATGTACTTCTGTTATTATTACTATATTGCCTGTATATTAGCTACCTGTTTACTAACGATAAATATTTTTGATTGTTTGTAGAGACTGTGAAACTACTGAATCAATTTGACCTATCCCCGAGTAACATCCTAACTAATATTATAAATGTGGAAGTAACTCTGTCTGTCTGTCTGTCTTTTCTTCACGCCTAAGCTACTGAACCGATTTGCGTGAAATTTGGTAAAGACATAGTTTGGAACTTGAGAAAGGACATAGGATAGTTTTTATTACAAAAAAATATAAAAATAAAATTTATTCCGGACATATAGCGCCACCTATTGGTCAAACCAAAAATCTACCGGAAGTTACTATTCCACGCGAAAGAAGTCGCGGGCAAAAGCTAGTAGGCTATAATTTTGTCCGGGTGCAGAATTCACTCCCTCGTAATAAGAGTATGTATGTATGTATTATATTTTCAATTCAAAACTAATCTAAATGTAACATTCTTTCAAAAGAAAAAAAATCGTTATCTATTAAATAATCATCAAATAAAATAGCTTCTATCCACTATTTCATAGCTACAAACCACTTTATGTAACTAAATATTTATTTAAGAAGCCAATTGTGTTATTTAAAACAGTATAAAGTAAACCGCCAATTATTTCTAGACAGTTCTGTTGAAGTACTATTGTTTATTAGCTGATTTATATTTTTAGGGTACCGCACCTAAATGGAAAAACGAGACCTGTAATGAAGCACGTCGCTGCTTGAGAACTACTGTTAAAATATAAGAACACATTATGCAAACTCAACATATACTTTTCCCCTGAAAATAACATAAATCTTCATAATACCCTAGGGCTGAAAATTAAGTAATATAAGATATTGTTTAAATACATATAAGAAGTCATTATACAACAAGACCTTATATCTAAGACTTCGCTGTCTCTCTGTCCATCTATTTTTCACCAGGCTGTATCTCATAAAGCGTGAGAGTTAGATGAATTTCTCACCGATGATGATGCCGAAACACAGAAAACTAGAATTATTTTATTGGCGTCTAATACAATAAGCATATTTTTTTGCCCATTTTACAGATCATGTTACGGAACTCTCAATACACGAGACCGTCTCGCACTTAGCCATTATTTTTACTACCTTGTTATGTCTGCGCTATCATTGTTGGTTTAATGTTCGTGATAAAGTACCGTTTTACTTATAGAGGGTTAAATTATTGCTCCCAATTAAGTTACTACTATTGTAGCTTTACTACTATTGCTGTATAATAGTTATTGTTTTTAATCGACCCTTAAATAAACCTAAGTCATAAAATTTATTTAGACTTTTTAAAGTGTTTGGGATCCTAGATCGATTTAGAAGCAGTAGTTATCTCGTTTTGTTTTGTCTATGGTTTGTTTTATATTCATTGTTTTTTTATCTAATGTACTATTGTTCGTTAATTTTTATTGTTTCTGTTGTTTTACTTATTACTTTATTACATATATATATAAAATTTATTTACTTTATTCGTGCCGAAACGGCGTCAGGATTGTATAGTACCGAGAGGCAAAGTCATGTGTTGGGTCAGCGCTGAAAACCAGCGCTGTTGTCTCGTGCCTGCGTGTGCGAGACACAGCATTTATGCTGAGCGCTGCCCCTTTTCACACATGAATGACGCAGCTGCAGCGCTTTTCTTTTTGTTCTTCTTTTTGTATTGTCCCTTGATTTATTTGTTTGTATCTGTGTGTGTTTGTTTCTTGCGTCATTTGTGTGTCAAATAAATAGTTTTTCTTTCTTTCTTTCTTCTTTCTTATCTATGGTGCGATGGTCACCATGACAAATCCTCATGGACTTCCTCCACCTGGGGAGAAGCTTAGGGGTATCCCGGATTCTTACTGGCTGTGTCCTCCTTGCACGTGGGCGCGGGCTCGAGGGAATCCAAATTCTTCCCACACTAGTGCTGGCCCTCGCGCGGGCCACGGGGGTAGTGAGGAGTTCACCTACCCCAAGCATCGCCTCAGGGGCACGCGCCGACATACACGCGCGCCACCGCTTCTTCGAACTTCGTGTCAGCACCCATGACTCAAGCTAATCAAGACCTTACTTAGGGCTCCGAACGTGTGTGAAACGTGTCCCGATATTATATTGTAATTTTATAGTGACTTAGTATTAACGTAGTGGCCTAGTCACAAGATATTATCATCGTAACTAAACACATTAAGCAATGTATACGCTAAAGTTATTGTACCATTGCTGCGGTCATACAATGGATGGGTCAGTCAGGTCACCTCAGTGATTTAAACACCAAATAAACATTGAAGTCTGGTAAGTGAATATCTATGACAGTCGTTACGGATAACCACGCAATCACTCCCAACCATGTCAGGGTTACCGTTCAAATAGGTACCCTACCATGGAGAACAAAATTACTAGCGGAGATGTCATAACGCAAAATCTACTAAGAAATTAGCGCGCCAAAATGTGGGTGTTTGAGGGACGAGGAACGATATAAGCTTCGCCCTTATACGTCTTCTATGGAACCCATTACTTTCAAAATAAAATCACAAATCTGTCAAAGATTGGTCTTGATTTGACAAGGAATCCGAACGTCTCGTTAATTCAAAATAACTACGTAACTAATCACGCCTACTATACGTTATTAAACCTACAAGAAGGCGCCTGACCTACCTTCCTTATGACATCTCCGCTATCTTTCTTTCTTCCGTGGCTCCTACATTGTATTTACAGCCACATACATATACACACTTTATACAGCCCATGCATTTTATCTCTCAATATAAAACGAAAGTCATTCTACCATTCAGACTTATCAGCGGCTTTCACTAAGCCATCTTCACAGCAATCTTGGCGGTGCATTTCCGAGTTATTGATTTTACAGCGCTTCATAAAACGCAAGTCGCTAGTAAGCTGCATTCAGCGATTTTTATGCTGAATTATTCTTCGATGAGCGCGGTGGAGTGGTCTTGTTATATTTATTAAGATCGTGACTCGGCGTTTTAAAACTTAGAATTTAAAATATTTTTTAAAAGATTCCGATTTTAAAATAGTTTTTTAAACATTCCGATTTTTTTAAAGTTTTTAAACATATCGATTTAAAAATATTTTTTAAAAGATTTTCAAAAGTAGTTTTGTGTGATTTTTTCATTTGATTAATCTGTTTTTAATATGTTTAGGTTTAAAAGCTTTGTATTTTTTAATCAAGGTCTCTTCTATTGAGACTCAAATTAAATAAATTACACTATTTTAAAGGTCTTTGGATGTCTTTCGGTCCAAGGTTATGTGTCTGTAAGATAACGATTATTTACTTATTAGACAAAACAAATGTACTTAAATAGACTTTAATTATTTGTTTTAGGGATTAATTTAAACATTCTTGATCTCTCGTGATCTTGATTTCATCTTACATAACGGATAAAGTAATTAAATATCCTTTATAAAGTACATAGAGATTCTTGCTTGCTCTACTCCATGGGACGTACTTTTTATAACTACGCAACTAGTGTGGCGTTTAATAGAAGCCTACACAAGGGTGATTGAATCAAAACCTTTGACTTATTTAACGTACTAAGTACGTTAAATAAAAGTAGTATTTTTCATTACAACATCTTTGAACAAACAAACAATAAAAAGCCATATAAGAAAAAAAAAGCCTCTCGCATTCTCAATTGTTTTCTTACAAAAATAACTAGCGTCACTGACCGAACAAAGTATTACAATACAAAAGAATATCAATGGTTTACAATAGAAGGCTAGGAAATAACCGTAGTGGACAAAAGCGTCTAAATCTGTTCAGTAATTCAGTTTCGTTGGGTCCAAGTTCACCAACAACGAAAACGTTTCCTTAAAATAACTTTTTATTTTGAAATTTCTGCATTACAATTCATAGTTCTATTATTCATATTGACAGTTGTTTTAAGAAAAACGGACGTATATGTTGTTGGTGAACTGGGGCCTTATTACAGAATAATGTAGGGTTATGAAGTATTAGACAGTTTGAGAGCTTTTACTTATGGTCATAAATGTAACACATTGTTTATTTTTATGACAGTCTGAGTCTGTATATAATATAACAAGCATTATCTCTCGAGTCTTTTCCCAACTATGTTAGGGTCGGCTTCCAGTCCAACTGGATGCGGCTGAGTGCTAGTGTTTTACAAGGAGCAACTGCCTATCTGACTTCTTCAACCCAGTTACCCGGGCCACCCAACACCCCTTGCTTAGACTGGTGTCAGACTTACTGGCCTCTGACTACCAGAATATAATATAACAAGCAGTCACGTAGATGAAAATATAAAGGAATATCAATGGCTAACAATAGAAGGCTAGGATATAACCGTAGTGGACAAAAGCGTCTAAATCTGTTCGGTAATTCAGTTCTGGTATACTCGGGTTGGATTAGCGACACCCTTATTTCAGAAGAATGTAGAGTTATGAAGTGTTAGACAGTTCCAGGGCTTGTACTTAGGGTCCTAAATCTGAAGCATTGTTTATTTTTCGCCTGTAATGTAGCAAGCAATCATGATAGTATGGTGATTGGTATATTAAGATACATTTTATATCAATGCAGTTTATGTCTCAATATGAAATGAAAGTCTTTCTACCATTCAGATTTATCAGCGAAGCTATCTTTTCATCTTCTTTTATGTTTAGCTGAGACCATTAATACCTTCGGTAAATACTGCTTACCTAATTAATGCTAACTTTTTGCAATAAAGGCGTGAGATAGTATGAAAAGTAATATTTTAATATGGCATAATCTTAAATCCTGCACCCTTTAAGATTTCCTTCATCTATGGCACCAAAGGCATAGACTCTCACTTGCGTATGGACACGCTATTTCCGTCTGTCGCGCGAAAAGTGGAGTATTTAAGTGGTATCAGACTCAAAGCTTTGTAGTCAGAAAGTAGTTAGACTTCAATGAACACTACGGAATGCACATTTCGTTGGAGAAGCTTGCTTGAGATTCTCTTGTTCTTCTTATTGGAGAACTTTGAGGAATAAAGTACGAGTGAAGGTCTACCTATAAATTAGATTGACTGGAAGAAATGTATTATAAGGGAGGTTTTAATCGGTGACGCAGAGATGCGGAAACGCAAAATATATTGAGCTGATGCCAAACAAAATTAAGGTCTAATTTTCTTGTCATTAATTCTGTTAATTTCCAATTTTCACTCTACGTATACATATCGAGTCGTTTTTAAGTAGGCTGTAAGAGAACTTGATTTTTTTGATCTTTTAAAAGCTAAATCAAAAGTTATGTGTATGTGTGCAGTTTACCAATTACGAAACTTAAGTTACAAAACAACAGTTTAGTTATAAGTCAAATACGCACAAAATTTTATCCGTTTTGTTCACGATTGTGTACGGACATGTAAACTGTGAACAAAGGGACTGAGTATAGATCTATTCAGCACATCCAAATATCAATATTTTACACATAACAACAGCTCAGACTTACCAAAACTACAGAGTAACCGATATTCTATTGTTACTAGTTGTCAGATTTTCAGCCTACTCGCAACGACTTGTCATATCAGATCATTCAAACGAAAAGCAACCTTTAACATTGGCACTTACGACATTATGATAATGACAGTCTAAGAAGACTGGTACAATTTGTATTGGAAAATGACTTAAGTGCCAATGTCAATAAGGTTTATTTTCTAATGGGTTGTGAAATGGTGTGGGTGACTGTTTTACATGTTTCAGAAGTGTCGTGTGTTTTGTATGTTATCAACATGAAATCGTAGATTGATTGTGATGAAATGGACAGTTTGTGCAGTTTAACATGGAATTATGTTTTTACAACGAATTGATACGTAGGTATACCTACAAAAGTAAAGATACTTACATTGTGTATATAGTCATCGATTTTTAACAAATGGTTAATAAAAAAGTTTTGTTATTCTGTATATTGAAAACTAGCCGTTTTCCCGCGGTTTCACCCGCGTCCCGTGGGAGCACGTGGGAGCTGCTGCCCGCACCGGGATAAAATATAGTTTATGTTACTCGCAGATAATATAGCTTTCTAATGGTGAAAGAGTATTTAAAATCGGTCCGGTAGTTTTTGAGTTTATCCATTACAACCAAACAGACAAAGTTTTCCTCTTTATAATATTAGTATAGATGTAGAAAACTGTTAATTATTGATCGAGGAAGTTTTAGACTATCTTTTATACGAATACGCGTGGAAGTTTTCCTGAATATTTAAAGCGGATATGGGAATCGAACTCAGAACTACATTCTTCTAACCACTACACCAAAGTGATAGCCAATAAAAATCCCGTCCCGAACAATATCATAATATACACAAAACTATAACATTCTTTTATATGAAAGCTTTATTGCATCATAGAGAAATATAGTAAAAGTATATTATTACAATGTACCATTCATTGGAGCACTTAACTTGGTATTATCAAGTGTAGGGTAAACGCAGAAGGCCCATTTTATAAGTTTCTAAAAATAGCTCAATAAACTAGAAGTCTTTGTTTTTTTGTGAATTTCAATGTTAATCCATATATATATTCTTATTATTTATTATACATATGTTAATCCATATAAGTCTTAGTTTCAACGTTTTTCAACATTCAATCCAATATTTCAGATAAACGGGATAATATTCGCTTGAAATATATGTATGTGCTTTTTTAAACTAACACTACAAAATGTAAGGAAGTGCGAAAAAGATTATACAGTCTCACTTTAACTCATACAAAAAATAACTGTTCAAAAGAAAAATAAAGAGTAGATTAAGTAATTCAAATCAAAACATTTGGTTCAGTGAAATAATTTTATCTAGGCAAAAAAATAAAACTAAAATATTTATAAAACTTCTGCACTCATCTACTTCGTAATAATACTAGGCATTCGATAAGTATATAAAATACCAAAGTACTGATATATGACGTACTCACAAAACATATTGGAACCAGGATTTAGAACAGGTGTTTAAGAGCTCATAAATATAAGGTCTTATTGAAATCTAGGTCTTATGTAGTTTGTAATAAGGTTTTATTATGAATGCAGCTGGTTCACTATGTAAGTATTACTACATAGAATAAAGCAAAGTCGCCTTTTCTGTCCCTATGTCCCTATATCCCTTTGTACGCTTAAGTCTGCAAAACTACGCAACCGATTTTCATGCAGTTTTTTAAATAGATAGATTTAATCACTAAATTACTATGTATGCAATTTATAATAACATACATTAAATAGCGCAACCAATATTATACATATACTGCTGAATTTAGCAAAACATAGGTAAAATAGTTATTTAATCCTTTATAACATTGCTAGTTATATTTTGAAAGTCCCATGATTGTTACAAAAGTAGTAAGCCTATTGTAAAAGTTTTAATATCTATCAATTGGGTCCTTGAGGTAATTCCAAAGGGGTACAGGGTTGCCCAGGTAACAGGGTTGGGAAAGTTACGTTGTTAGTCGGTCCATAGAAAATACTGGTAAGGTACCAGCAGTAAGTTGCTACAAAAATCTGTCAAATTTTATCAATCGGACATATGTAATACATCCATGTCTTCCGCTATTGCAGTAAGGTTGAAAATCTATTGAAGTTTGACAGATTAACAAAAGGATACCAGATGATGACATGTAATTCCTAGTTATCAATTTCCTTACCACAACTATAAGACAAAACTACACAACAATACAAAAAATACATATCTATTTTCAAAGGTTCGCAATACAGAATTTAACTGGACGTTTAACAAAAGGAGTAATGCCAAACCCTTGTGTGCATTTCACAGCGGACGGTCAAATCATAATGCATGATGAAACTTGTACGCTCCTATGATTTTACAAGTAAAGAATTCTTTGGGAACGACAGTATACTCGTAGGTCGGGTTTTGTGGAATATTTTGCTAACTTTTTCCTGGGAGGAATAAATTGTTTTTGAATTTGTATTTTCTATTCGGAAATGTCAAAGTGCAGTAATTATTGGTTTTCTGTATTTCGTTGATTCTGATGGTTAAGGTTTCAATATTTAAGAAAATACTTAGGTACTTAAGCTAAGATGTTTAAAAAACCATAAGCAAATAACTTCAAGTGTTTCAATGTGTATTTTAAAAAGTCTTTAATCTCAAAGGCACCGTGATTATTGCTCAGTCTTCCTACCTAAGAAGTTTAATTACCTATCTTGATTATATCTACTTAATACATAGCCTTTATTTACGTCCAAAAAAAAAGCTCACCTTTGATACAGCACACTTAAGAATACCTAACAAGCTCAACATCTGTGTCAGTGGCAAGTGTAGGCAATTTCACGGTGAACGCGTAAATCTGTCAGACTGCACATTACACGTCAACGACTGCTCGCAGATAGGCATAATATGTGTCTAAGGTTTGTGAGAATTCTGCCTAACGTTGTTTAGGAAGGAAGAAGGAATTTGAATCTGCTGACTGGAATTTCGCTAGCTTGTTCTAAGGATAAATTAATTCTTTCTGTAATTGTCTGTATTCAGAAGTGCAGTAATGATGGGCTCTGGAAAGTAAATGCATTTCATGTAGGTACTAGATCTATAGAGGTATCTAGCTTCTAAATTAACTACGTACTAATCTAAGGTTAAGAAGTCATTATATATAGGTATCTGTAGGTCTAAGTATTGTAGTCAAAACGAATAAAGCAAAGATTTTTTAGAAATCCTAAGCAAACTACCCAAAGTATCTGAACGAAATATGGATTTTAAAAATACTCAATCTCGAATAGGTACGGTGAACGCGTAAATCTGTCAGACTGCACATTACACGTCAACGACTGCTCGCAGATAGGCATAATATATGTCTAAGGTTCGTGTGAATTGTGCCTAAAGTTATTTAGATGGGAAGAAGGAATTTGAATCTTTGGTCTGGATTTGTGTACGATTTTATGAGCAGATTGAGTCTATCATCATTAAGTTTAGATAATTCAGGATTTTTTTCTTTTATAGGTTCAACATCTGCCTAGCCTTTTCCCAGCTATGTTGGGGTCGGCTTCCAGTCTTAAAACCAGATGCAGCTGAGTACCAGTGTTTTACATGAAGCGACTGCTTAACTGACCTCCCGATCACCCATTGGTAACGCTATTTGTCAATCTTTTTGGCTACCCATAACGACTGCCAAAGATGCCCAAATGACAGCCGGGACCTACAGTTCACGGAAGAACTTAGACACATTTATGACAAGATGGTAGTACCATGTAGTAATCAATGTATTTACCAATACCATTGGCTAACTGTGTTAAATTGTCAGAAAAATTCTTACAATTTGTCTGTTTTATAATAACAAGAAACCTAAAGTTAGTAGGTATAAAAGAAGTAAGTTAACACCAAAAAACTAATACAAGCAAACGTATAACAGTATATTCTAATATTCCTTTACAAAAAAGGTCACGATTTTTTCACTAGTTAAGGTGACTTTCTCAAGCATATCAATTTTAACGGTATCAAAGTACAAAGTTACGCTGAATTATGCAAAACAAAACCTATACTTGTGCTAAAAAGTAATGTTCTTTTATGTAACTTTAGTATTAACAATGGTATCTCAGAATTTGTGTCAATATACATATTTTTGTTATGTTATGTTCGTTTAAAAGTACCTAATGTAGACTGAACTAAATGCAAATAAAAACAAAATGTCTCGCTAGATTTTTGTTTTATTTTTTAAACATTTTTAGGAGGATACAAAAAGTAAACAAAAAATATTTCTGTAAAATTTTTACCAATATTATAAAAAATATTAATAAACAAAACTTTAATTGAATTTTTCAAAATAATTCAATTTGTAGCTAAAAAGTCACGCCACACACCGCAAAACCGCAAATTAAAAGTTAAACGTAAATTAATAAAATAAAGGCGACGGTCCAATATCGAAATTCCCAATATTGAATTTCCGTTCCCAATGGGAATTTAACAAAATGTTATTTGGAAATTCCCACTGGCGCTAAAGTGTTTTCCAAGCGATATTTTAAAATATTATCCCGGGTACCGTTGGGTTCGTGGTAATTAATTTTGTAATCAGTATATACGGTACTGATAATGAACCAATTAAAATTAAATATATTTTGTTATCGTTTTTAATGAGCCAACTGTTGCTGGTATTTTCTTTATTTTAATGTAAAAAATACAGCACGCTTTTAGCGCTTTCGAATTATACGAAGTGGTGTTTGTAGTTTTAATGATGGATAACAATTAAATAATTTTCTGTCATAATTATGTTAATATGTATGTATAATATTTACTTATGTTCATGTTACTGTCTTTAAGTATATTGGATGAAAAATTGTGTAAAAGGCATTGCTGAAAGTTCTGAATGAAGACAAACTTAAAAAATAATATATAAAAAATAACGCATCTTTTGTACAAATCAGTAAAGACTTTTACAATTATTGTAAAATTAATAATTGTAAAAGTCATGTAATGTCATCAATATGAATTTCATTTACAATTCTCATAGGAACCACTTTGTATACTTACTCCTGTATATTTTAGGGATCCGCACCCCACCATACTGAACACTCAATCTATTTCACAGTCCCGTATAATCGTAGTACCAAACACTCAATACTAGATTAATGCATGCATTTTCCATTGTTTTAGACGTACGGAACCGATAAGCCGATCAGTTCGTGACGTCACTGGTTGATTAGTGCCAAAGTAAATGTGGTATTTAGTAGTTCTGAATGCTTTTAAAATATTGAGTGCTGGTATTAAAGCTTTCTATAAAGGAATCGTTTTAAGTAGTGAGAATCAATATGATTTTGCTTAAAGGCGAGAATTAACACTTCTTCACTTCTAACAAAAAATAGAGTTAGGTATGTCTTCAATAGCCCAATAATAGAAAAAACAGGTTGCTTCTGAAAAACATGAATAAATTAAAAATTCATATAAGTATTCTTCTTATTTAACTTAAGATCAGAATTTTCACAAATCTGCCTGACGGCCTCTGTCGTGGAACAAAAATTAATATATTAAGTGACACTGAAATCAAACCCAAAACATACAATGCAAAAGGTTGGCCCTACAGAAGGCGGTTGGCCACCCTCTCATTATCAAGGCTACCCAAGGTCACATTCCGAAATAAATCTCTTTACCAACCAAAAGAGAACATAACCAAATTGTGGAATTGCCCATAACTTACAGAGGAGACCATAAACTTAGTTCCCAATGACAAGGGATGAGCCGATAATCAATTCTTTCTTTACTTATCGTTATTGCAGCCTAAATACCGCCATTATCGGGCTCAATGCCTTCAATTTGTGGCTATAAAACATTTTGTGGAAGAAAAAAATGTCGTTTTAAATTGTACGGAACACTTTGGGAGTTGTATTCTGTGTACCTGTTATGCATAGATGGAAAAAAATACTAGATTATGTGAAAAATATTTGCTTCTTTTGTCTCGTCTTAGTATAATTACATTGGGCTCCAATTAACAAAAAATATTTCAGGCTGTTTATAATCCGGTCGCTCGATGAAGTTTTTCGAGAAGCGAATAAAACGTCTAACCAAAACAAGTAACATACTAATACTAATGTAAGGGTGAGGATTATCTTTCTCAATAGGAACACTAAACACAAACATGACCATTCATTCACTAAAGCCTGTTGCCAGACATCGATATTTTGTCATATGTCGTATGACATATGTATATGTCGTATGACATATGACAAAATATACATAGAAACATATAAGATATGTATGTACTGTACTAGATATACATAGTTATATTATAAAGCCACTATCGACATTGACGAATTGACTCGTGTGGCCGACAGTTGCCTGTTTTCAAGTTATAGATGGAATATGCTGTCGGATATCACAAAATATATTTGTCATAAAATATTTGAGTATGAAATATGGAAATTGACAATATCTCGTTTTTGGGTGTGTTAAGCAAAGTATTGGATGGTAATCAAATTATGTTTGAAAAATTTAGTGACGAAAAATACATCCAACTTCAATAATATACCTAAAACCTTCTCTTGAGTGAGACAAAGACTTTGCTATAGCAATAAAGTCGTTTTAGTCTAACGTAAGATAATCGCACAAACATACATACAGGTCACACTAAGAACCTCCTTTTTTGCAGTCGGTATAAACACTAGAGACGTAAATATAGACAGAGATAAGTTTCAATGCACATAATTTGTTCCGTATTTAAAATTGTTGTTTTATTAAACAAAGTACCCTTCAAAATTCTAGACACTACTCATAAAACAAAAATGACACACAAAAGAAACAGAATAGCTTCCAATATTGTTTAGGATAAGTTTTTAAGGGTGACTATAAAACTTGAGATTGTCGGAATATTTTCATTGCTTTTGAAGACGTATCTATTCGAGCTGTGATCAAGCTATAAATTGGGTAGCAGTTTGTCATATTTTTTTACGTGAAGTATGATTTAATGTGCTGGCGTGGTAATACTGTATACTTCTGTTAGGTTAACCGTTTTAGAATGATGGTATATTTTTCCAGGTATATAATTATTGTGTTTTAAATGCAGACAGATTAGTCGTTTTCATTGTTTACAGTTAGGTAAAATTAGCTTATAGTTATATGTTTAGGTCTCAATAAGAACGTAAAAGAGGTCAAAATATAAGTGTTATAGTTTTCATCGCACAAAAACCGATCACCCAAATTCTTATACGATCTCAGAAAACCCACAGAAAAAAGAAAAACCAAAAAACTACACTCAACACAAACAATAAAATATTCTTCTATTTGAAAATGGTAGCGAGCGACACAAGAAGAATACTAACTAAGTAATCCCTTTTCAACGCAAAAGCCTAAAAAGAGAAAAAAAAAGAAAAAAAAAACCGGAAAACCGTGAAGCATCAAAATTCGATGTGTTTCCGGATCCCAATGGCTTTCTTTTTGCGTTTCCTGTATCCCAAATTAAATGGCGGCCATGTTTTTTTTTTATTTTTTACGTATACGTGGTCTATGGTTTATTTTTTGGGCTGGGATTGCGGTGAAAATTAGTTTTCGGGTTTGTAACTAGTTGTTTTGGATTGAAAGGGAAAGAAAATAATGATAAATAAACAAACGTACTTCTTCAATGGTTAGGTTCATTTACACGGAAATGTCCACCTACTAAATTTATGTATAACTAATAAAAAGGCCAGAAAACAAATAAAAATGGCAAATAGGTACCCTTGTTCTATTTTCTATAACTTTTTAATACAAGTAATGAATTAGTTTCTGATCATACTCACAGCCAGTTTCTTCATCAAAAGTTAAAGCCAAAGTAAAAGTCAAAGAAATGTCTAAAGTAAAAGTAACGCCTTTAGCCTTGAAAAAACGTATTTGACCGTTACTTTTACTTTAGACATTACTTTAACTTTAACTTTTGATGAAGAAACTGGCCGTTAGTAACGAAACGGGTTTTATTTATTCAAATTGAAACGTAAAAGAAAATATACTCAATTCTACATTCTATTCTTCCTTTAAAGGAACGATCATTTATATTTCCTATCAACACACAAACGATGATACATCTCAACGCTCCAACTTTAAACCTACAGTAAAACTTTTCCTATCTGAAAAATCAGAATAAATACGAATCGTTGCAGCTACTTATCTTGTCGCGTCGTTTGTACACTCAATAGGAAATAGGTCAGTATAGCACTCGTGGCGACCGGCCAGCAATCTGTCCCACGAGAGCTTATCAACATATCTTGCGATACTTTTATGTTATAGCTTGACTGTTAGCAGTTTTTTTTGGTTACCACGTTTTTATTGTGATTTTGGACAATCGTGATTAACTTTGTTTTAGTAGTTTAGTTATGGTCAAATATAAGTAGTTGAAATAATCTATACTAAATATTAAAGAGGAAACACTGTTTGTTTGTTTGTACCCTAAAGACTCCGAAACTACGGAAACGATTTGAAAAATTATTTCACCGTTAGTAAGTTGGACATAGGCTGTACTTTATTTATACTGATATAGGCGTTAGTTCCCACCAAATCGGCGAGTGTAATAAAAAATTATAATGCTATTAATCAGTGTGTTTAGATATTAAATCAAAGCATTATAATTCCTTAGGTAAATGACACTTTAAAGATAAAATCCTTACTTTAAAAAATCTCAAAGCATCTTATAAAATGTTCCTTCGAAGCAAAACTGAAGCCTGACCTAAAACTGTTCCGCAAATTAATTAGATTGTCATCTTGTTTTACTCAGCATCCAGTAATTTGCATCAAAGTTATTACTGCGAATATAGGGGTCTTAGGAGATACGGTTCGGTATCAATATATTATGTAGACTTGTGATCTGACTGCGTTACAAATTGGTTCCGGGTTCGCCTAGTACGTTATATTTATCTGTTTTACGAAATATTTAATAATATAGGTATCTAACTATGTATTACACAATTCTACTAATATGTATTATAAATGCGAAAGTTCGTTTGTTTGCTTCGCCTTCACGCAAAACTACTTAAGCGATCATGATAGAACGTTGTATTCTTGGTGGTACTCGAATGAACATGGGATACTTTTTAGAAGCTAGTTTTAATAGAGGTATAAAATTTCGGATAAGAGACGAGGATATCATAGTATTGAATGATTTGATATGTGCAAAAATGGTCATCGTTGTTCAATTGTTATTTCTCGAAACTACAGTGGTCTTGGATGACACATAGGCGTGGTAAATCTGATCACTCCATCGAAGACTGTAAAAAGACATAAGTTTAAAAATCTTAGTTATATCACGATATGCTCTCATCCTTTGTCATTCACTGTCTCAAAGATACATTCGTCCACTTTTGTTACAGCTATCTTGGAAACTAGCGGCTGATGGCCACGAAACTGGCGAGAAAGAAATTGTACCTTTTTTAAATAAAAACTTATTGAACAAACGAACTTTCATGGTGAGTTTTTTTAGTAAGTTTTCTTTTTTTTTCAGTGGTGTCCTGCTTTATATTCAAGATAATATCTCGTACAATCATTCTATTTGATACAGAAATAAGTCGTACAAAAATATAATAATTCATATTATACAGCTTGGCAAATTATCACCCCATTTTGAAACGTTTAATTGAATAAAATTCAATTAACGATAACAGCCAAAAACCCCGTTTTTCTGAAGAGTTGCTGTCAGCTGCAGGTTTCTTTTGTGGCAGAGTCTGAATAGAAATGAAAAGAAAAATTCGCCTGTAGAAATATTTGGGAGGTACTTTAAAATTTATTATAAACCCAGACCATGTTATGAGTACAGAACCTACCTACCTTAATTACATAATTGAGGATTACTTAGGATTTTTACTGCAACTGGTTTTTCATAATATAGGATTAAATTAATTGTGATTAAACCTTGCCGTGGCAGGTGGTGAAACAAATCTCATATTGCATTGCCTTCAATGGAATCAGCTCAAATATTTGAT